>NC_137042.1:11317864-11375364 GCF_032717465.1 Coenobita brevimanus
GGCAGTGCAGCTTGCTACTATAATAGCCTCAAAGGTGCCGTAATGGAAATTCTGGGTCAGATTTCAGCGGAGGAGAGAAACGGTTATCAGTCTCTAGTATAAGTACTGAAACGCATACATGGGCCCAAGTACCAGACTGAGGTTTACAGGGCAAGATTCCAGAGCCGTGTACGGGCTCGAGGTGAATCCCTCCAGCAGTTTGCTCATTACCTGGAGAGTATGGCATACAAGGCGTACCCTGGAGCAGCATCTAACATGTTGGCTATTCTTCTGAGGGACCAGTTCATCGATGCTCTTGATAGTGCAGAGCAGTCAGTGTAAGACAGTAAAGCAGGCACAATCCAGAAGCACGCAAGAAACACTAGCCAGAGCTCTAGAATTCGAGTCCTACTTCAGGTCCAGTACGTCCACTTTTCAAACAGGTCGTAGCGCATGATTTAAGGAAAGAAAAGGGCAGGTACGTGAAGTGGAAAATTTTGAAGGAAGCTGGTGGTATTGTGAAAAGCCAGGACATAGGAAAGAGGACTGCTACAAGTGGAAGAGGGAACAAGAGAAGATCGGGTGAGGTTGCTGGTTCTGCGGGAAGCCAGGAGACAAGGTGATTTCTTACAAATAGAAGAAGGAGCAAGAACGGAACAGTGCAAGGAAACCCACGATTGCAACAAATGGGTGTTGGACATTTGGTGAGGTAAGACACCTCAGTTCTGGGTGCCCAAGGAAGAAAAAGGACGGCAAGAAGAAGGCTGCAGAAGACGAGAGGGAAGAGGGTAAATTAATAAAGGCTGGTGACAAGAGGCAACAACCAGCCAGTTTTTCCCAAGAAGCCCCACCACCAAGGAAATGCAAGAGAACCCTGACTGATGGTGTGCGAGAAGATGAATAGAACAGATGGCACGCACTGTAGTAGGAATGGGAATCTTTGCATGAAATGCTGCTGCACTGCAGTGACAGGGTCAGCATCAGATGAATAAGAAGTGAAAAGCATGCAGATGGAGGATACATATTTACAACCAGTGCTAAAGTGGCTGCAGCAGAGTACAAAGCAACCATCTCGGGATGAGGTTTCCAGATTCAGCCCTGCGACTAAGAGCTACTGAAGTCAGTAGGACCTTCTTAGTTTGAACAACAGACTACTGGAGCATCAGTAGGAGACACCCAATGGCCTCAGCAAGTATTGGCAACTGGTAGTTCTAAAGAAAATGAGGTCTGGGGTCTTGGATGAGTCTCACATCCAGATCACTAGTGGACACCTGGGCGTGAAGAAAACTCTCAGCCCACACTGAAACGCAGGACAGTGCAATGCAGGGCAGACACAGGGCAGCACAGGACAGGGCAGCATAGGTGTGGTATGCACATTGTAGAAGCAGGTTTCGTGGTGTGTGGTACTCTCTCTGTGTACCGATCATGGCTTAGTTGCAATATTATTTAGATATGGAATCAGACTCTGACTATGATAACGATGTGGAGCAGTTAATGCTACTATATGAAAGCAGCAAAGGAAAGAATTTGGTATGGAGAAGTGAGTATATGGAGAAACGAAGTACGCATGGAGAATCTGTCTTAACACCGGAATTGTCTGATGAAAGACTCAGGAATTACTTTCAGCTAGGCAGACAACAGTTTGATGATATACACTGTATGATAGAGTTATACTGCAGAACATCTGCTGTGTTTTCCCATGTCTCTTCTTTCAGTTTGGCCTTCATATAATCAGAATGTCTAGTGTCATACAACACTAGCTCACTCCACACAGCCTCGATGAGTACCTCGTATGATGCCATTGTACTGACTGACACGTGCCACGAGTGGAGCAGAATTCTGTGTTCCAACCACTATGCCATGCAGGCTGACACAGACCTGCACCTGTGCTGTGCTGCCCTGCTTCCCAGTATGAGTGCTCTTATTTAACATCATTATCTACAGATTTCTGGTTCTGTGCTGTGTTGCCTGTGTCGCTTGCATCTCCATGTGCACCTAGGCTAAGCCGGCTGCAACAGAGGTTTTACTGAACTGGCATGCATCGGGATGTTGAAGAGTGGTGTCAGGCCTGTGATGTATGTTGTGCCAAGAAGGAACCCAAGAAAAGTGGTTGCATCCCTCTCCACCTGTAAGTAGGTGCACTGATGAAAAGAGTCGCGGTGGACATTGCTGGACCTCTGCTACTCACTGAAGGAGGAAACCAGTACATATGTGTCGCCATGGACTACTTCATAAAGTGGTCAGAAGCCTATGCCATCCCCGATCAAAAGGCTGCGACTGTTGCTCATGTGTTGGTTGACCTGTTCTTCTGTCGTTTTGGGATGCCACAAGAATTACATTCAGACCAGGGTAGAAACTTCAAGTTGCTGTGCTCCGTGAGCGCTGGAAGTTACTGGGGATCAAAAAGAGATTTAATCCCCGAGCTAGGCAACTAAGGCTATATAGCCCCGCTAGGTTACAGGAGCGTGCTACCACTCCCGGCACGGCAGTCCCGGGCGAGGCTCGAACTCACGACCCCCCGGCCACGAGTTCGACGCTCTACCTCTGAGCCACCGTGCCCCCTGGGGATCAAGAAGACCAGGACGACCCCACTTAGGTCACAGTCAGATGGGATGGTGGAGAAATTCACCTGGACCCTGGGACAAGACCTGACTAAGTACTGCGTAGAGGGACAAACGGAATGGGACCAGAAATTATCTAAGTTGCTGATGGCATATTGGTCTGCATCCCATGAGTCTACCGGCTACACCCCTGTGAAACTGACGCTGGGCCACGAGTTACATTTACCCCTTGACTTGTTAATGGGAAGACCACCTGGTGAAGAGCAGCCTACAGACACATCAAGCTACGCGAAGCATCTTCAGGAAAGGCTGGCTGAGGTACATGATCAAGTGCGTGAGGCTCTAAAGTTTTCAGGTGAAGTGATGAAGTGCAAGTATGATGCCAGCAAGTGAGGTGAGCTTCAAGGATGGTGACAAAGTTTGATTACACAATCCTCAGCAAAAGAAGGGACAGTCACCAGAGCTGCAGAGCCCATGGGATGGGCCATACACTGTTTTGGACCTCCTATCAGATGTAACATACCGGATTCGGGGAGGCACGAAGTCTCTCCCAAAGGTGGTACACGTGAATCGTCTGTGGCAGAAACATGGGCCAGGCCAGTACAGCTGGGACGTCTGCGAGGAATTGTGCTCTCTCGCAGCCAAGGATGTTGAGGAGGACCACGGAGCTGAAGTACAAGAGGATGGTGACAGCTTCCCAAGGGAAGCAGCTGATCAGGAAGAGGGCCAAGACATCCAAGGAGGAGTGGACTGTATGGAGGAGCAGGGACCTCATTGGAAGTGGCGTAGGAGAAGACCTGGTAAGTTGAAGGATTATTCTGTGTATAATTTAAGTGTTCAGTTTGGATTAAGGATTATGTTTGTATATATCGTGAAGTTTTGTCGGGATGACAAAGGACGAAGGAGGGGGTAGTGTTGAGAAGTAGGACTTGCTAGTTAGGAAGTACTGGAAGGTTCTCAGTATTTCTTGTATTTTTTTTAGTTAGTTGCCAGTTAGCCTGCTATTTGTGAGCTTCGGTATTTTGTAAGTTGTACATTAATTTTTCTGCTTTTTTTTTCTACATTTTTTTTTACGTTATTGTTTGTTAAATTACGTAATTTTATCTCAGTTTGTATGCTAAAAAATTTAGTGTTATGCAGTGTAAAAAAATAAATAAATAAATAAACAGGATATTTTGGATGTCTCCAAGTTGGAAATTGTTGTTTTTCCCAAGAAGGAAGTAGATCATTCTAGTACATAGGGAGTTTATATAAGGATAGGGAAGGGACTAGAGGAGTTTAAGTTCAGTTTGAGTATTGTTCAGTGTCGGTGCAGTTATTGAAGACTGTATAGCTCCAGTACTTGTGAAGAAAGATTAGTGAAGTTGGCAAGCATTACGTGTAGTTCTCTGGAAAATAAAGACAGCTAACCTAAGAAGCCATTTTTTTTTTTTTTACAATGACTGAGTTGATCTCGTTCTTGCACACCGAAAGGCTGACCATAACAGATGAACAACTAACTTGGCAACGTCCTTCCTATTGTTGAGAAGCGAGATTTTCTAGTTAGGTAGTCTGGAAGTTTCTCACCGAGTCCCGATTTTTACCGTAGTTCTGGTACGAGTCAGAGTTGCCAGTTTGACCTCTATTTGTGAGCATCGTTGTTTCGTAAATTATGCATTAGTTTTTGTGCTCTTTTCCTTTATGATGTTTTAGTTATGTGATCATTAAATTATGTAATTTAATTTGTTTGTATATTAAATAATTTACAGTGTTATGTAATGTAAGGGCACGTCTACACATGTGCTCGAACACGCGCTGACAACATGTAAGCAACACAGTAACAAACACGCTGCAAACATGCTGGGAACAGCAGCGTCCAGTTCACGTTGGCAACATCATGATGAAGTCTCAGTTGCCTGGCATGGACACACTTATCCCATCGCCTCTGCTGCCAGTGTTCGAAGATGCATTGAAACATGTTTGCATACATCTGTCCAAATACTGCTGCATACACGTACCCAAACATGTTGCCAGCTGTGTTGCCAATATATGTTCGAGAGCACGTGTGAAGATGCCCTAAGAAAACTCTGGCATGTTTTGGATGTCTCCGAGTTGGTAACTGTTGTAACCGTGCTCCCTCGGGAATACACCAGGAATGTGGAGAAGTGTAGACAATTCTAGAACACTGGAAGCTTATATGGGGAAGAGACTAGAGCAAGTTTAGTCAGTGTTCAGTTAGTGCCAGTGCAGTGCAGTAAATTTTCGGTACTTGTGATAATAGTGAAGTGCTGTTGTCCAGCATTAAGTGTAATTGCAGTTAGTAAAGTTTGTATATATTCAGTATTTGTGCAAACAGTGAAGCTGGAAATCATTATAGTAGCCGCAGCGAGAAATGAACGCTGTGGTGGGGCAGCCAAATGATCGGGACTCCCACTCTAGCCATATCCCAGCCATATCTGTCACTGACCATCGGCTTCTATCTGCTGCACCGCTTTCGCTCCATCCTTACCCAACCTGTGTTCTTTCTCTCTCTCCGGTTTCTATATAAACCGGTGTATTTCCGAAAGCTAATTATGAACAATTATTACGACTTTTGTTTCCACACCACCACCCTGAGGTAAAAAATCGGAAGGAGAAGTTTTCTGTATAAAAGGTTTCCCCCTCCTGGGGAATGTGGCATATGAGCGGGGAGTGCGGCCCCTGCTGATACCTCCGCCTGACCTATACCACTCGCCAGAACTGACCTGCCTCTCAGACAAGGGGGGGAAACCCTTTATACAGGAAACTCTCCTTGATTTTTACCTCAGTGGTGTGGAACAAAAGCTGTCATAACTACACTAAGTTTAGTTTGAAAAAAACACCACGTTATAGAGTAGAAACCGAGAGAGAAAGAGAAAGCCAGAGACACAGGGTAAGGATCATGGAGGCTGCAACGGTGGCCAGGATGGTCGGTGACATCCTACCTCTATGGTCGGTGACATGAGGATATGGCTACAGTGGGGGAATCCCCGGATGACCGGCTGCCCCACCACAGCGTTCATTTCTCGCTGCGGCTACTATAAGTGTTATTATTTGGAAAATACAGTGAACCTAAGAAGCCAGTGTTTATTTACAACGCTTGAGCTGATCTTGTGTGCTGTAAACCGAAAGGCTGACCAAAGAAAGAACAACTCACTGGGCAACGTCCTTCCTATACTGTACTACTGCTGTTGGAACCTGTGGCAGTGTGGAACGGGGACGTAACTCCATACTGAACAACTACTGCTGGAGCCTGTAGCAGTGTGCGACGGGGACGTAACATTACAACCAAGATAAAATTACGTAAGTTAACAATCACATAAATAAAACATTATTGAGAAAAACAGCACGAAAATTAATGCATAAGTTTACAAAATAACTCGCTCAAAATAGCAGGCTAACTGGCAACTCTCACTCGTATCTGAAAAATAAGAGAAATACTAAGCCACCAGAGAAACCTGCCTCTCCAAATAGTTCCAACCGCGACGGAGGCCGCAACCCCCTCCCCCCTTAACCCCCATTCAACCCCCACACTTTCGCTCTCGAAAGCTCCATCTCGTTCCGTGGCGCTACAGCCAAGGCCCACAGAATAGTTCTATTTTGTGGGCCTTGGCTACAGCTGTTGAAACGCAGCCCGGTACATCATAACTAGCAAATCCCTCTTCTAATCAGTATAATAAATATGCATATATATATATATATAATATATATATATATATTATATATATATAAAATGCCCGCCGCCGGACTTCCCACCTCACCACCCCCCACCCCGCCACCGGGCCGCTACCACACCACCACCCCAGGAGGATACAACGGTGGGGTTAGTGACCCCGGTCAAGAGGGTCACCGGGACACTACTGTCCTGAGCCCCTGTTCCCCGCAACTGCCCCAACACCAGGTGACCGGGGAAAGGCAACTACCTTGCGGGCGGGACAACCATTGTCAGAATTGGGGTAACACCGTATTGACGCCTATTGTTACACCCTCTAGGGCAGGAGGCCCAAGGCTATGGCCTAATAAAGTGTACCAGGGTAAGGCGACCCAAGGTTCCTCCGGCCTTAGTACACCCCGGAGAGAGAGTTGCCCCAGTGCATCCCTCTCCTGCTGTTCTCTCCTACAGGAGCAACACCGCGCCGACGGTCCCTATACATGGCGGGGAAGGAGCGGCCCCATACGTCCTTCAGTTGCTTCTCGTCGGGAAGATCAGCTCCCGGCTATGGCCAAAGTACGTACCAGGGTAAAGAGCCCCTGCTATCGTACGTGTAGCTTTTCCCTACTACGGGAGCAACACCGCGCCGACGGTCCCTATACGTGGCGGGGAAGGAGCAGCCCCGTACGCCCTTCAGTTGCTCCTTGTAAGGCGGGTAGGCATCCGGCTCCGGCCGTGGCACGTACCAGGGTTGAGAAGCCCCTGAAGATAGCCTCAGTACGTCCTGGAGAGAGTGTGGCCTCTGTGCCCCCTACTCCTGCTTTTCCCATACTACAGGAGCAACACTGCGCCGACGGTCCCTATACGTGACGGGGAAGGAGTGGCCCTGTACGCCCTTCAGTTGCTCCTCGTATGACGGGTAGGCTCACGGCCACAGCCAACGTACGTACCAGGGTAAGGCGACCCAAGGCTCCGGCCTCAGGACGTACCGGAGAGGACACGGGCTACGCGAGTCCTTCTCCAGCCTCTTCCCCCTGTGGGAGCCCTTCATCACCACCCAGGAATATAGCCCCGGAGTGTCACTAGAGCGGTGGCAAGGCCCGATATCGGACCTACCTCCCACACCTGGGAGATCCTTGTTCCTGCCAGAGTCCCGACGGAGAAGCTGCCGCGGCCCAGCCCTGTCGGCGCCTCTCCCCCTAGGCGCCCGCAGTCCCAGGACCCCCAGGCCAGACCTACCGGTTCCCGATGAAGGCGATCCAGGCTCCCTCACCCCACGGAGCCAAAGACGACAGGCCCGACTGCTCCAGCTGTTCGGCCCCAGTCCCGAGGGCCACCTCTCAGGTCGAGGCCCCCAGACAGGAGGGCCTCCCTGCACCCCACCAATGAGGCTCCAACTCGAGGGCCACCTCTCAGGTCGAGGCCCCCAGATAGAAGGGCCTCCCTGCACCCCACCGACGAGTGTGACCAGGGCAGTGACTCCCCTGCGGGTAATCCCTTGCCCTCTGCAGGCCGGGTCCCCCTAGGGTTCTACCCTTACGCCCCTGTCACGGAGTGAACATTACCCAGGAGATACAGGTAAATAGTGACGCCCCTTGTGCCGAGAACAAACCAGGGGAAATAACAGCGAACAGTGACCTAGTGAAGACCAGTGCGAAACCAGCAACAGTTACCATTAGTCCTAAAGAACTCAGTGCCGGCAGGACAGAGAATGAACCTTAGAGTAATTATACGAGTCCCCCCCAATAAAAGAACTTTCTGTGAACGAATAGAGACTAGGGTGCGCGGGTAGATTTAAAGCCTGTGTGTACGTGTCGCCGCGACTAAGTGACTGTGTCAAGTGTCGCGATCCGCACCCTGTCTTATTTAGAGTAGTATTTCCCCTACGGACTTCCAATCTTGTTTATCCCCTGTGTGATCAGTTCAGTGTATATCCTGCCTAAAAGTGACATATGGACAATAACATATAATTCAAGACATCCCTGTATGTGCATTGTATTGTGTACTAAGTGTGACTGTATCTTGGGTGCTGAAGGTTAACTCTGTGTCCCTGTCCCCTGTATCTCAAATATCACTGTTTTATTGTAACGGTTAGAATTAAGGAAATAGATGTGTTAAGGTGTACTGCCTGGTTTTTATGTCCTGTTCCTTTGTGGGTGCTTAACATCCGGTCCGGAAAGAGGACCCCGCTTCAGTCGCTAGTGTTTTTAGGACGAGAAGTCGCCTTAAAAACACCAGCATAATAATATATATATATATATATATATATATATATATATATATATATATATATATATATATATATATATATATAACCTTACCAGTCCAGTTCATATTCCTCCAGTTCGTTTTTTCTATATTTGATTTTTTTTTTTTTCAGTGGCAAATTACCTTTTCTTGCTTAAAAATTTACCACTGTTTTCATCATCACGTTCCTCAAGTCGTACCTACGGTTGTAGATATAAATCACTGAGCTCCGCCGCTAGCGAGTGACTTGGCCACCATATTGAAACACCCTCACTGGTAGCTTATAATACAAAAACATTACGGATTAATGTTTTTTTTTTTTTTTCTGCCTTGTTCAACGAATTATACGGGGTATATTTAGCCAATGAGTATGAAACAACCTGCAGCGCAGAACTTACCCTTGATCGCTCTAAAGCTAAGAAAGGTAATGGCAGAAAGGGAAAAGATACTGTAGTGGGTATTAATGTTGAAGTGATAGTGAGGTTTAAGCTGTTTTACGTCGAAGTAGTGGTGATGAAATGATGTGGGATGTCCTTAGACTATCCATGCCATGAAACCGAATGTCTAAATTGATGAAGGCCGGAAGAAACATGGAAATATCTACAAGAGAGTGTGAACAGAAGAGAAGAGGACATAGAAAGAAAGACTGGAGATAAATGTCGCCTCAACAATGCAGGGATACTGGGGAAGATCTTCCCGCCCCTCCCCAGGGAGCAGTAGGCCTAATCTTATAGAATTAGCAACAAGATATATTTCTTACATGTAAAATGTAATATCTCTCTTCATTGAACTCCTGTGCCCATTTTTGTATCCGTAAGCTGCACAGTGGACCATGGCACTATATTTTCCGGAATCATCGGCTGCTTTCAAAAACCAACGGAGCAACTCTGTACAAAAACTGTGGGCATCAGGCGTGGTGTAACATGGCTGCCGGTACACCAGCGCCGCCCTGGCGGCGGACACACAAATTACGCGGTGCTAATAAATACGTAATGGAAGAATCTCACTCAGCGTACTCACTGATGGATTTTGTTTCCCAACTTCCCAACTGGATGGTAGGGTAGGTTAGGTTAGGTTAGGTTGAACTAGCTTAGATTAAATTATTAGGTAGCCTACTGTACAGTCAAGTTAGGTTAGGTTAGGTTAGGTTTAGTTAAACACTTGGGTTAGCACAGTCACTTCCGCCATTACGCTTGGCAAATCAAACTAGCCGACACAGCGGAACCTAGCTATAAATAAAGGGGGATATAAACTTTGTAAGAAACGTTTATTTACGGTACTATCTGTTGCCAGACGGCTCAATACCGTAAGGGGTGACCGCAAACAAATCGCCTCCATGTTGCCCTGTCCCCGCCATTTCGCTGCTCAGCTCCCAGCTCACACCCCTCACTCTCTCATATACCTCTTCACTGCATTCCTTCATCTCATCCTTAGTCTTCCCCTCCCTTTCCCCCCCCCCCTCCATCTCATCTTTGGCCTTCCCCTCCCTTTCCCCTCCTCCACCTCAGTCACATACACTCTCCTTATTTGTCTCTCGCTCTTCATCCTCTCCACACGGCCAAACCACCTCTGTATTTCTCCTACCGTTTTCTATTACATCCACACCACAACGCTCTTTCACCTCCTCATTTGTCAGGGTCTCTCCATGTAACTCCATATGCTCCTTTCAAGTTACTCATTTCCACTGCTCTCACTCTTGATTTGTATCCTTCTAACAAGGTCCAAGCTCCATTTCCTTATGTTAGAGTTGGTATAACAATACTGTCATGCAGAGACTTTTTTACTTCCATGCTCACTTCCCCGTTTCTTTTCACTGCTCAAAGAACCAGCAACCTTTCTTTGTCGTACCCTTGCAAGAACTTCGCCCTCCAAACTTACACCTATACTCATGACAGTACCCAAGTACTTCAATGCATTCACATTTTTTATTTCCTCATCGCAACCTCACTGTACATCCAGTGACTTCATTTCTCTTGAAGACCACAACTTTACTCTTCCCTACATTCACCTTCAGATTCAGTTTCTTACACACACTTCCAAACTCACTGACCAAGTCATGCAGTTTCCTTTCGTCTTAACATTACAGAATCATCTGCAAACTACAGTACTGTATAGGGAATCCAAAAAATTTCCTCTCACATTCGGGGCGCTCCAACATCCACTGCCCTACCATGTATCTCTTTTATAACTCCATCCATATACAGATTAAACAACCATGGAGACATGAAACATCCCTGTTTTAATCCAACATTCAAATACAAAAAAAACACTCAGTTCAGTATCCACAAACACTGCAGCCTTAGCCCCCTCCTACTTACGCACGGCATTCAACAACTTCCCATTTACTCCATATATTGTTAAAAGTCTCTACATTCCTTGTCTACCGCCCTGTCATAGGTTACGCATTCTCCAAAGCCACGAAGGCCGCATACACCGAACTCTTTCCCTTCTCTATAACCTTTTCTACCATAGACCTAAGAGTGAATATCTGATCTACGCAACCTCTTCACTTCCTAAAATCTCCCTGTTATCCTAATAATCACTCTGTCCTTTCCCCAACTCTGTCAATAAGTATCCTATACCATATACTTCTCCTAATAAGCTACAAAGACAAATGCCTGTATGGTTACCAAACACTTCTTTTCCCCCCTTTCCTTTGTACAAGGGAATGATTATATATGTCTTCCAGTCCCCCGGGAATCTACGTTCCTCCCAAGCAAATCTGAACATCTTTCATATCCTTTCTACTACTGTCTATCCCCCATGCTTCAGCATTTCACCACACACTATACTTCCATTAATTTCATTCTCTATGTTTAACAGTTCCTTACATTGTTCTCTCCAGCTGTTCACTTTTCCTCCCAATTCCACTAACAATCTACCATTTTTATCTTTCACTCTCAGACTAACTTCTTTATCACCCTGTCAAACTCATTTTACCTCTTTCCAGAATATTTTCTTACATTCCCTCCACTTTACACTCATATTCCTCCCAAATTCTTCATCCACTCTTTTCATACTCTCTCTTGTTAATCTTTTCACCACTCTCTTCCCCTCTGCATATAACTCTCACTTCCATCTCTCAACTTCCTCCACGCCCCTGCTTCCCGTACACTCATTATATGCTTTCTTTTTTTTGCGCCACAGCTTGTCTCACCTCTTCATTCCACCATGCTGTTCCTTGCACCCCCTTTCGTTTCTCTTCACCCCACAAACCACGCCACATGCAACAAAAATTTCTCCTGTGAATATCTTGCACACACCTTCCACCTCCTCCATCGGCTCTAAATCATATTAACCCAATTGATCCTCCAGTTTTCCCTTATATTCTGCCGTTTTTACATCCTCTTGCAACTTTCTACCCTCTTTGTATGGACTACTTCCTCCTGTCCTTCCCACCTATTCCTCCACTGCATCTGATCCTTGACTTTCACCACCACCACGTGGTGGTCAGAAAGTCCACTCCCCCTACCTCTGTATGCTCTTGCATCCATTACACACCTCATTCTGTAATCCACACACACATATTCAAACACTGCCTTCTGTTCTTTCAGTGAACCACCCACCAGTCTCAACACTCGCCACGTATACCTGCGTTTCATTGTGTCTAAAGAGGATATTGGCTATCACCAACCCCTCCCCGCACAAATGTCCACTAGAGCACTGCCATTCTCATCCACTTCCGCAGGCACACCCCACTCACCAAACTACTCTATCCACCTTCACATTCCCTATTTTTTCATTCATATTTCCAGTCCAGAACACTCTCATATCCTTTTTAAACAATTCCATGCACGCTTCCACATTTGCCCAAAACTCTTCTTTCACTGCTAGCACGTGCAACAATCTTGTGTTGGCGCACACACACACACACACACACACACACACACACACACACACACACACACACAATTGCTCTCATTTATAACCCTACTTTCAATCTTACCCACACGATCGTTGAACCAACTGATCCATACTATCTTATATTCTCCTTCCATCTCTTCCACACAACAATAAGCCGGGTACACACACGCGAACAGAACACCGTATCGTAACAAGGCCGTGTTGCTCGACGAAGATACGCGTAACAGGGTGTGGAAATGATGAGTCCGTAACCGAACCTCGTCGCGTCGCGAACTTTCATGGGTCCCACCTCTATCAGTCCCACCTCTATGGCCTGCGAGTTTTGTATCCCACAATAAGGTCTTCTCCTCGTAATAACTTATGAATTGAAGGACAGTATTTTCACTCCACTCAGCCATGGTGGTAAGGCACACAGTGTTCCCACGTATGTACCGTACTGTGGGTATACTTGGACTGACAGCGGACTACAGATAAACCACAAAGTCACCTCGTTATGGCTCATATACTGTTTCGCTTTTAAGTTCCAATGGTTTGAAACATGTTTCATGGCTTTGAGTGGTTCCTCCGTGTACTCGAACATGACCGATCCCTGTGGTACTTTACTCTAAAAACCTGTGTTATATATTGTTATGTTTAGGGACCAGCCTCATACTGATTACTGAGCAGACTCGGTGTAGCGGCTGTACCCAGTTGATAGGTGTCGGACACACGTCCCGTCCACACATTGCGTAACCTCACCCTGTAACATCCTTTGATGCGACGCGCAAAAACCGACAATTGGTGGATCGGGAGCGAACCCCAACGCGTAACCTATATGTTCGCTCGGGTGTTACGCAGTGACGTTACGAGGTCCTGTCCACACAGGCGTTTTTGTTACACGACGGGGTTACGTTACGATGTTCTGTTCGCGTGTGTGCACCCGGCTTGTCGGAGTCCGTACCATGTCCTTCGCTCGGTCCTCAGTCGTCACCTGTTGGTCAGTCCTGGTCCGAGGCTTCTTGTTTGTATTTTTCGTTAGTTGTTTTCCGGGGAGGAACACTAACCCTTTGCCAACCGACTTGCTGTCACGTAGGGAACACGTGTTGGTTTTAAGGTTATCACCCAGCGTGTTTACAGGAAATCATTTGGCTCGCCACTCAGTGTAAAGATACTCTAAAATAGAGTACCGCTACACAAAGTGGGTGGATGGCGGGCGTCCCCACCTACCACCCCAGAAATAATCAGAATAATGTAACAGACTGTCAGAAAGAACTGATTTCGTGAGGTGCTTCTACTGGCGGTATAGTATGCCTCATGTCTTATCGACCTACAGGTAACTATAGGTTGATATATGGATATATATATATATATATATATATATATATATATATATATATATATATATGTATGTATGTTACAGGCAGTTTGTGAAATCAGTAATTTCGTGAACTGAGATTAGTTTAGTTTAGGTTTGTTTAGGATGGGTTGATTTATGATACGGTTAGGTTAGAGCTGATTAAGGTTAGTTTAGGTTTAGTTTGGTTAAGTTAATTTAGGCTGAACAGAGAAGGGAACGGCAACTTCCTGCATGTCACTCCGTACATATGACACCAGAACTGGTAAGGACTGTTTGAGGGAGGGAAATAGGTGTAGGCATGGTGCAGGCAGGTAAGCACTGTAGGAGGAAGGCTGGTAGGTAGGTAGGTATTGTGGTAGGCAGATTGATAAGTAGGCAGGCACATCCATGGGCACTGTGGTAGGTGGGTAGGTAGTTAGGTGCCTAAATAGGCACTCACGTACATCAGTACGTAGGTGGTATACAGTAGGGAAGTACATAAGACTGCCATAGCTTACCCTCCTCACGAGGTGTAGCAGCCTGAGGCTTGGCTAGGCTGCTGTGATCCAGTACATTTAAGGGTAGTGATCAGCCTACTTCCCATGGTGGCATTCACCATCACCAATCAGTACTTGTTGCTAGTATAGTTTTCGTAACAAACTCTCTAACAGTACGAAGAACATCATCTACTTAAATACCAAAGTTTATCCCAGACACCAAAAAATAACCCAATGGTCGCGCTACTGCTCTAAATATAGCCTCCAAAACATACCAAGCAAAGCTTCAAAATTTTAAGTTGGATAATAAGCACGGATAGTTACCAAAAAAATCGGTATTACGCAAAACTGAAGTCTATCAAAGCAAGTTGGCTATATAAAGTTGTATAGGTACTCTGTATACCTTTACAATAATAAATATTATTCAATCAATCAATCAGGCGAAGTTTTCGCTAACTTTTGTACGTTTTTGCTCGGAATTCCCCCAACCTTTTTTTTTAATTTACATTAAATTTTTTTTTACCGTTTTTCAGATAATTAGGTGTGTATGAACCTCTATGGTGATAAAAACTATAACTGATTAGATATGATTTGATAATATTGTTGTGAATGATACAGAGTACAATTTAAAAAAGTAGCCGGTGGATCTTGCCATACACCTTCAGCAAATACAATGATATCCAGTCAGTGGTTATACAAGTAACAAAAGGTGGTGGATTCTGCCACACACCTCCTTCAGCAAATACCATTTTATACATTCAGTGGTTATAAAACCGTGGGTGTAGGAACACGCCCCTTAGTAATTATTAGCTACAGTATGCGTTAAAAGATGTAAATGGATTTATAAGGTGTATTACATACAGAATTGAGGAATAATATCAGGGCAACCTAGGAGACAGCAGTGGTTACAGCCAAAGATGCTGACATCGCTCCGTCCTTTCAGTGAGGCGAATGGGGTCGGTGAGTGATGGCCAAAACTCCCACCCACTCAACACGACTTGTTCCCTCTGGCTAACTCCCTTTCAACTGCACCGCTATCTAATTATTTAACTGATCTATACAAGTGCAAGGAACAGCGTGGTGGACTGAAGAGGTGAAACAGGCTGTGGCACAAAAGAAGAAAGCATACAATGAATGGATGAGAAATAGGGGCGTGGAAGGAGTTGAGAGGAGGAAGAGTGAGTTATATGTGGAAAGGAAGAGAGAGGTGAAAAGATTGGTAAGAGAGAGTAAGAAGAGAGTGGATGAGGAATTTGGAAGGAATTTGAGTGTAAAGTGGAGGGACTGTAAGAAAATGTTCTGGAGAGAAGTGAAAAGAGTAAGACAGTGTGGAAGTGAAGTTAGCAGGGGAGTGAAAGATAAAAATGGTAGATTTCTAGTGGAGAAGGGAGAAAAAGTGAGCAGATGGAGAGAACACTTTAAGGAATTGTTGAACGTAGAGAATGGAAGTAATGCGAGTATAAGTGGCTGGGGAATGGCTGGGAGAAGGAGGGAGGTGAGAAGACAGGAAGAAATCAGTAGGACAGAAGTTGTGGAAGCAATGAAGAAAGTTAAATCGGGGAAAGCCCCAGGAATTGATGGAGTGTGTGGTGAAATGCTGAAGCATGGGGGAGAGATAGTAGTAGAATGGATGTGGAAGATGTGCAGATTGGCCTGGGAGGAAGGTAGAGTCCCAGAGGATTGGAAGTCAGGTATAATTATTCCCTTGTACAAAGGAAAAGGGGAAAAAGAAGTGTGTGGTAATCATAGGGGCATTTGTCTTCTTAGTATAATAGGAAAAGTGTATGGTAGGATACTTATAGACAGAGTTAGAGAAAGAACAGAGAAATTAGTTGGAGAAGAACAGGGAGGCTTTAGGAAGGGAAGAGGTTGTGTAGATCAGATATTCATTCTTAGATCTTTAGTGGAAAAGTTTCTAGAGAAGGGAAAGAAGTTGTATGCGGCTTTCATGGATGTGGAGAAAGCATATGACAGGGTGGATAGACAAGGATTGTGGAAAGTGTTAAGAATATATGGAGTAGATGGGAAGTTGTTGAATGCTGTGAAGAGTATGTACGATGGTGCGAAGGCTGCAGTGCGTGTGGATGGTGAACTAAGTGAATTTTTCTCTTTGAAAGTTGGTTTGAAACAGGGATGTGTCATGTCTCCATGGTTGTTCAATCTGTACATGGATGGGGTAATAAAAGAGGTACAAGGTAGGGTAGTGGATGTTGGAGTGGCCCTGGTGAGAGAGGATAGTGTTTGGAAACTCCCTGTACTGTTGTTTGCAGATGATACTGTGTTGTTGAGTGAAGACGAAGGGGAGCTGCAAGGCTTGGTGGATGAGTTTGAGAGAGTGTGTAAGAAACGGAACCTAAAGGGAAGAGTAAAGTGATGGTCTTTGAGAGAGGTGAAGTTAGTGAATGTACAGCGAGGTTGGATGGTGAGGAATTGGAAAATGTGAGTACGTTTAAGTATTTGGGTAGTGTGATGAGTAAGGATGGAGGTTTGGAGGATGAAGTGCTTGAAAGGGTACAGCAGGGAAGAAAGGTTGCTGGTTCCTTGAAAGCAGTGATAAGAAACAGGGAAGTGAGCATGGAAGTGAAAAAGTTACTACATGACAGTATTGTGATACCAACTCTAACGTACGGAAGTGAAGCTTGGACATTGTTGTAAGGACACAAGTCAAGAGTGAGAGCAGTGGAAATGAGTTATTTAAGAGGAGCCTGTGGAGTCACGTGGAGAGACAGGCTGACAAATGAGGATATAAAGGAACGTTGTGGTGTGGATGTGGATGTGATAGGAAGCGTTATGAGGAATACACTGAGGTGGTTTGGCCATGTGGAGAGGATGGAGGGTGAAAGACTGACGAAGAGAGTGTATATGAGTGAGGTGGAGGGGGAAAGAGGGAGGGGGAGGCCGAGGATGAGATGGAGGGATGGGGTGGAGAGGTATATGAGAGAGGGGGGTGTGAGTTGGGAGCAGGGCAGTGAAATGGCGGGGGACAGGGCGACTTGGAGGCGATTTGTTTGTGGCCACCCCAAACGGGATTGAGGCGTCTGGCAATAGATAGATAGATAGACAGATCTATACAAGTTCTTCAGTGGTACATACCAGTGTTTTCTTGTGCACTGTCTTGAGTGAACTGAATTGAAATATTTATTGTTGTAAAAGGTACAGAGTGCTTATACAACAAAAGAAGGTGGTGGTTCTTGCCCACTGGGCTCCTATAGTTTGGAGAGGCTTTCTCATGGATAGCGCCGCGTAGTTTGTGTGCCTGACGCCCGCGCCTTTTGAAATCAGCCGACGAATTTGAAAAATATAGTGCCATGGCCCACTGTTCAGCTTATGTAAGCAACAGCGAAACAGAAACAGCAAGCTAAGAACGATATTACTATGGTGGAGGCGAAGAGTGCGGGTAGTAGTAGTAGTTGTTCCCTAGGCAGTCTGGCCGAACAGCCCTGAGTCCCTTAGGAAGGCCATGGCCGAGACCGGGCTTTCCCACAGAGCTCTCACGGAGTGTATGTTGTGTTGTTGGCGTAGGTGATTGTGTGAAGCAGTCTTTCATAATGTGCTTAATAGTATGGGGTGCTGTGTTGCATCCTGGATAGGCATCAGCGACGGAGTCATCCAGCCTCTTCTCGTAGCTTAAGAGGGCTGGATGGTGACCACATCTCAGCCTGGCCAGGCGGACCCTGTCCTCACGAGGGAGATGGGATTCAGAAGGGTGGATGTCAGGAGGCCATGCATGCAGCTGTGTGGTGTCTTTAAGTGACTGCAAGGAGCGGCGAGTGATCTGAGTGTGGATATGCTTCTGGAAGCTGGTCTGACGTGGACGAGGGGGGAGGGATGACAGTATTTGTGTATGGTATCGTGTGCTGGGTGTTGTTTCGATGTTCCTTGGTGTGGGTGGATGTGCTGCCAGGTAATATAGTGGATGTTGTGGGTTTGTGGAGGCTGCAGCAAGAAACTGGGTGCCTCTCATGTCTAGGTGATCCTTGACTTTGAGGACTTTGGTTTCTTGTTGCAGGTGGTCTGTGGGTGTAGTAGCTGTGCAACCTGTGATTATTTTTAGGGCCTTGTTCTGTTTGGTCTGTAGAGTGTTGTAGTGTGTTTTGGTGAGGTTAGGAGCCCAGGAAGGGCTTGCATAATTCCTCACTGAACGTATGTATTGTTTGTATACTGTGGTGGTGGTTTCTTTGTTGTGTCCGAATGTTGTATGGGCAAGTGACCTCATGGCACTGAGTCTTAATGTTATTTTATTTTTAATGTTTGTGATGTGTTGTTTAAATGACATGGATGTATTGTATGTTACACCAAGGATTTTTTGTGTGTGTGCATGTGTGGTAGGGGAGTATTGTTTATGGTGAGGTGTGGGATATGAATGTGTTCTGCTGTCCAGTTTGTGAGAAGGGTCACTGTAGATTTGGCTGGGGCTATTGTGAGCCTGTTTGTGGTGAACCATTCGTGTTGTGTGTTGAGGTAAGGTTGGATGATGTGTGCAGTTGTGTTTGCGTTTTGGTGCGTACATGTAAGTGTTATATCATCTGCATAGGAAGCTATGTGCATCTGTGGTGTGTGGGGTGTGGGTATGTCGTGCATGTATAGTTAAAGAGTGTAGGGGACAAAACAGATCCTTGAGGGACGCCGTTTGTGAAGTTTCTGATGTTAGAAGACTGACCGGTAAATGTTACCTGTGCACATCTGCCTGCTAAGTAGTTTTGGTGGTATTTCAATGTGGCGGCCAAAGTCACACGCTCGCTGCGGAGATAACATTTCCATACTATAGAGCTCAGTGGTCTTGTCACACACCTTCTTCTGCCAATACAGTTACATACTGTACAGTTTGTGATTAGACATTCATAGGTGTGGCCACAACGTGGTTTGTACACTGGGTGTATCCACACGCCCTTTGATAAATATAAGTTACACTATACGTTATAAAATACAGAGGCATTCGTAAGATGTATTACATACAGGAGTAAGAGGCAGTATTAGAGTAGTAATGGAAAACAGTGAACATAATAGTACCAGCCCCGGCCGAAGGTGATGACATAGCATCGCCTTATCAGCGGGTCGGTGAGCGATTGCCACACCCTCCACCGCCATCACACCTACTACACTCTCCATCCACTACACTTTCTTTCCGTTTCAGATCTTCAGTACTTTTTGTTGTACATACATTTTATACATATCCTTCACTGGTACACAGTAGCGTTTTTCTTACCTTGGCTTGAAGCGGTACATTTGTCAGCAACTGTGGCTAGGTAACAAGGCACACCCCCTCTGAGATTACATCTCTCTCTCTCTCTCTCTCCGATTCACATCACAACTGTTCAGTTGATCATACAGTCTGTACATGACCCCCATTTGTAGATAATAATATTCTTCCCATACACTGGCTTGGAAGCACAGCTGTCGAGGCTATTGCTGGGTAGCGGAGTGCTTGATGAATGTTACTGGTTTGTGTAAGACACTCTGAAGGATAGCTATTGTTCGTAAGTGTAAATAAACATGTTTGAATGTAGTGCTTGTTAGTATTGTGGCACATATTCCGGATATTCACGGGGAATGGAGAGTAACAATTTTTTATTGATTAACCATGTGATTTGTTCAGTTAGCGTCAAAAGTTGTGGGTTTCTATTCTTAGCAGTTAGTGAACATTCTATTATTATGTAATGATGCAGTGTATGTGCCGCCGGCGCCCCGCACACTGAGCATGGTACTGGATCTTCTCTGGTGAATTCCCAATAATATTTATAGCCTAGTCTCAGTCCCATGACAACAACGTCGTGAATTCCACCTCTTTGACCATATGTTACATCAGTATTCTGGGCCACATTTACATAGTGAAGAGAGTTAGTGCTGCCAATTGCTATGCCATCATTAAGCGCTCTAGTGATATCTTGCCTAACAAGAGAGTTAATTATGCTTCTGACAGCTGTATAACTATATTCATTAATTATATCAGGGTTGTCGTAGGCCGAAAGCAGAGCCTTACGGAGTACGTTGTCAGCCTTTTCGTTCGAGGGTATCTCTATATGTGAGTGAGGTGGAGGGGGAGAGAGGGAGGGGGAGGCCAAGGATGAGATGGAGGGCTGGAGAAGAGGGTATATGAGAGGGGTGGGAGCTGGGAGCAGGGCAGTGAAATGGCAGGGGACAGGGCGACATGGAGGCGATTTGATTGTGGTCAACCCGTATGGGATTTAGATAGTATCCTTATATAGGACGGAACCCACGTGAAGTGGACTTTATGACCTGTGTGTTCAATACATCGGATGGATGACAGACATCTATATAGACAATATCACAGGCTGCAGGATAGTAGACAGTAATTCGTATAGAGCTCCTTGACTGTCCACAAAAAAGGCAAACATCCTTAGATAAGGACACAACACAGCCTAGTCCCTCTTTTATCGAATATAGTTCTGCCCTTATGGAAGACAGACAGTCAAGGAGTCTTTTTTATATTACTGTGTCCACGTACTGAGTGGGTGACTCATACTCCCTAACGAACAGCCCACACCCAGACTTGGTGCCCTCTACAGACTCGTCACAATATATGTGTACAGTCTGGTGACGATCTATTGTCTCCGTCATGAAGTGGGATTTAAGTTCACAAGGCAGCCAATGATCCTTGGGCTTGTGGAGTTTCTCTATGTCCACAGTCACTCTACGAGGACCCCAGGTGGCCCGACTGTGTTTGTATTAAATTAATGCAAGGAGTTATGACACTGAAGTTGTTCAAGAATCTGTATATACAACCGAGGTATGTGTCTGGAGGAGAATGAGCACTGTTATGAAAGGTCGTCAGGGAGTGTCTTAGCCTTTCAGACCCGTAATATAAAGTAACACAGTGAATGGCGCTTTCTACAACTTAGGTACAAAGACAGGGTGTTTATAGGGAATGGATGGTTTTACATTTACATACCATGTCAGAAAAATACAAGTTGAGCTAACCATTGGACTTCAATGTCTCAACAGCCTCACCCTCTCACTCAGCCCCGCCCCACTCTGCATTAACCGCTCCATCCCCGCCCCAAGTTGTCACACGATCTCTGACGTTGACACCTGGTCTTGAAGCACGTCAACCAGCCCCCCTTGAGGCTTGAGCAGGCTTTTCTGCCTGGGCACCAGAAGTTGCCCTAGTTTTTCTCCCCTTGCACGAGCCTCCCCCACCCCCCGCTTCCGGTTGTCTACCCGCAGTTTCCTCTCTCCCGCCTTGACCTAGAGGAGCGGAAGTCTCAGACACGTCGCACGAAGCTGCAGAAGCCCCGCTTTCCATGTTAAATCTGACAAGGTAGTTATAATATTTTCCCATTAAAATTGCCGATTATGTGCCGATTCGGTAAATGACTGCCGATTCGATAATTCGTCGCACCCCAAGGCAGCTGCTACGAGAGTAACTAAACTACTAGAATAAGACATGGATAGTAAAGAAGGTTCTCCCCCTGCCCATTAAGCCTTATCAATGAAATATGATGAAAAGTTATTGTTGTTATGGTATACAAAGTACGTTTACTCGTACAACGAAAGAAGGTGGATCTTGCCTCACTGGCCGCAACCTTCAATCCAAGACCGTATTTGACTGAAATGTTTATTCTAGTAAAAATATACAGAGTACGTAATAAACAACCAAAGAAGATAAGGACATGGCAGGTCTTGCCACACACCTTCAGCAAATATAGTTACATACAGTCAGAGGCTACAAAGTGCATAGAGTGCAACAAAACTTTTTTTTTCCTTGCCACACACCGTTCAGGAAACATATATGTAGTTACTCAATAGGTACAGTACTTAGAATTTAATGAAAAGAGAGCCATGAGACATTTCACTTCAACAGAAAAGTTGCAACAGAATGTTATATAAGCAGAGCCAAAGCGGTACTTTCCGCAGCCTGGGACGAGGACAACACACCGCCTTATACGAGTAATAGCAGGTTGTACTGTATGGCACAGTCTAAGTAACATTACTTAGACTGTGCTGTATGGGTTCAGTGGGCGAAAGCAAAAACACCCGATTAACACACCGAATTGGAATAGCGATCAAACTTTTGTTAATTAACAGCGCCTAGAGAACTCTACGAATACCCAATTTTATTTATTATTTCAATGTACTGTGCAGGAATGAGTGCCGTAACCGTCTGAAAACGTTAACGACGAAAGGCACAGAAAAGTACGCTTTCTTTGGTACATGGTGGCCATGAAGAAAACGGTAACAGCCACTGCAAATAATGGGTGGACTAAAATAGCGTACATTACTAGCGATATATTTAAAAAAAATTTAACGGGACGGGCTTCCGCCAACCATGTAACATATTTATTTATTATTTCAATGTACTGTCCAGGAATGAGCTCCGCAACCGTCTGAAAATGTAAACGAAGAAAGGTACAGAACAGTACGATTTTTTGGTACATGGTGGCAATGAAGAAAACGGTAACAGCCACTGCTAATAATGGGTGGACTAAAATAGCGTACAGTACTAGCTATGAAGATGTTTAAAAAATTTTAACGGGACGGGCTTCCGCCAACCATGCAACTATGTAGCTATCTACTGCCAGACGCCTTAATGTAGCCATGTCCCCCGCCATTTCACCGCCCTGCTCCCAGGTCACCCCCCCTCTCTCATATACCTCTCCACTCCATCCCTCCATCTTATCCTTGGCCTCCCTCTCCCTCTTCCCCCCTCCACCTCACTCACATACACTCTCCTCGTCAGTCTCTCACTCTCCACCCTCTCCACATGGCCAGACCACCTCAACACATTTCTCCTAACGCTTCCTATCACATCCACATCTACACCACAACGCTCCTTCACATCCTCATTTGTCAGTCTGTCTCTCTATGTGACTCCACAGGCTCCTCTCAAATAAATCATTTCCACTGCTCTCTCTCTTGACTTCCGTCCCTCCAACAAGGTACAAGCTTCACTTCCATATGTTAGAATTGGTATCACAATACTGTCATGTTGTAACTTTTCATTTACATGCTCACTTCCCTGTTTCTTATCACTGCTTTCAAGGAACAGCAACAATTCTTCCTTGCTGTACGCTTTCAAGCACTTCACCCTCCAAACTTCCATCCTTACTCAACACACTACCCAAGTACTTAAATGCACTCACATTTTCCATTTCCTCCTCATCCAACCTCAATGCACATTCACTGACTTCACTTCTCTACAAGACCATAACTTTATTCTTCCCTACATTCACCTTTAGATTCCGTTTCTTACTCTCCCATACTCATCCACCAAGCCTTGCAGCTCCCATTCGTCTTCGCTTAACAACACAGTATCATCTGCAAACAACAGTACAAGGAATTTTCAAACAATGCCCTCTCTCATTACGGTCACTCCAACATCCAATACCCTACGTTGTATCTCTTTCATAACCCAATCCATATACAGATTGAACAACCATGGAAACATGACACATCCCTGTTTCAATCCAACCTTCAAGTAGAAAAATTCACTCAGTTCACTGTCCACACGTACTCCAACCTTAGCATCCTCATACATACTCTTCACAGCATTCAACAACTTTCTATCTACTCTTAATACTTTCCACAATCCTTGTCTATCCACCCTGTCAAATGCTTTCTCCAAATCCATGAAGGCCACATACAACTTCTTTCCCTTCTCTAGAAACTTTTCCATTGAAGATCTATGAATGAATATCTGATCTACACAATCTCTTCCGTTCCTAAAAACCTCCCTGTTATTCTCCAACTAATTCCTCTGTTATTTCCCAAACTGTCAGCAAGCATCCTACCATATTCTTTTCCTATTGCACCAAGAAGACAAATGGCCCTATGATTACCACACACTTCTTTTTCCCCTTTTCCTCTGTTCAGGGGACTAATCATACCTGATTTCCAATCCTCCAGGACTCTACCTTTCTCCCTGGCCATTTTGCACATCTTCCACATCCATTCAACTACTATCTCTCCCCCATGCTTCGGCAATTCACCACATACTCCATCAGTTCCTGGGGCTTTCCCCATTTTGACTTTCTTCATTGCTTCCACAATTTCCATCCTACTGATTTCTTCCTGCCTTCCCACATCCTTCCGTCTTCCAACCATTCCCCAGCCACTTATATTCGCATTACTTTCATTCTCTATGTTCAACAATTCCTTAAAGTGTTCTCACCATCTGCTCACTTTTTCTCCCTTCTCCACTAGTACTCTACCATTTTTATCCTTACTCCCCAACTAACTACTTTGCCACCCTGTATAAATCTACCTCTTTCCAGAACATTTTCTTACATTCCCTCCACTTTACACTCAAATTTCTGCCAAATTCCTCATCCACTCTCTTCTTACTCTCTCTTACTAATCTTTTCACCTCTCTCTTCCCCTCTACATATAACTCTCTCTTCCCCTCTACATATAACTTTCTCCTCCGTCTCTCAACTTCTTCCACGCTCCTGTTTCTCATCCACTCACTGTATGCTTTCTTCTTTGGTTCTGCAGCCCGTCTCACCTCTTCATTCCATCATGTTGTTCCTTGCACCCCCATTCGTCTTCTCTTCACTCCACACACCACCTCACATACTGCACAGATTTCTTCTATGAATATCTTGCACACACCTTCCACATCTCCCATCTGCTCCAGTCTATATTTACCCAATCGCTCCTCCACTTTTCTCTTATATTCTGCCTTTATCTCATCCTCTTGTAACCTTTCCACCCTCCTTGCATATACTACTTCCTCCTGTCCTTCCCTTCTTCTATTTCTCCATTTCACTTGGACCATGATTCTCACCACCACCACGTGGTGGTCAGAAAGTCCACTCCTCCAACCTCTATATGCTCTTGCATCCAATACACACCTTCGCATCCTTTCATCTGCACACACATAATTAATCATTGCCTTCCGTGTATTCAGTTCGCCACCCATCCTTTTCATCACTCGTCACGTATACCTATATGGATCATTTTGTGCCTGAAGAGGGTATTGTCTATCACCAACCCTCTCCCGGCACAAATGTTCACTAAAGCACAGCCATTCTCATGTATCTCAGCAGGTGCACCCCACTCACCAAATACTCCATCCACCTTCGCATTGCCCTACTTTACCATTCATATCGCCAATCAGAAACACTCTCTCATTCCTTTCAAACTCTTCCATGCACGCTTCCACATTTGTCCAGAACTCTTCTCTCACTCTCCTTGCACGATCTTGCATTGGGGCATACACGCACACAATTGTACACAATTGTAGTCCAACTTCCCATTCTCTCACACTCTCACCTCACCATTTAATTTCAGTTAATCCACATACAGTACATCCACTTTCGCACTCTGAAGCACCTGGACAATCTCTTTCTCTTTCACCTCATAATTTGCATGTAACATAAAGGATAATAATGATTGTACTGACAATAACAGACGTAAACTAGGACAGCTCTCATGTAAGGACGGTTAAATGTTTATGGCAAGGATTATCTCTTCACTGAAATTTATTTATGCCACTCAGATGATCTACTGCAATAACCTCTGTATTGCCAGAGTTCAACTGATGTTGTTTTGACGGTTAGGTTAGACCCGTTTGGTTTGGTCTGAGCGTAAAAACGATGAGTTACAAGCGGTAACTTCAAATTTGCTAATTTCCACAACTTTTAAACCTATTACTTTGATAATCTGGTTGTGTTTTATACAGAAAAACTACAATACTCTACTGTATTGAAATGTATTAAGTGCCACGCATTATATTTCAAGTGATGATCCTGATTCTGGCTTCCATCTGATCCATTCTCCTTTGACTGAACAGTTTTTATGACCTTCATCTTTCTCTTCCTTGTTTTTGCTTAAGAGTGTAAATAAATAAATAAATAAATCACTGTTGAAATTTGTGTTTGCGAAGGATATTTTCTCGCGTGCGCCACTGCTTGTGCCTGGGGCTTGGTGGGAAGCCTGACTCAGGCCGCGCTAGGGATAGGACACGCCCATGCCTGGACCTATTAGAATAAATCTCAAGCTGGCCTTGCTGTTTCCATCTCCCTCCTGGTTCTCACCCCAACATGGCGCTGCGGAGTTATACAGGTGACCCACAGGCGGCGCTGCCAGTGTTCGAGCAGGCGAACCCAGAGTCAAAGGGCTGGTTCTGCCGCATGGCGACGGGTGACCAAGTGCACAGCAACATGTACAATGTGCCACCATCCCAGCCACAACCTTCAGGAATGGGGACAGCCTGCCAGCCAGTGTACCCAACACTGCACCTGGAGGCATAGACCCAGTGGGGAGTGCTGCCACCATCTGCGATCCCGATAAGGCTACTATGGGAATGTAACCAACCCAGTTCGAGGCATGGGCCCACGGCGTTGGGTGCTACAGCAGTGGTTGCAGGTGAGTCCCACGCTTGGCCACGGGTTACGTGATATTGCTGTGTGATCCTGATGTGCAGCAATGCGTGGATGCACGGGTGGCCAAGCACAGATTCAAGGCCATGTGCATGGAGGAGGCCGTCGGCGTGGTGAGGAGTGTGGTGGTGGGCCTCATACATGCAGGAGCCCAATGATAGTGTGTGTTCATGTGTTAAAATGTACAGCCAAGGCAGAAGAGTGTGAATTTAAGTGCCTCCAGTGTTCCATCAATCTCGATGATTTCATGATATCGAAAAAGCTTGTGATGGGACTGCACAACCTCAGTAAGAAAACAAAAGTGCTGCGGCAACTTCCAGTTTTGTGATCTGTGGAAGAAATCACAAACGTCTGTGAAGTGTTCGAATCGGCAAAGAAAACGGGAGTGCGTGGCCACAGTGGTGTGGCAGGTGCTTCAATGAGTGATGAGGAGGAAACGGAAGTGGATGGTGCCACTTGGGCACAGCAGGCAGGTGTGGGGCCACCCTAGCCTCATGTTCCTCCCCCACCAGCAAAGGGCTGCCAGTCGTGAGGCAGCAGCAAGGACAACAGGGAGCACCAGCGCCCTGTCACCAAGGCCACTTGCCACAAATGTGGGAGGGTTGGGCACTTCCAGTGAATGTGCAGGTTGGCGGAGGAGCCCGGCCTCACCAAGACCACCGGCAGCATCACAATAGCCAAAGCCGAGGCATCAGCATGCATCAGGGTGGAAGTGAAGTGTGATGACCTACCCACAGTATGCGAGGTGTCGGTGGTAGCCAATATGGGAGCACAGGTATTTATAGCGGGATGCAACCTCATGTGGGGCCTCGGGCTGCCTCTGCAAAGTCTACAGTAACCTACTGTGAGTATTAATCACCTCGTGGGAGGAAGCATATGGTACGCGCTGTGGGATGCAAAGAACGCCACTTCAACGTGAGCGGAAGGTCTGCTATGGTGAACTTGTACTTTGCTGATGGGGTGCAGCAATAGTATCTGTTGCTGCAGATGTGCAAAGTGCTAGGTATCATGCCACACAACTTCCCCAACATGCCAGTGACTGTAGGGGCCGTTGAACAGGTAGAAGAGCACCCAGTCCCCACCCAACCTGATACTCCCTCATACGCCCTGACAGAAGAAAATGTGAACCTGCTGGAAAAGTGGTTCCTCGAGCACTTCAGGTGCATGACATTCACAGTGAACCATGCCTCCCTGCTGGAGATGAAAGGGCCAGCCCACCACATCCACCTGCGCCCCTGTTCAAAGCCCTACGCAGTGCACACGCCAGCGTCCATCCCCCACCACTTCTATGACGAAGTTCGCCGGCAGTTGGAAAAGGACATAAGGGTATCATCAAGCCCATACTAGCTGAAGAATCCACGAAGTGGCGTTCCCGTATAGTGGTGGTCCCGAAGAAGGACAGGCGACCACACAGAACAGTGGACTATCAGCAACTCAACCAGGCAAGCCAGCGGGAGACCCACCACACCCATCCCCCATTCAACGCAATCACCAGTGTGCCGAAGCACATGTTCAAAACAGTAGAGGACACTTATTCAGGGTACCACCAGATCCCCCTGGACGAGGACAGCAAAAAGCTGACCACCGTCATCACCCCATGGGGCCGCGTCCACTACCAGTGCACACCCATGGGCCACTGTGCAGGGCAGGATGCCTTTACCAAGTACTTTGATGATGCAACAGCAGAGATCCCCAGGAAACTTAAATGTGTCAACAACACGCTCCTACATGACCGTAGTGTCGCTGATGCTTTCTGGCACACATACCAGTTCCTATGAACATGTGCGGAAATTGGGATCACAACAAATTCCGCTTCTGCAGAAGAAGTGTGACCTTTGCAGGTTATCTGCTCAGCTGGGAGGAGTATCAGCCTAGTCAGGACTTGCTAAGCAGTATAACCAATTTCCAGATGCAGCCATGCCCCACCTCACAGATATCCGATCGTGGTTCGGCCTGGTGAACCAGGTGGCGCCATTCCTCGCTGTTGCACTGCTCATGAAGCCCTTCAGAGAATTATTGAAAAAAACGTCAGGGAAAATGGTGTACTGGGATGGCCAACTACAGTCCATCTTTGAGTCAGCAAAGGAGGCTATATGCAAGCTTGCGGCGGAGGGCCTCCAGTATTATGACGCCACATGGCCAACATCAGTGTTCACTGACTTCAGCAGTCTTGACATTGGTTTCGTGGTCATGCAGCAGTACTTACAGTGTGTGCCTCAAGAGGCCCCCGTGTGCTGCAAGGGTGGCTGGAAACTGGCCCTGTGCAACAGTCGTCATCTAACAGCAGCTGAGAAGAACAACTCAACGTTGAAGGGGGAGGCCTTTGCCATTGCATGGCGCCTGGAAAAGGTGAGCCTGTTCCTGCTGGGATGTCCGGACCTCACCTTCATCACAGACCGCTGTGAACTCACCAAGATCTTCAAGGACAAAAAGCTGAAAGACATCAGCGACCCCCACATACTCAACCTCAAGAAGACATTGATGTACTCATTTCGCATAAAGTACCTGAAGGGGAAGGCAAACCACGCAGCAGATGCACTCTCAAGATACCCTCTGCTATGGGGCGGACCGGACAAGACAGCCCTGGCGGAAGACAAGACTACATGTGCCGCACTCACGGTAGCAATGGCCTGCGCCCTAGAAGACAAAGAAGGCACCATCGTGGACCTCCATCAAGTGGAGGAGGAAGCGCACCAAGACGAGGACTACAGGCTCCTCCATGAGCGTGTGAGTGCCGAGGACTAGGCCGACTGGAAGGACGAGGAGCCAATAGCACTCCATCCATACTACAGGATGAGGAGGCACCTGTCATACCAGGGGGACACTGTCATGTATGTCAGTGACGAAGGGCACCTGCGACTTGTAATTCCCACAGCCCTTCGTCGTGCAGTCCTAGCTGACCTCCACGCAGGTCACCAAGGCAGGGACTCCATGCTCAGGTGCACTAGGCAATGCATGTACTGGCCTGGCATAGATACTGAAGTTGAAGAGAAAAGGAGGTACTATCAAGTATGTGAAATCATTGCCCCAACACAACCCATGGAAAACTTGCTGCCCACAACCCCACCGGAGTACCCTTTCCAGCAAACAGTGGCTGGCCTGTTCCAACTGAAGGGGGAGGAGTACACTGTTTAAAAAGACAGGTTAACTAGCTGGCTGGAGGTGGAACATCTGCCCAGTGGCACTACCAGCTCATGGCTCATAACGGCTTTTCATAAGTGGCTCAAAAGCTTCGGTATCCTGGAGTTCCTGTTCGAACCTCATGAGTGGAGAAATGAGAGCATTCCTAGCCACGTGGCGTGTGCAGCTGAGAGTGTCACCGGCCCATTTCCCACAGTCCAGCGGCTGAGCAGAGGCTGCAGTCAAGTCTGCCAAGAAGCTGCTTAGGAACAACACTGGCCTGCGAGGCTCCCTGGACACGGATGCAGCCACCAGGGCCATGCTGCAGTACCTCAACACCCCACTATACAACACCGACGCATCCCCAGCCCAGCTGTTGATGGGACGTCAGCTGATAGACTCCATACCCCCTGCCAAAGAACACTACTGCATTGGCAGGCGGTGGGCCGGAATGCTGAGAAGCAGGAAATGGGCCATGGCCCACACTGGGGATGCAGTGGCCATGAGATTCAACCAGGTGGCACACAACCTCGCCCCTCTCAACCCACGCCAGAGGGTGCGCCTGCAGAACCAGGAGATGGGGCGGTGGGACCGTGTAGGGGTTATTGTTGACATACCAGCCCCAAGGCAATACCTGGTGCGGCTGGACGTGGGCGAGCCTCCATCAGGAACCACCACCACCTCCGCCCCTACGAGGAGACAGGGGAATAGACACCCACCACACACGTCAAGGGTGGTCCCCGATGGGGGGATGACCGCAGGGGGGAGGCTCCTCAGCCTCTCCTTCCCCTAGAGAGGCCGTGGCGCGCTAGGCGCGCCCCAAAACACCTACAAAACTATGTACTGTGAATTAAGCCCCAGGCACCGGCGGTGGCACGCGCGGGAAAACTTCCTGCTCAGATACAAACTCCAACACCCCCTCTCCATTGCAGTGATCTCCCCACTTCCTCCAGCATTTATACAAAGTACATGGTCGAGGAGGAGGGAGGTCACTGCAATAACAAAACAATGGGCAGATACTGACACTCATAACTTAAGATTAGGCGTTACATGACAATGCTGGCAAAATTTACATATTACATAACTGCTGGCCTGAAAATGATATAACTGATACAAAAATATGAAATTCAATTACATGCGCTGGAGCAACCATTGCCCTGGTATCATGGTATGAGTACAGCAAGGTTATACATATTACAAAACATCTTGTCTAGGGGTACAAAACACAGTAATGTCAAGGAGCTGAAGGGCAGTCTGACTCAGGCCGCGCTAGAGATAGGACGCGCCCATGCCTGGACCTATTAGCATAAATCTCAAGCTAGCCTCGCTGTTTCCATCTCCCTCCTAGTTCTCACTCCAACACTCACCTAAACCGAAATTCTCGCTCACCTGCAACCCTTTAATAAATGAAGTGTTAACTTGGCCCACTTCTTTTTGTAACCCCTTCACTGCTTCTCCAGGGCTGAATAATAATTTAAAAAAAAAAAAAAACAATCGTCCAGTATGAAGGTGTTAATGCATAATATTAACGCCTTCAATCAGCTTATGTATTGTCTGTTTGATTCTTGCTCACTTGTACTATTTTTTTTATTCAGCTTGGGAAACAACCCGTAGAAGTGAAAGAGTTAAGGAAGACATCAAACTCTTCATGATCGAAAAGCATCTTATAAGGTGAATAAAATAGCCTGGAGATAGCAAGAACAAAATTTAAAGGGGGGGAGGATCATGACGAGGCCTCCCCCAAGTTGAATTATATTGTTAGTGGGTATGAAAAAACATAAAACAAAATAAAATACCGGTAGAATAAAAAAAATGATAAGAATAAAACATAAAAGAGGCTGAGCACGAATAACGCCAGTAAGTAGGAAATAAATGGATAAATGAAATAACGCAAAATAAAATACCAGCAATAAAGTACTGAACTCCATGACATTACACTACATGCCCAGTTTTTGTTCACCAGAAAAAGGGAGACAATACTTTCACATTCTGCCCAGACTCACTATTATAAGTTTTTTTTTTGGGGGGTGGGGGGGTTAATTTGGAGACGGGTGAAAAAGTGAATATCGGGGAGAGGGGAAGAAAAGGAAGGGGAGAAACAGGAGGAGAGAGGAAAGGGAGGACAAGGAAAGCATGGGAAGAAAGGAAGAGGAGAACGGAGGGGGGAGATTAAGTGGTAAAGATGAGGGAATGGAAGGAATAAGGAACAGAAGAATAATAAGTGAGGGGGGGGAAAGAAGGGAGGGAGGAAAGAAGGGAGAAAATAGGAGAAGGAAAAAAAGGAGAGAAATGCCTGAGGAAGAAAGGGAGGAGAGCATGAAGAGGGGGGGAAAAGGGAGGAGAAAGGGGAGGAGTGGAAAATGGCATAGAAAGAAAACAGCAAGAAAAGGGAGGGTAAAAAGAATGCAGGGAAAGAAAGAAAGAAGGGAGGAGAAAACGCTGGGAAGAAGGAAAGTAGGGGAGAGAGAGAGAGAGAGAGAGAGAGAGAGTCACCCATGTGAATGAGTGAACCCTGAGTGGCGAGTGATAGGTGGGGTCGGTATAGGGGAAAGTGGGCACAGGTGGGGTTGTTTTGTGCGTCATGGTGGGGGAAGGGGGGGAGAAAAGGGAACGGAAAGGAGGGAGGGAGGGAGGGAGGGAGGGAGAGAGGAAAGGGAGGAGGGAGAAGAAAAGGGGTGAGGGGGGGAGGTGGAAGGAAAGGAAAGAGGGAGGGAGGGAGGGGGAAGGAAAGGAGGAAGGGAGGAAGAGGAAAGGAAAGGAAAGAGGGAGGGAGGGAGGAATACAGTAGCCCTTTACGCTATGGCATGGAAACCTAAACTGGGGGGAAAAGAGAGAGAGAGAGAGAGAGAGAGAGAGAGAGAGAGAGAAAGAGAGAGAGAGAGAGAGAGAGAGAGGGGGGGGGGGAGCTGAGGTGATGAAAGACGGGGAAGCTGAGGGGAGAGGAGAGAGAGGAAGGAGAAATGGGAGGAAGAAGAGAAAGAAGAGATGAGGGAAAAATGATGGTAAGGTTAGGAGGGACGGGGAGGAAAAAGATGGAAGAGAGTGGGGAGAAGGGAAGGAGGAAAATAAAGGAAGGGGGAAGGAAAGTTTTGGTGCTGTACGCAAGAAAGAAGAAGCAGAGGGGGGGGAGAGGAGGAGGAGGAGGAGGAGGAGGACAACAACAACAATAAGAAAAAGAACAACAACAAAAACTATAAAAGTTCTCTCTCCTAAAGACAGCATAACAAAAACAATATATAATCCACACCCGTTCAGTTCAAGAGTCCGGGATACACAGGGTTACGAAGGTCAAAGGCAGGGAGATAGACGAAGGGACAGAAAAGAATTGGGTCCAGGGGTGACGTATCCTGAAGGACCGAGAAGGCCAAGTATAGGATTCCAGCGGTCCATGACGAGAATCTCAAGGGCTTATGACTGCCTATGAGAAGCTGAAAAAATTTAAAAATATATATATATTTTTTCAAGTGACCAATTGATTTCAGGGGCACACAGCTGACTATGAAAATTTAACAGTCTCATATAGGCCTAGACAGTTTGTGAAGCTTAAAATCCGTTTTCCTTTTATTTTTTTTTTAGGTGACTGTAATTGGAAGGGACCACGGCTGGCTTTGAAAATGTGAAAAAGCTTTATATATAAGATGGCCATATAATTGATTCTGATATCTATGTATCCATTACCACTGGACAGATGGACGCCTTCACGTGGTGGCACCGACATATATAACTAGGCCGTGGAGCTGCCTGGTCATACGAACGGCCCTCAGCCCCCTCCCTGTTCCCTGAAAGGAGGCTGGTGGACTGCAGATGAAGGGCAGCTTTGGCCTTCAGTCCACCGGGTTTTCGTTTTCAGATGAACATTGGGTTACAATAACAACAACATCAACAACACCTACTACTACTACTACTACTACTACTATTACTACCACCACCATCACAACGACCACTCCTCCTCCTCTTCCTCCTCTGCTACGACTACTGCTACTACTATTATTACTATTACTGCTACAGCATAATTCTCGAGGCAATGCTAGCTCCTCCAGCAGCAGCACCACTTATAAACCTGGATATTCTTAACCTAACTCAAGTCTGCTGTGAGGGGCGTTCTTCTTAGACATGGATGAGTGCTGTCCTTTGAGCAGGTGTGAAAAGTGCTGCTGACCAGGAGGCTAGGTGCTATAATCCCTTCAGCCAGAGGACTTTTTTTTCTTTCATTTTTCTTTCATCTTTTTTTCTTTGTCATTCTTTTAACTTCCTTTCTTTTATCTTTCTTGTTCCAAACGAGATCAGAGTTACAGTGAAAGGGTTAATGAAGGCTTTATATAATTAAACCGGTTCGGAAACTTTCCTCCTACACACACACACACACACACAAATTCGTTCGGAGAGAGAGAGAGAGAGAGAGAGAGATGAAAAGATTATCACTGCATTAGAGACCTAAAAAAAAAAAAAAAGTGGACCGTGGGGGAAAAAGGGTTTAAGGAGAGAGAGAGAGAGAGAGAGAGAGAGAGAGAGAGACAAGAACCGACAAAGAAGGCTGATTTGGAAATGTGAGAAAAAGAAAGGGAATGGAACGGAAATTATATGACAGTTACTTAAAGAACGGAAGAATGAATATGACAAAGAGCAAAAAGGATGTAACCGAGTCAGAGGTGACGGAAAAAGAATTAAGAAGAGTGACAAACAGAACAGGAGAATGAGAACGTATGTGGGAGAGTGGCACTGGATAGGAAGAATGAAAGAGTGAATGAAGAAAATGAAAATGAGTGACGAACATGCGTGAAAATGGGATGGGAAGCATGGAAAGAGAATAATAATGAAAGTGTGAATAAAGACGAAAACATAATGGAGAAATGGAGAGAGGAGTGAAAATGAATGTAAACGAAATAACAGGGCAGAGAAAGATGAAATAAGGAAAATGAGAGGAATTTCTGTAACTGAAAATGAAGAAAAAAGGTGTGTGTGTGTGTGTGTGTGTGTGTGTGTGTGTGTGTGTGTGTGTGTGTGTGTGTGTGTGTGTGTGTGAGAGAGAGAGAGAGAGAGAGAGAGAAAGGCGGAGCACAAGAACAGCTAGGAAAGACGGAAGCAATTCACCAATAACACGAACAGATAAAAAGAACGTAGCAAAAAATAACATATAAATCTTTAAAATCGCAAGAAACAATAAACCCCAGAAAAATGCAAGCGTTCCAGTTAATATATATGTATAAAAAAGGCTCGAAAAAAAAGGCCCAAGAGAAGAATAGAAGCGTTACGAGAACCTTGGAATTTTTCTTTTCTTTTTTTTCTTCTCTCCCTATTTTCTTTGTTTTCTCGGTTCATATTTTCCGAACACATTCTTTTTCCTGTTGCTGTTATTGATGTTTTGAGAATCCGACTAAGAAACTGTTTTTGAGGGACAGAAATAATGTTAGAAAAAGAAGTCTGGTGTGGTGGCCTATCGCTTAGAGAGCGAGAGAGAGAGAGAGAGAGAGAGAGAGAGAGAGAGAGTTACAAGGACAAGTAGTACCTCAAAAGATCCTACGACCCTCACCAAAGAGGCAGTATGAATGGAGCTATTAAAGTTATATTGATGTGTTGTCTGAGTCGTGATAGAGAGGTGCTGAATGAGTAGGTCTGTCGCGGTGCCGGGGGTGGGGGGAGGGTGTTGCATTACAGTGAGAGTACAGTGGATTCTTTGTGTGTTGTGTTGTGTTGTGTTGTGTCGTGTTGTGCTGTGGTGTGGTGTGTTGTGGTGTGTCGTGGTGCTTTGTATTGTGGGTCCATGAGGTGAGTGAGTTATGCTGTGATGTGTTATATTGTGGTGTGGTGTGGTGTGGTGTGGTGTGGTGTGGTGTGGTGTGGTGTGTTATGTTGTGGTGTGGTGTGGTGTGGTGTGTTATGTTGTGGTGTGGTGTGGTGTGGTGTGATGTAGTATGGTGTGGTGTGATGTAGTATGGTGTGGTGTGGTGTGGTGTGATGTAGTATGGTATGGTGTGGTGTGGTATGGTGTGGCGTGAGTGGCTGCGTTAGTGAGGACTTAGTGGAATGCTGGTGTTGTACTTTGTGTCGGTACTGATGCAGGGACGGGAGATGGAAAACGTTTACCCCATTCAGTCCGATGATGCATTCTTCCACTTCCCTCATGTTGCTTCTGTCTATCTATCCATCCATCTATCTATCTATATGTCTACCTACCTACTTACATATCTATCTATCTATATGTCTACCTACCTACTTACATATCTATCTATCTATAGCCACATACCTTAATTACGGAAGGGGTGGCCACACTCGTATAGCCTCCACGTCACCCTGTCCTCCGCCACATGCTACTTAACTGTTCAGCGATTTTATTCAGCTTAGGGCAAACTTAGCGAACTGGAGGTATTTGGTACAGCCTTCCGTATCCATTTCGCCATACGAGTGCTCTCCCAAAACTGAAAAAAAAAAAAAAGCAAGAAAAAGATAAATATGTCATCGGAATGAAGAGGGTCAAAGGATATTATCACTCTTTCTCATGATTTCCTCAGCCTGTGACTTCACCTTCCCTCAACCTTTATTCCGGTTCTCATCCTCATAGTCTGTTCACTTGTCTCTCTATTCCTCCTGTAACATAACGCTTACATATACTCGAACTTTCATGAATTTTATAGCCTGTCATTTACGCAGCCGTGTTTGTATTTTTTTTTTTTTTTTTTTTTTGCATCATTAATAAACGCCTGGTGGTCTAATGGGTTCTGCCGCTCCGACCATAGGGCCCGTGAGAGTTTATGCCCAAGGGGAGGTAGAGGATTACTGTTCACATAATGCTGGTCACGAAGGAACGCCTGGTCTGTCTCCCCTTAGCCGAAATGAGATGCCCAGCCACGTTAGTAGCGATGCCAAAGACGCTGTAGGTATCTGTGTATGTAAGGATGTATGTATGTATGTATGTATGTTAACAAAACAGCTCATCACCCAAGTTGGCTCAGAGTTAATATGTATTATGAGTGAGTCTAGTCTAAGATGAAGTGATTTGTGTGTGTGTGTGTGTGTGTGTGTGTGTGTGTGTGTGTGTGTGTGTGTGTGTGTGTGTGTGTGTGTTCATCAAATCCAACAAAGGTCAAGGTCGCAGGTAAAGGCCAAGCATTAGCAACAGTATCGCTCCGTTGTAAACACTGATTTTTATCTAGTTTTATGCATTTACAGTGCTCACCGTCTCTCTCTCTCTCTCTCTCTCTCTCTCTCTCTCTCTCTCTCTCTCTCTGTAACCTCAGGAATGTGACAAATACGACACTGTGCTTGTTATGATCGGAAAGAATTTGCCTTCCACTTAAATTGAATATTTGTGTGTGTGTGTGTGTGTGTGTGTGTGTGTGTGTGTGTGTGTGTGTGTGTGTGTGTGTGTGTGTGTGTGTGTGTGCGGATGTACGAGTATGGATAGGTTCATTGGGCACTTTGTTGGTAGTTCTCTTGGGTTTGTACTTTCCTGCGCTTGGTTGTGGATTCCTCTCACGTTGTGTTTGTGATGATGATGATGATGATGATGATGATGATGATGATGATGATAATGATGAATCGTTCGTGTGTTTTTGCTTGACTGGAATAGAAAAAGAAAAAAAAAGAAAAAACTAAAAAGAAAAAAGAAAAAAATGACAAAAACTAACTAAAAAATAATGAAAACCAAACGAAGTGAAGCAGACAGAAGCTTTGCGCTGAATACCGCTTCTCTTTTGTTTTACTCGAAAAAGACACCCCTTCTCCCCCCCCCCCAAAAAAAAGGATCAAAATGAAATGCAGTTAGCGAAATCGATTGGGGGATAAATTTGTGATGCCTTTGAATTGGTGTGGCGTTCATGTCTTTTGTTCTACTTCACCAGACTATAAAAAAAAAACGAAAATGAAATAATAGGGACAGTGGCTTCTGTGACGCTGAAAGGCGCTTCTCTTTGGTTTTACTTCATAAGGCAAATAAAGGAAAGTGAAAAGACGTAAATGAAATAGTCTGAGTGATGATTTTGTGAGCCTGAAACATTATACACACACACACACACACACACACACACACACACACACTTGCAGAGAGACGGGGGGAGGGGAGACTAATTTTACTTCTTTAGTCAGTGGGGGCAAAAACTCTTTAATTCTGAATGCATTCCCATCACTTCTGGATGCTGCTGCTGACCTCGCACCCACACCCCTACTTTCAGCTGGTTAATCATTTCACTCACGCTGCAAATCTCATCTCCACTCTCAAACGCCACGTCCTATGTTATTGCAATCCCCTTCAGCCTTGACTAAACCACATGATCATCCTTGCATGTCACACGTTTATAATTAGTTAAATATCTTGCAATCTTCATTTCAACCCCCTGCAACTCCAGTGTATCCGACCTCCACTGTGACACACGAAATGGAATGACTGTAATGCTTTCACCTTAACCTGGCGGTGATGTTCCTCCTTGGCACCTTATTTCCCGTTGCTCTATGGCAGAATTACACTACGGCTCTACATTCTTCGTATCACTTCTTCGTGACTAGCGCTAGGTTCTTGGTTCGGTCTCTAGGTACAGCTTAGTATTTGGGACGGAGATGTGTCAGTTTTAGGCCAGGTTAAAGTGAACAGAGTATAGCAACCATTTCCTGCATACGGCTCAAGGCCACCGCCCACTCTCCACCAATAGACATCTCTCCACTAAGTTCACCCCAACCTCAATTCTTCCCCATATTTACTCTTACACTGCCTTTCCCTCCACCTCCTAAATTTTCCATAGGATCCTCATCCCAATCTTCGCCTTCCGTCCAGTCACAGTCAAATCCTCAGACTACTTGACTACTGGGCCTTGGTAGCAGGCCGTGAAGCCTATGCCCAGAGTCGGGCACATAAAAAAAATAAAAATAAATATTTGTCTTCCTACGTTCACAATCAAATCCCTTGACTGCTTATCTATTTCATCCATTCCATTTATCATCCGATCATATCCTAACCATCTCCATAGCATTCAGACCCTAACCTTAGTCCTATCTCTCTCTCTCTCTCTCTCTCTCTCTCTCTCTCTCTCTCTCCCTCGCTCATCATATATTTTCACCGTTACATTTACCAGCCACTCTGCCAATCCCACCGTCCTCATTTCCCACTATACCACCTCACTGCGCACCCAGGAACCTTTTCAGCACGAGGGCTCCTTTTTCTATTTCTTCTACGGGCAGACGATTTCATTCAGTATAAGGGCAAGATTTCTCATTCATACATATGTGATACGACTTCTTCACTTAATTCAACAAGAGCGAAACGGAAATAACTTTATCATATCATCATCGTCACCACCATCATCATCATTATTACTATTATTATGATTATGATGATGATGATGATTATTATCATCATCATCATCACCATCATCATCATTATCACTGTAATCATTATCCTCCTCATCATCATTTTCTTTATCATCAACACCATCATCATCATCAATATTATCATCATGATCTTCCACCTCCTCCTCATCATCATCATCCTCACTCTCCTCCTCCTCCTCATAATCATCATGATCCTCCCCCTCCTCCTCCTCATTTTCATCATCATCATCATCATCATCATCATCATCATCATTCATCGTCCTACTATTTTACCACTTCACTAACATAACATGTTTATTTTTTTTCTAGCTCCTTTCATATGCTTTTACGCAGCAAAGAAGAGACTTTGCAAACTGTAAGGATCAAAATAAATATAGCCTTCAGTAACCCCTTCGCTACCGTACCCCCTTAAGTTCGAAAATAAAAATGAGCTCATGGTGGTGAAGGTGCAAAACAATGAAGTAGTGTTGTGGTCTAACACGCCGGCCGGGGTGAGGGACAGCTGGTGGTTTTCCCCAAGGTCTAGACTAGACCTTGGTTTTCGCATACGTTCAAATCCCTACCCGCTCTGCTACAAGGACGGGGTACGAGAGGAACACCTTCATGTGGTGGCATCGATATGGCGTGGAAGTGGAGCTGCCCGGTTATACAAACGTTCCTCAGTCACATACCTATCCCTCGAAAAGAGGATGATGGACTGTGGGAAAAGAGCAACTTTGGCATCCAGTCCAATGTGTTCACGTCCAAATGAACCTGGGGCTGCAACTACTACTACTACTATTACCACCACCACCACTACTACAACTGCTACTAGTATCATTATTACTGGGACTACTACTACAATCACTCCTCCTCCTCTTACTACTACTATTGCTACAACTACTACCACTACTACAAGCATGTCTCATTTTATTCTCACCGTTTCCTTTAACCCCTTCCTACGAACGACGTAATAGTCTAGTTTATTATTTGTATTTCGTGACAACTTTTTTCTTTTTCTTTTTTTGCCTTATGAAAGCCGTCTCGCACTGAAGGGGTTGCTGAAGGCTGTATCTAACCCCTCCAGTTCCCAAAGCCTCACCTACGCTGAATAAAATCGTCTGGAGATAGTGGGAATAAAATGTCAAATTACGTCATTGGATTGAAAGGGTTAGTCGTTTCGCCACAAGGACGTCTCTCTGTCTCTGTCTCTGTCTCTGTCTCTCTCTCTCTCTCTCTCTCTCTCTCTCTCTCTGCCACTTTGTAACCTTTGCCACAGATGATCCCACTAAGAATGTGTTTTTCATCACACACACACACACACACACACACACACACACACACACACACCTGGTTTCTTCAATATTATAATGGTTACAATAATCCTCTCTCTCTCTCTCTCTCTCTCTCTCTCTCTCTCTCTCTCTCTCTCTCTCTCTCTCACACACACACACACACACACAACAAGCATGCGGGAAATATCTTATACATGACTTTAATGTTGAAGTGACAATCTTATTTATTTCTGCCAAACTAAAATGATAATTATAAATGATTTTAATTCTTGTCATACCAAGCCAACTGTAAAAGAGAGAGAGAGAGAGAGAGAGAGAGAGAGAGAGAGAGAGAGAGAGAGAGAGAGAGAGAGAGAATACCTGAATCAATACAACTTACATGATAAAGATGAAATAAAAAAAAGGCGGTGCCAAGGCACAGCCAACCCGTCCCCGGCAGTCATTACAGTGCTGACGTATAAACATAACAGGATATCTAGTCAAAGATGACACATATCATATTTGAAGTAAATAAGGTGAAAATTGACGATTTTATGCCCATCTGAAATTTTAGGCCCGACCCATCTGACACTGACCCCCCTATCGCTAACTAGGGGGGTGACCCCCTGACGTAATGAGGCATGTTATAGGATCCAGATTTAAAGGATGCACATTTAGGGTTTTGTTTCATGTCGATATGACGAATGTGAAAGGAGTAATAGCGAAAAAAATATTTTTTTTACTTTTCTTTTTTTTTACATTTTCTGGGCCTACAGCCTAGGCCTTGGCCCAATTTGGCCCAAAATTTAATCAGGCGATCAGAAGGTCATAGCCCATCATCCCTGTAATTTTAGTCAAAATCGCACCAGTAGTATTCGCGTGAAGTTGTTAACAGACAGACACACAGACAGACAGAGTGAAAACACCTGTCCCCGAGCTCCTCCGGGGAGGAGACGGGTAATCATTGTAACGTTAAGCTGCCTAAGGAAAAAAAAAAAACTTTCAATTTTTTAATCACATTATCTAAATATATTCACTACTCAAGGTCATTCATGTAGTTACTGTAAGATAAATTGTTTCTTCATGTTCTTCCTCAAAATCATGTATAAATATTTTTCCTATATATATTGATGTTTAATAATACCTGATAATGAAGGATAGAAGGCCAAATAATTATCATAATAATAATAATAATAATAATAATAGTAATAATAATAATAACAAATATGTTCTCTACCTGTGTTTTAAAATATGCAAAAGCTGAGATTACTGTTGTGAATAGTTAAAAATATAAGAGTTGAGTGAAAAGTCTGGAGAGAGAGAGAGAGAGAGAGAGAGAGAGAGAGAGAGAGAGAGAGAGAGAGAGAGAGAGAGAGAGAGAGAGAGAGAGATTGTCTGAATTCATGGACAAGGCAGGAAAAGGCGAACACAAAAAATAAATGAATAAATAAATAAATAAATACACAGAAAGTAACAACAGAAAAAGACAATGCTGATGAATAAGTAGGACGGAAGGAGGAGGAAAACTTGTGCTTGTAAGAAATAAAATAAAAAAAGTAGAAATAAAGACAAAAAAACAATGCCAATGAAGCAGAAGGTGAGCGGGGTAGGAAAACAGTCGTGGTGGTGAAGGGACTGATAAGCAGGTAAATACTTAACACAGAGGAATATCATGTTTATCTTTTCATTACGACTATTATTATTTTCACTTCGTTATTGCTACCGTTACATTATTTTACCCACCTTAAGCCATCTCGAAGCCAAAAAACACGAGACTAATTTTTTTTTTATTTCTGTTACCCCAGATAATCTAAATCACTTCAAGACAGCCCCAAGGTAGTGAAGGTACCGCTAAAGGCGTCTACCACCACGTGAAGGCGTCCCTCTCCTGAATAAGCAGGAAGGAATGAACGAGGAAACGTAAGGTGAAAATCTAATAACCATAAATACATAGGAAACTGAAGAGTAGTAACAAGTGACAGAGGGAGGGGAGGGGGTGGCAAGATGTTATAAGGACATGGGAGCAGGAAACAGAGAGAGAGAGAGAGAGAGAGAGAGAGAGAGACAGACAGACAGACAGACAGACAGACAGACAGACAGACACAGACAGACAGACAGACAGACAGACAGACAGACAGACCATGACCAGACACAACACTTTCCGAAACTAAAAATTATGGTAGCAAGCAAGCGTGTGTGTGTGTGTGTGTGTGTGTGTGTGTGTGTGTGTGTGTGTGTGTGTGTGTGTGTGTGTGTGTGTGTGTGTGTGTGTGTGTGTGTGTGTGTGTGTACTTTCACCCCCGTATGGCATCTCGTCCAGAGGCAGAAGCAACAAGCGCAATCTCACCCCTTCATTACGATGTCTCTCCCCTGAGGCAACCAGGGCAAAATAACAGGACGATTTTCTCCAGGTGAATGTACTCAAATAAAGGTAGGCTAAAAAAAATACAATATATAAAAATAAAGAAATAAAGAAAAAAATGAAAACGAAAAAAAAAGATCGGGTTAATACAAAACGAAAGAAAAAATGAAAAAAGTTCCGGTTCATAAAGAAAGAAAGAAAATGAAAAAAAGAAAGAAGGAATGAAAAGAAAAGAAATACGAAAAAAGATGTTCCTGTTCATATAAAAGAAAGAAAGAAATGAAGAAAGACTAAAACGAAAAAATATGTTCCAGTTTATAATAAGAAACTACCACGAAAAACATGCTGCAGCTCATAAAGAAAAGATGAACAAAGAAAGAAAATAAAAATAATCCTCCCGTAGAGAATTAAGAGACACTGTACCAAACCAAACATCTTTTCTAAGTTAAATAAAATCCCAAGGGAGTAAAAAGAAAACACGAAGTAACTATCGACCTGGTAAGACACCATTTTTACCTCCTCGCTACGACACACACACACACACACACACACACACACACACACACACACACACACACGTCGCTGCACCGAGATGGTCAACTCTTGCAGGAAAAAAGAAAATATCTAAGCCGTATATCACCGTCTGAAGTCACCCAGAATAAATAAAATGATACTAAACTCCTGAATGCGTTAATAAATGAATAAATAAATATGTAAATAATAAATAAATAATTAAATACTCGCAAATCAAACAAAAGCAAACAAGCCTTGGGGTGGTATTCTCGTGGGACTGGGAGGCTTCTAAGCATATTCTTGGCGATTTGTTTTTGGATATATCCCAGTACTCTTCTGTATGTTTTTTATATTCCTTGACACGATTTGTAAAAATAACCTAAACGAAAAAACTAATAGACAGATATACAGTATATATATATATATATATATATATATATATATATATATATATATATATATATATATATATATATATATATATATATATTATGTGTCCGACTCTGGGCATAGGCTTCACAGCCTACTATCAAGGCCCAGCAGTCCTCCTACACACCATACACCTCTACATGTCACCACTTCGGCGCTAACACCCACCGTCCATTTTGAATACATGCTAGGGATGTCTCATACAGGACTGGTGTATTGTTATTAGCGGGGATATTTTTACGACATGTCGGCGGGTCTTCTGGTAGATCAGTAAAGCCTGATTTAATGAAATTCAAATCCTTAAACTGTTCCCTGGCCCAGCCGGGATTCGAACCTGGGTCCGTTAGAACTACAGGCCAAATCTCTACCTAGACATATTGCCAGACCCCTTATTTCTGTAAGGGGTGGCCACAAGCAAATCGCCTCCATGTCGCCCTGTCCCCCGCCATTTCACAGCCCTGCTCCCAGCTCTCACCCCCCTCTTATATACCTCTCCACTCGAGCCCTCCATCTCATCTTGGCCTCCCCCTCCCTCTCTCCCCTTCCCCCTCACTCACATACACTCTCCTCGTCAGTCTCTTGATCTCCATCCTCTCCACATGGCCAAACCACCTCAATGTGTTTCTCCTAATACTTCCTATCACATCCACATCTACACTATTATATACAATAAAAATGAGCATATTAAGTAAAATATATAACATGAATAAATAAATTCATAAATAAATGAACTAGAATGGCACTTAGTAGAACGCATACCTCCGCCAAAGCCCAACATGCAGCTGGAAAAAGACTACCCCCTTATAAAAGCATATTTAAATCCGATAGATCCGGAATTTTATATGGATCCGCGCCAAACTGTACACATTCGTATATACCAACACCTTAAATATGCCTGATTTTTCTCATCAAGATCCATGCAATATTCACTGAAAATTTTACGAAAATGTCGAAAAGCGCTCTATCTCGCAATGTTAAAGAAAGTGAAAAATAAAAGATAAAAAAAATCCTGGATCCGCACCTTTATCCGGATCCGCACCAAAATTTAGTGGAATCTATTCTGGGCCAAGGCCCATTCTTCTACCATGTTTCGTGGAAATCCGTCCAGTAATTTTTGTGTAATCTTGTTCACAAACAAACAAACGAACAAACAAACGGACATGGATGAAAACATAACCTCCTTGACGAAGGTAATAAATGAGCTAAACTAGAATAAAAGATTGTAAAGTGGATAATAATCCGGAAAAAATTTGCAAGGGTGAGTCCTCGCCCTCCTCAGATTCCTTTGTAATAATTTAGCATGCTCAATTTTCCTCCTTCCCCTCCCCAACCCCCAACCCACCCCATCCTCCTCACTTTCACCATCACCACTTCACCTAATCCCCCTTCTTTTCCCCTCTCTCACCCCACAAGAATAAGACAAAGACGGTAAAGATGAGCCTGGCTTCGACAATGTTATCACCGCAGAAAAGAAGTATTAATATGACAGACCACTTTACATCCTGTTCGTATCTTGACAGTCATACTAGTTTTTTTTTTTTTTAATGCAGTATATCTTCTCTTTTCCTGCATTGCTGGCTCTCAGTTTAATCACTTACTGACATTTGATTTAAAAAAAAAAAAAAAAGCTTCATAATGTATCTTTACTCTTCTCCTTCTCTCTCTCTCTCTCTCTCTCTCTCTCTCTCTCTCTCTCTCTCTCTCTCTCTCTCTCTCTCTCTCTCCAAGATTATTACTTACTGTCCTGTTGTGATCTCTTCACAGGTCATTTATGCAGTGATGAACCTCCTGTCGAGATCTCACTGTAGGTCTTGGGGCAGAATTATATCCATCCACCCATCCATCATCCATCCTACATTGCCCCATGAGGAGCGTAGGAGTCCGGGGCTAAGCAGTTGGTCCCGACAATTAAGGTGGGAGTGATTGTATATATATATATATATATATATATATATATATATATATATATATATATATATATATATATATATATATTGTGTGTGTGTGTGTGTGTGTGTGTGTAATACTCCCATATGAGCTGCCTACCAAACCAAAAACTAGTTGGCCTACAGGAGTTATCCTCTTTTCTTATTGTCTTATAATACGAGTATCTATCTTTACTTGTAAGTCAAAATTTAAAACCTGTTATATTTTCCTCACGACAGCAGGCTACATAATCCACTACTTAAAACCTGACAGCTGACAGCACCCCGAGGCACTTTAGGTAGGATATTACTGCCACTGAGTTGCCTATGACTCACAACGGTACTAAACTTACTCTCACTGGGTGTTGGAAACTCTTCAAGTACAACTATCTCTTGAAAATACTAATGAAACATTATAAACGTACTAGAATATTACTCAACTTCGATAAAGATCTCTAAAACTGTTGCTAAATGATTGTAAATATCAAAGAGCTTGCTATAAAATCGTTATATTGGCAATCGTATATCTCTTACCCTTGGCTAAGATGACATGTATCGACGAGTTGCCAGCTGCCTTGAATTAAGATAGTATTTGTTAACGAAATAGAGAATCATCAACTTTAAAATTTCATATAAATATTTCTAAGTATTTTTTCGCCGTTATGAAAATGATATTGTACATTCACACGATGCATGCCTACAGACCAAAGTTATGGATGTAATAAATATTTGTGATCTTTGTTTTGAAGAGATGCAGATGTTGACTAGTTACTTCACTAGAATTCTACAAAGTTCCTTATATGATTTTTCTGTGCAAAATACAGTACATTTAATTGATGACAGGCTACATGAGTGATATAAACTGCTACACCTTTGGCCTTATTTTAAAATTTAACAACATATACTCGCTTTTCTGGAACACTTAAAGTGACGTCATGATCACTACTGACATTTCGGTGACGTCACGTTCCATACTCGGCTGCATTATGACCCCCGCCTCGTCTACAGACTTTCCATCTCCGTCCTCTCCATTTCCCTCTTTACCCCCTCACCCTAGTTTCCTCCCTCCCCACCCCTCACCCTCTTCATCCCCTGCCCTCCCCGTTGATCTTCCCCTCCTCCCCTCCCCTCCCCTCCCCCTCTTCGTTCCCTCCTCCCTCTCCCCCTGATCCCTTCTCCCTCTCCTCCATCAAAATCTTGCAAGCAAAGATCGTAATGTTGCAGACTGCCTCAAGTTTGGTGCATGCATGACCAACCACCCCACCTGAGAGAGAGAGAGAGAGAGAGAGAGAGAGAGAGAGAGAGAGAGAGAGAATGTCCAGTGGGTGAATCATAACAAGCGCGTTTGTCGACCACATGACCTCCGTCGCACCACGAAACCGTCAAAAGGGATAGTGGGGGGGAGGGAGGCATAAAAAATGGGCGTGATAAGCAAAGGAATGGGCGGGATGGGCTGAAAATTTGTAGGGGGGTCGGGGTGGGGCAGGACATACCCCGTGAAAATAGGTGTTGTAGAATTAGTAGCTTTAGTGTAATGAAGGTGTATTTCAAAATATCCCCCATGATTGAAAGCGTCAACGGGATAAAGATATGGGCGTAGGTGATGAAGAAATGGGTAGGGTGAGCTGGGACTCTGGCTGGGGCTGGAAAGGGGCCATGGGAGTATACCTTGTGAAAATTGGTGCTGTGTGGTTAATGATTTGACTGCAGTAGCTGTTTATTTCAAAGGATTTAATGGCTTGAGTGCAGTGAGGGTTAATGTCAAAGTCTTTCTCCAACAAGATAAGATCGTACTGCTCGCATTTACTTGGCATGTAATAAGAGTGATTTCACACACAGATTTTCACCGACGTATGATCCGCCCATTACTGCTTGCGCTTAACATCCCATTAGACAGCACACTCATACCCTTTTTCCGTCAAGCTCTCTAATGCAAGAATTGATCGGTATCCTCAGCCATTCATGTATGTAACAGCTCAACTTTGGAGCAGTCTTCCTCAGTCTGGATTTCCCTTTTGCCTATGACCCTCATCCTTTTACACGCAATGTATCCAGACATCTCAAAATGAATGGATTGTGAATTTGGTTTTCTGTTGTATTAATTTAATGGTAAACAAAACAAAAACGGTTAACAATGTGGCAACCCAAAAATGAAGTAAGAGTAATAAGCAGGAGGAAAACAAGACGGACATGTTGCGGTTCGTGAATATGAAGACTGGGATGGAACAGGCTAACAATTTGTGGTTCAGAGTGGAGAAAGCTGGGAGAGAGCAGTGGAGTGATGTAAGATAATGATGATGATGATGATGATGATGATGATGATGATGATGACGATGATTGTAATTCTTGTGGTAGATGTGGTGTAGTGGGTGCTTCCTTTCTCTCTCTCTCTCTCTCTCTCTCTCTCTCTCTCTCTCTCTCTCTCTCTCTCTCTCTCTCTCTCTCTCTCTCTCTCTCTCTCTCATTTCCTGTAACAGACAAGGCCATTTAAGGATTTTCTAATGGATAATGTGAGGCGTGGTCTGCGTTACTGTTGTTCTATATTCTTCATCCCTCCCGAACCTACCATCTAACATTCTACATCTGTATCTAACCCTTCCAATTTGAAAAGCCTCTAAGCAAAAATAAGTCGTCTGGAGATAGTAAGAATAAAAAAAAAAGCAATGATAACAGGAAGATAAATGCAGTAGGTCGAATGGCTTATTCTACGCAGCTCCTGTGAAAGTATGACTAAACTACCAGAATATGACAAGGATAGCCAGAAGGAATGGTAAGCGGATGTCTGGTCCACCTCACATCACTATCAGCATCAGCAGCACCCTACAGCAAAATCCTAAACACACACACACACACACACACACACACACACACACATACAGCAACCTTGGGGCAGTAATGGGCTAAGATTTAAGGAGGGGAAATGTCTGGTTTCGTTCGCCTATCCTTGCCGTGAGTCATATGGAAGCCTGGGAGTGTTAATACATCCCTTACTGAAATCTACCCCGTTCTGTTCCTAGCCTAAATGTATAACAGGATCGCTATGGACTTCACGACCATCCTATCTCAACCAGGGGGATGTGTCTTGACCTCTTCAATACGCTGACGTCTTCTAAATCTTATTCTTAGTAAAGGTAGACGATTTTATTCATATTATGGCAGAGCTGTAGTAATGAAGGGGTTAAAGAATGCCTTAACCAAACCCTACAGTTCAAAATGTCTCTCCGAAAGTTCAAATTAAAAAAAAAGTTCAGAGATACCATGAGTAAAAAAAAAAAAAAAAACTAGAAAATACGCCATCAGATTGAAGGGGTTAGCAATCACGCTCCTATGACTCGATTTCCCTCCCCCCCCCAAAAAAAAATCACGCCCATGAGGGGAAACCACTTCAACACGATGATATTTATTTATTGTTTACTCTTGCCTCTGCCTGACGATTTTATTCAGCACAGGAAACAGGCTGATGGAAAAAAAAAAATGATAACGAAGGCTTTATGCAATGTGTCTAAGTCCAGATGTTAATTATATGGTGGGAAAAAATCGTCTGAATGTAACCTCAATAAGTTCAATATTCTCTCCAGATCTGAGCAACATCGTCTGGAATAGGTGAGAAAAGACGTCCGGATGATGATGACGACGATGATGATGATGATGATGATGATGATGATAATGAGGAGGAGGAGGAGGAGGAGGAGGAGGAGGAGGAGGAGGAGGAGGAGGAGGAGGAGGACGACGACGACGACGACGACGACGACGACGACGACGACGACGACGACGACGACGACGACGACAATGATGATGATGATGATGATGATGACAGCAGAGTTCAAACGGAAACAACGGTACTTAACGTCCTGTGGCTGAAGGACATAACAGTCTTGGCCTTCGTCCTTCCAACACTCAGGAGTTCGAATACTGAAGCGAGGAGCATTTTTCCCGGCACCAAGGCCAAAGGAGAGACACTTTACAACAACGGAATTTTAAAGGGGTGGGTGGAGCCGCGGTGGTCTACTGGTTAGCACATACGACTCGCAACTAGAAGGACCCGGGAGCGAGTTCTGGACTAATCATTCTATTGGATTTTTTTTTTTTTTTTTCGAGAGCGAGTTCTGGACGTATCACACTTCTGGATTTTTTTTTTTTTTTTTTTTAGAGTGAGTTCTGGACCGGTCATACTTTTGGATTTTTTTTTTTTAATTCTTCTTGTTTCGACTTACAGACATCCGAATATCAAATGTGTGCGTGGAAGTATTTGTCTGGTGGTTAGCACATTCACCTCACAACTAGAAGGACCCAGGTGCGATTCTCGAGTCGGTAATTAACGTAGTCTTATTCTAAGGGGAAGACAGGGACCTGGTGTACCGTATATAGGCCGTACGTGTTGATGACTCTCGTGAGGCTCATAGGCATAACATCTAAATTTCTTCTTCTTCTTCTTCTTCATCATCTTCTTCTCCTCCTCCTCCTTCTTCATATCGTCATCATCATCATCACCATCATCATCATCATCATCATCATCATCATCTTCTTCTTCTTCTTCTACTGTGGCTACAATCACACTTACACCTCATACCCAAAACTTACTTACGCGATTGTATCCTCCTAACTATCGTAAGTGGAGCTCGTAACCTGCCTCTCAGCTGATATACAACCAGTCGCAGCGTAGATATTTACAAGTCTTAACCCCTTCACTACGACGGCGTATTCTGTTCTTGCTATCTCCACATTAAAATATTCAGTTAACAGAAGTTGTTTGGAATTGGGGAGGTTAGATATAGCCTTCATCATCTCCACTACTGATAAGCTCCTTCCTAACTTCAGTAATTTATGCAGTGTTAGTCTACGCAAAATTATAGATATAGACAGTCAGACAGACAGACAGATAAAGATATAAATATATTTTCGACAAAAAATGTATCAACTTCATTTGAACTTTGCAACCACTCCCGGTCAAGACAATTACCAACACGCCAAAACTGAAAGCGTACAGGCAACCTTCCTTTCCTTACTCATGCGTACAGACACATAGACACAGAGGCAGTCAAGGATGCATGTCTAGTGAGGGAGTGACAGAGAAACAGATACGGTAGGCAGGCAAGGATGCATGACCGGTGGGAGTGGTAGGCAGACTGACAGAGAGACAGAAAATTGAATGACAGACAGAGAGACAGACAGACGGGCAGGTAAACAGGCAAGGATGCATGACCGGCGGGAGGCACACAGACAAACAGAAAAACAGGCAGACAGACAGACAGACAGACAGACAGAGGACAGACAGAAAGGCAGGAAAATAAAGACAGACTGAAAGACAGACAGACACAGACACTGGCATACACACAGAAAGGCAGAAAGACACACATTTAGAAAGAAACAGAAAAATAAACTGACAAACAGAGATACAGGCACACAAACAGACAGGGGGACAGATAGCCAAAGAGGCATGATGGGTGGATAAGTGGCAGAGGGGCAGCGGGAGGGGCTAAGACGGACTTCATTGCAACTGTGTTGAAATTATAGTTACAAAAGAAAAAGTAAAAATTCTTTGTATCATCATTAATTATAATAAGCGGGAAGTTCTCAAATTCCCTTCCCTTTCTTGGTTGACATGCGTATACACATAAATGAGAACACACACACACACACACACACATTAAAAATTTTTCTCTTTCGATTTACACATGTATACATATACACACATAATGCATCTAATTTTTATCCTATGTACACACACACACACACACACACACACACACACACACACACACAAAACTAGGAAAGGAGGCCAATAAGAAAGACACAACCATCAGTGAACTAACAGTGGAATTGAGTACGCTTAGGAAGAAAGTGAGTGAAATGGCAAGTACAGTAGTCAATCACGAGAGTGTTATGGAAGAGTTCAAAAATGACACAGAGACAATTAGGCAAGCAAGCAGTCTTATGGACCAGAGCAGTGATATTGAGGAGAAGATAACACAGGTGAATGAAGCTGTGCAAAGCTACAAAAATGATGTAGAAACCACGTATGCTGAAATGGTGAAAGTAAAGAAAGACTTAGAAACAAGGGTGGAGGAAAAAAGCATTAAAAAAGAAGTGAAAAGAATAATCCAAAACAATCCAAAGTTAGTCAGAGATTCAGTAGAGATAAACAAGTCTACAGTAATCACTGGTATAGAAGAGGAAGAAGTAAAAAACAAGATCACAAGAGACAAAAAGGAGATGGCAAATGTAATGAGTTTACTGAAAGAAGTATCAGAGGAAATCTGTAGTAAAGACATAGAGGAACACAAAAGGTTAGGGAAATACGAGAAAAGCAAGACAAGACCTCTAAAGGTGACTTTCCAGAGTGTAAACACTGTGGAAGAGATACTAAAAAATGCAAAGAATCTTATGGAAAAAGAGGAGTTCAAAAATGTATGGATAAAAAGATGCCTAACACAAGAGGAACTGGAATTACTGAAAGAGAAAAGGGAGGAAGCAAAAACAAAAAATGAGGGAAGATCAGAAGAGGAGAAGAAGAAATTTTTTTACAAAGTAATAGGATTGCAGGTACGAAAGTGGTACACAAACAGGATGGAAGAAAAAGGAGGAAGGTAGTAGAACCATGTCATGACAAATATATAAACAAGATGATAAAGTTGATGTAGTCAAATGTGGATAGAATAGTATCTAAATTACTAGAGATGAATGAGTATGTCAGAGAAAATGAACCACAAATAATATGTCTAACTGAAACAAAATTAACACCAAGGATATCCAATGACATACTAAACTTAGAAGAATACAATATATGGAGAAGAGACAGAAATTTAAAAAAAGGAGGAGGAATTATAATATTAACTAAGAAAAGTCTAAAAGTCAAGGAAATAAAACTAGATATACCATCACAAGTAGAACTGATTGCAGTAGAGATCGACACATCTGAAGGTAAAGTAATTGTAGCCAATTTGTACATGCCACCCAGATCAAACACATGGGAAAGAGACGAATATGAGGACCTAGCAGAGAGTACAATTCAGAGTATAAGATCATCACTACAAAAAATGGAAGAGAAATCGGAAAGAATTATACTAACTGGGGACTTCAATACAAATATAAACTGGAATACTCTAGATATAAATACCCAAGAAAGCTGTTGGGACCAAAAGCTCCTGGATCTCGTACAAGAGTTTTTCTTAACGCAACATGTGAGGGAAACCACCAGAAAAAGAGGACTTGATGTACCTTCAGTGCTAGATCTAATATTTACTAGGCAAGAAAATGATATTGACAGTTTAATATATCACCCTCCACTCGGCAAAAGCGATCATACAGTACTAAATTATAACTTCAGGATAGCATATGACATAGTAAACAGCAATGACAGTTACAAAAAGAGCCTAAACTATAAAAAGGGAAATTATCAAGACCTAAAGAAGTATTTCTTAGAAGTTGATTGGGAAAATGAGCTTAGAGGACAAGATTTAAATGCTGTATATAAAACATTTTGTGAATTTTATGAAATAGGAGTCCAGAAGTACATCCCACAGCACAAAGAAACAGATAAGAAAATACAGAAATGGTTCAATACAGAATGCAAAAAATCAAAAGAAAGAAGAGATTTGTTGTGGAATAGATACAGAAGACACAATAGTGAAAGGGCGTATAATAATTACAAACAGGCAAGAAATGACTATACAAGAATAAGGAGGGAAGCCCAAAAACAGTTTGAGGAGGATATAATAAATAAAAGTAGTGATCAACCAAAGCTGTTTTACAGCTATATCAGAAGCAAAACCAAAGTAAAAGATATAATACAATCCATTACGGACGAGGGAATCACTTATACACAAGAGAAAGATATTTGTGAAGCACTAAATAAGAATTTCCAATTAGTTTTTACAGAAGGAAAAAATTTTGAGAGGGACTATGTGGAACACGCATGTCCACACATACTACCAGATATACAAATAGCAGAAAAAGTAATACAGGAGGAGATAAGTAGATTAGACAGAGGAAAAGCAAGTGGTCCTGATGAAATTTCATGTTGGGTATTACGAGAATGTGCAAAGGAGTTAAGTAAACCATTATTTTTAATTTTCAAGAAATCCTTGAGTCAAGGTAAACTACCTGATATTTGGAAAAAAGCAAATATTGTCCCCTTATTCAAGAAAGGAAATAGACAAAATCCACTGAACTACCGACCAGTATCACTGACCAGTGTTGTAAGCAAGGTATTAGAAAAACTTATAAGAAAAGCTTGGGTAAATCATCTAGAAGAACACAGTATGATAACAAAAAGACAGTTTGGTTTCAGAAAAGGAAAATCATGTGTTACTAATCTGTTGAGCTACTATGACAGAGTAACAAACACAATACAGGAAAGGGAAGGATGGGTGGACAGTATCTATTTAGATTTCAAGAAAGCTTTTGACACAGTACCACACCAAAGACTTTTATGGAAACTGTACCATCAAGGAGGAATTCAAGGCAAACTGTTTTGTTGGATGCAAGACTTTCTCATAAAAAGAGAAATGAGGACAGTACTAAGAGGAAACTACTCATCATGGAAAGAAGTGACTAGTGGAGTACTACAGGGTTCAGTGCTGGCACCAATCATGTTTTTAGTGTATATAAATGATATAAGCAGTAACACTGGAAATGAGAGGTATCTGAATTTTTTTTTTTTTTTTTATGCGAGGAAGAAGGAACCAAAGGCCATGGGCCCGCAGTAACAGTTCCCTCCAAAAGAAAAACAAAATACAATATAGAGCCAAATTCAAGATCCGATCATTTTGAGATGCCTGGACACACTGCGTTTGAATGACTGGAGATCATAGGCAGCAGGAAATACAGACAGAGGGACACAGTTCCAGAGCTGACCTGTTGTATAAATGAAAGACTGGGAGTAACGATTAACTCTTGCATTAGAGAGTTGGACAGAAAAAGGATGAGAGTTTGCTACCAGACGGGTGCTACGCGCCCGTCGTAGAGGTGGAGGAATGCAAGCAGACAGTTCAGAAGAGCAGTGACCATTAAAGTAGCGATAGAAAAGAGATAAAGATGCAACAGTGCGGCGAAGAGACAGAGGTTGAAGGGAGTCAGTAAGAGGAGGAGAGTTAATGAGACGAAAAGCCTTTGACTCCACCCTATTGAGAAGAGCTGTATGAGGGGAGCCTCCCCACACATGAGAGTTGTACTCCACACAGGGGCGGATAAAACCCCTGTATAGAGTCAACAATTGCGCAGGGGTAAAGAAAGAGCGGAGTCGGCTTAGCACACCCAATCTCTTGGAAGCAGATTTTACAAGAGATGTAATATGATCTTTCCAAGATAAGTCCCGAGTAAATGAAACCCCAAGCATGTTCAAGGATGATGCAGGATCAAGCTGAATATTATTAAACATTAGTGGGTATACCTGTGGAAGATTTTGTCGGGCTGAAAGGTGTAAGAACTGAGTCTTAGATGCATTAAAGACAACCATATTATTTTTACCCCAGTCAGAGATACGAGCCAAGTCAGACATTAGGTGTGCCATAGCCTCATCCCTTGTTTGTTGAAGTAACTGTTGAGATGGGCGTTGCGGGAACCGATTGGAAAGGTGAAGGGTGGAGTCATCAGCGTATGAGTGGATAGGGTTAGATGTACAGCTTAGAAGATCATTGATGAATAAAAGGAAGAGAGTTGGTGATAGGACAGAGCCCTGAGGAACACCACTGTTGATAGATCTAGGAGAAGAACGAAGGCCGTCTACAACAGCAGCTATAGAACGACCAGAAAGGAAGCTAGCGATGAAGGACAGATAGAAGGATAGAAACCGTAGGAGGGCAGTTTGGAAATTAAAGATTTATGCCAGACTCGATCGAAAGCCTTTGAGATGTCAAGTGCAATGGCAAAGCTTTCGCCAAAGTCCCGAAAGGAGGATGACCAGGAGTCTGAAAGGTAGGTGAGAAGATCGCCAATGGAGCGTCCCTGACGGAACCCATACTGACGATTGGAAAGAAGGTTGCGATAGGAAAGATGCCTTAAAATTTTTCTATTAAGAATTGACTCGAAAACTTTTGAAATACAGGACGTTAAAGCAATTGGACGATAGTTGGAGGGTTGGGAGTGGTCACCCTTCTTTGGGACTGGCTGAATGAGAGCAAACTTCCAGCAAGAAGGAAAGGTACAAGTTGACAGACAAAGACGAAAGAGTTTGCCTAGGCAGGGTGTAAGCACAGAAGCACAGTTCTTGAGAACAACAGGAGGGACCCCATCAGGCCCATATGCCTTGTTAGTACTGAGGCCAGTGATGGCAGAAAATACATCAACTGAAGAAATTTTAATGTCAGCCATGAGGAAGTCAGAGGGGGGAAGTGATGGAGGAACAGCACCGGAATCGTCTAAGGTAGAATTGGAGGAGAAAGTCTGTGCGAAGAGATCTGCTTTATCAGTAGAAGAAATAGCTACAGAACCATCAGAGTAGAAAAGAGGAGGGAAGGATGATGAGGTAAAGTTGTTAGAAAGATTTTTGGCAAGATGCCAGAAGGAGCGGGAAGAATTCGAGTTGGAGAGTTGAGAGCATTTAGTATGGATGAAATTATTTTTAGTAGAGCGAAGAACAGACTTAGCACGATTCCGGGCAGAAACGTAAAGATGATGTGATTCAGGGGTGGGTTGGCTCCGGTACCTTTTGTAGGCCCTCTCCTTGTTGCGGACAGCATTAGAACAAGCGTGATTAAACCAAGGCTTTCTTGCGTTAGTCAAAGGATATGAGAAAGGAATGTATGCTTCCATGCCTGAGAGAATAACCTCCGTAACGCGCAAGGCACACTCAGATGGCTCACGGCCATGGAAGCAATAATCATTCCAGGGAAAATCAAAGAAGTACTGCCTGAGGGCCTCCCAGTCCGCGGCTCCAAAATGCCACAGACGACGTTTTCCTGGAGGGTCCACAGGCCGTACCGGAGTGATAGGACAGGTTAAGGTAATAAGGTTGTGATCGGAGGAGCCCAACGGAGAGAAAAGATTAACAGAGTAAGCAGAAGGATTAGTTGTGAGGAAGAGGTCAAGTATGTTGGAGCTCTCTCCAAGGCGGTCAGGGATACGGGTAGGGTGCTGTACAAGCTGCTCTAGGTCATTAAGGATAGAAAAGATGTAGGCTTGTTCACCAGGTGGATCCGTGAAAGGAGAGGAGAGCCAAAGGTGGTGGTGAACATTTAAATCTCCAAGAATGGAGATTTCAGAGAAAGGAGAAATGGATAGAATGTGTTCCATCGTAGAAGTAAGATAGTCGAAGAATTTTTGATAGTCAGTAGAATTAGGGGATAAGTAAACAGCACAGATATATTTAGTCAGAGAATGACAGGAAAGCCGAAGCCAGAGTGTGGAGAATTCAGAAGAATCAAGTTCAGGAACACGAGAGCAAGATAAGTCGTTGCGTATATATACACAACAGCCACCTTTGGCTTTGAAATGAGTATAGAGAAAGTAGGAGGATACAGAAAAGGGTTTGCTGTCAGTTGCCTCAGACAGCTGAGTCTCCGTTAGAAAAAGAAGGTGAGGTTTAGAGGAGGAGAGGTGGTGCTCAACAGAGCGAAAGTTAGAGGAAAGGCCGCGAATGTTGCAGAAATGAAGAAGAAGAGAGTCAGACAGTGGTTCCAGGCACCTTAAGTCGTCACCGGGAGAGGGGCAGATGGTGGGGGCATTCATGGTGCCCCCCCCCCCTGGGGACTCCGAGGCTTGATAAAACGACGCCATTTTGGGTAAATTTTGAATAGGAAGTGTAGTGTGTACTGTGCATGTAGTTTGGTGAAGATAGTTAGAGAAATTTGTACTGGAGAGCATGCTGGCCTACTCTCTGTGTAACTGAGACACTGAAAAAGTTCAGCAAAGGGGGATGGTCAGGAACTAGTCCTGAGGGCTGATGAAACGGGAGCTCCAGCACTCCCTGTCATCAGCTTTCCATCCACCTCGGGAGTACTGCCCTGCTCGACTGGTGCTACAGTCTACTCCTCGGAATATGTTTGCAGATGATGCAAAAATACAAAGGAGAATTACTAACACAGACTCTTGTAAAGAGCTACAAGAAGAATTAAATAAACTTCATGAATGGAGTAGTACATGGCAAATGGAATTCAATGTTGACAAGTGTCATGTGATCAAGTTTGGT
>NC_137042.1:11380364-11425364 GCF_032717465.1 Coenobita brevimanus
CACTTACGTGAGAACTTCAAATTTAACATGTGGGAAGTAAAGCATTCAAACGAAAATCTATTGTGCCTGAAAAAAAAATAATATCTAGTGCATGAAATATCATTCGACACACAATGCTTACGGTGGACACACTTTCACTCAAGCCCTTTCAAATGCTTATTTCATTCAGTACGGTGACCTCCTTTATATACTTTATTATTGCTTACAGACAATTTTTTTTAGTTCGGTAAAAATCCCCTGGTACGTGTAGTGAAGAGGTTAATTAATGCCTAATGTAACCCCCCCTCCCCATCCAAACACTCTTCTCTAACGTGCATAAAATCATCTGTATAGGCAAGAATTACATAAAGAGGACGTTACTGATTCCCAAAGTTGACCCCTTCTGTTCTATGACGTGTTATTTTTCCATTCTTGCTACTTCCAGACGCCTTTAAGCACAGGAGATACTTTTCAAACTGGAGGAGTTACATATATCCTTCATTAACACTTTTCATCTCTCTCTCTCTGGCCAAAACTTCAAAGCACATTCTCTTCTAGTCTACTGATCCACATAAATTAGTCACCCCATATCTTTTACGTATCTCTGTATTTCTTAACCTTGCCCACATATATTATTTTGCAGCCCCATCTACTGCTCCTTATATTTATTTCAAGGTTCCCGGGCATCTCGAAGAGCGGCCCTGTCTGTCTATCTCTCACTAATGATTTTCGAACCACTTCCGTAGACTTTAGTGACTTTAACGAAGCCAAACACACCACACCACATTCGCACCATACCACACCACATAACACCATACTCAACCACACAACACATCACACCACCCTCTCACATCGCACACCACATAACACCGTATCACTTCACACGACGCACCACACCACCCTCTCACGCCACACAACACCATATCACACCACGCAACGCACCCTCGCACGCCACACCACACGAAATCGCCCTCCCACAACACACCACATCCAGGGCATTAACCGAAGTATCCTGAAGCTCCCGCATCAAGTAATTTTGTCCATCATGATACTCATAAAATTCTAAAGTCACACCCATACATGAACGTTAGTTAAAAAAGTTCCCTAACGCCTTTCCTTAAGCAATTTATTTTTTTTATTGCTCCTTACTGTCCTATTCTACTGTATGTTACATAAATCCTTCAAACATCGCCATACTCTACATAAATAACGTACAATGGGATATTAACCACCCATACCCAAAAATAAATCCCTAAGGACGAAGTATCCGACTAGAATACGGGCCTAAGACAACGTCACGTACCTTAATTCCGTCTCAATCCCTTCATAGCACCAAACACTTTACTTCCTTGAGACACTGCTTCCAAGATCTATCCTAATCTCCACTTCTTTTACTCCTTTACCTCTTTTTTAATCACCTCACCAACGTACTTAAAATCTCCCACCTCTTCCACTGTCTCCCACCCTGCTTCTCATCATCCACTGTTTTACTTTACATTATTTTGTTATACTCTACATTTACTGTACTTTACACTTACTTCTGCATCTCGGCTTCCCCAGGCATTCACAAAACCCTGAATTAGCCAACAAAAGGGTCTGTTCTCTATCCTAAATCAACAACAGCATCACCAGCTTACACCAGATCTGACGTATTCCTCCCTCCCTCACCATACATCACGTCTCACTCCATTCCCCATAACGCCTGCTTTGGTGACCTACCCTCACAAATCTTTAACTACTATCCTGTTGCAATAGTAGCAGTAGTAGTAGCTGTTGCTTCTGTTGCTATTATTATTGTTTTAAGTTCCTCTGAATGTGAACTCCGTAGACTGTCGGTTGAAGCTGCCCTGTTTCTGTAACCCACCATTCTCCTTTCGGGGGATGGGGAAGAACCTGAGGGACATGTGTATAACTCACCACGTGAAGGCGTCCCTCTCTTGCCCACCTAACATCCTAAGAATGCCCTAGATCATTCAGTGATTTATCTTTCATATCATCCCTATATAATATTCCCCCCACCTCTCTCTCTCTCTCTCTCTCTCTCTCAGGCTATTAATTCTGAGGGCAGAACAATAACCATGAAAGTACACAGATAAAAACAAGCTAGATGGGCAAATGGAAAGTAAAACAGTACAATCACGCTGAGGTGGAAAAAAAAAAAAAAAAGACTAGAAAAAAGTACTGATAGAAAAAGACAACTCACATGAAGGCCTTGCGCGCGCGCGCGCGCACATACGCACACACACACACACACACACACACACACACACACACACACACACACCGTCTCCAGAGAGTGACCGGGGTGATATTGGTCGAAACTCTCTCTCTCTCTCTCTCTCTCTCTCTCTCTCTCTCTCTCTCTCTCTCTCTCTCTCTTTCATCGTTTCTGTCTGTATGTCACTCTTCATTGTTTTACTCTCATTCTCTCCCTCATTTACTTCTGGTACATTCTTATTTCTCTTTCTTTCAATTACATCATATTTCACTTTTACCTTCAAATCTCCCTCTCTCCCTCTATTTCTTTGTCTGTCTCTCTATCTATCTGTCTGTCTATCTACCCCTCCCATTTTTTTCAGCCACACCCTCGTTCCTTTGTCTTTCAGTCATAAATTCATATTTTACCTTCGAATTCTCTCTCTCTCTCTCTCTCTCTCTCTCTCTCTCTCTCTCTCTCTCTCTCTCTCTCTCTTTCTATCTCATTTTACTTTCGAATTCTCTCTGTCTGTGTCTGTCTGTCTGTCTGTCTGTCTGTCTGTCTCTCTCTCTCTCTCTCTCTCTCTCTCTCTCTCTCTCTCTCTCTCTCTCTCTCTCTCACCCAAAGCCCACTTACCTATTACCCTTTAGGTTTTGGGGGCACAGAGAAACAGACACTGACTAAAGTTATCTGCCGGTAACCAATTAAAAAATAAAACAAAAACTGACGGATCTGTTCACACACACACACACACACACACACACACACACACACACACACACACACACTCCACTTTTCGCCCTCTCTTGGTCGCGACACCTCTACTATTCAATTTCTGCTCGCCTCACACGTCTTTATTCAGCAGGGTATGTCGCAGAAGCCTGGGAGTGTTTAGCCGACACCAATAACCCCTTCAGTATCACGACGCATCTTTTCTCCACCTCGCCTTGCTACCTCCAGACGATTTTATTCACTGACGATTTTTATTCACTCCAGGATAAGCTTTCCAAATTCGTCGGGGGGTTAAAAGGAGTCTTCATTATCCTCTTTACAGGGTGAGGGTTTTTCCTAAGCTCAATAAAATCGTCTGGTGGTAGTAAAAATAAAACATGCATTAGAGGACATTGGACTGATGGGCTGCAACACTGTCAAGGTCGCGCCAACTCTAGTATTGTGTTACAAGTGAGGCGAGAATGATTCCGGCAACACAAAAAATGCGGTGTTCGACTTCGGGAGTGGCCAGTCCTCGACACGTACGTCACCTCCAATCACTCCACATCCCTGCCCTCCCCCTCACCCCTCCCCTGTCATCCCCTCTCCCCCTTCAGCATTCCCCTGTCAACCCCTGCCCCCCCTCAGCATTCTCTTGTCACCCCCTGTCCCCCCTAACCCTCTCCTCTACCGTCACCCATTCCTCCCATCACCCCTCCACTGTCCCCCCACCATCACACTTCTGCTCTTCATTCCTTTTTGTTAATAAGGTGGTTAGTAGAATGAGAACAGGTGTGGTCGTGAAGGTACAGGAGGTAAAACAGAAACAGTTATATAGTTGTGTGGTGTGGTGTCTATGCTGTTAAATTGGATTGAATTATTTTTGTTGTTCCCTTTTGTTCGCCTCCCTTCCAACACTGTCATCTAAAGCCTCGTCCCTCCCCTACTCTCTTCCGATTCTCCCCAGTGTTCCCTTCCCCCAACTCTTTCTCCCCTCCCCCCCACTCCAGCAGTCTCGGAACCACGCCCTCCTCTCAGTTCCCACCCAAACCACGCTCGCTAGATTATTTGACTAACAAGGACACACAGGTACAAGTACGTGCGCATGTGCGCGCGCGACACACACACACACACACACACACACACACGCGGACCATGAGTTTTCGCTTTTGTTCCGAATTCTTTTACAAGAGCGTATTGGATGTCTGCACACTGCCCCTCCTTCATTTCCCCACCCCCTCCTCCTCCTCAAGCCTCCCCACCTCTCTCCCCATCCCCCACCTCCACCTCCTGCACCCCTGTCCCCCCCACATATTCCCCCCAAGACCGACTCCCCCTAGTCAAATGTGGGAACCAATGATATGTATTCCGTGTGGACAGTGGGCACTGGTACAGCGTGCAAGAGAGAGAGAGAGAGAGAGAGAGAGAGAGAGAGAGAGAGAGAGAGAGAAGGGTGGGGGAATTCAGGGCTTTTTTCTGAGTTATGTCAGCTGACAGTTATGAAGCCATGACACAGGTACAGGGTCGCCAAATGACTTGCTTGTACTGTAGGTAAGAGATAAGTATTATGTAGGCAGGGCTGAGAGTGTGATATAGCATCAGCTGACTGTTATGTCTTCCTGGTTAACAGTAACACTCTCTGACATTTCTTTATATTTAATTTTTAAGTTCAGATAGAGAGAGAGAGAGAGAGTAATTTCTCCCACTAACTTTTTCCACCTGGTAACTGCCATATAGTGACGTAATATCACAGGTTCCAATGATCAAAGGATAATATTTCACAAACACCTGGAGATGATGCTGATTCACCTGAGACGAGAGCATATTGTACAGCAAATATGACAGACAAATACTACCTGTACACTGAACACGACAGACGAAAATTGCCAATACAGTAAATATGATAGACGCAAAAAGGTAAAGATAAATTTCGGGCAGACGCTATGAGTGCTTAACGTGGTGCTCATCTCAGCAATTTAGGCCTTTGAGCCTGTGGAAAGTTATTCAACCAATCTCCTGATGTACAAGGCCACAGCATTATCACTAACCACTTAACCATTTCGGCTGCAGCTGTACAGTAAATACGATGGGAAAAGGGAAACAATGATGATAAGACTGATAGAGGTTTTTTTACCTAACAAACCTGCGCCGCTTCCACATCTTGAATACTCAGTCGTGGTTACATGAAGTTCGACAAGCCTTAAAAAGTTGGGAAAGATTTCTTTGTTACTAATCAAACCAACCCTCCAGTCTGACTAACTAGGACATTAACAGAGCTGAAAGAAGTTAGAGAGCTTCGTCAGGTTAGATTAACGCGTTACAGTAATCTACAAATATAAGAAAAGGGTTGAAGACAATGAAATGAAAAGAAGGGGGCGGAGTAAGCACAGTATGACACGAAAGGAACAACAAACGCAGACGGCATAGTGAAAAGACGAGAAGGTAGAGAGAAGAGCAAAAGAGTAGAAATGGGAGCGGGGAAAGACCTGATCAGACACCAAATAATGAAAAAACAAAAGTAGACAGGAAAGAGAATTACTGTAGAGTGTCAACATTTCTAAAGACAAGCAGGATGGTCTTTATACAGTTACAGTAATCTTCCATATTTTTGTAAGCTGCCATGAGATTAAATGAAAATACAAATACACAAAATCCCCAAAACCGTGGGTTCAGATTCCATTAAGAGTTTTAAATTAACAAAATTTAAAAAAGGTGTCTGGGGGTACTGGCCCAAAGAACAATTGCGCCACGTCAGAGGTGAACTGGTGACCAAATTAAGAAATGGCACCAGATTGAAAAGTATTTGGAAGACAGAAAATAAAACTGAACTAATACATTAGGTTTAAGATTAGGCACTATAAGACAGATATACGGAAAGGAATGACAAGAGTACAGAGCAGAAATAAAAGTAACGAGAGACAAGAAAAGATAAAACAGACTGAGATGCTGAAAGGAAAACAAGACTGTAGACAGCAAAGTAAGAATACGACGAATGATAGACATATATATATATATATGTGTGTGTGTGTGTGTGTGTGTGTGTGTGTGTGTGTGTGTGTGTGTGTGTGTGTGTGTGTGTGTGTGTGTGTGTGTGTGTGTGTGTGTGTGTGTGTGAGAGAGAGAGAGAGAGAGGAAGGGAGGGGAAGGTGTGGAGGTGACAGAGGTGTGGAGGGGTCAGAGTATGAAGGCCGGGTTTCCGATCACACACAGTGCCTTGACGTGCACACAAACTCCTCATATTGTCAAACCTCCATTGTCTACCAGGGCGTCGAGGTGATATATAATTCCCACCTACCCTCACCTTCATTTCGGTACACGCCCTCTCACATCCCCGCTGTTTCAAAGAACGATGTGGCATTGGAGGATTCGTGGCACCTCCTCCTGAGCCATTTATTCTACTTAGTGTGTTGTATATATCGCATTAATATCAACATACATTGCATCATTACTATACAAGAAGGTATTTAGGTGACATGTGGAGGGAATGGGTATTTAAATCTATGCCCCAAGTCGCACGCTTAAAAAAAAAAAGCACAGAAAAATTGTATAAAAGAAGGCGTTACGATATTTCCAAAAGCCCCTCCGAAATTGGGCTTCCTGTCACAGTTGCCGATGCCGGAACAATGCCTCACCTCGCCCACACTCACTGCAGGATATAAATAGTTGTTTACCATTGTCTTCGTCTGGGCGCCGTTCATTGTGGCTGGTATGCTGGCGGGGTTGGGAGGCAGGCACACAAACAGAAACACAGCTAATTTAATGAAGGGAAATATTATGTAATCTTACCGCACTGGGGAAGATAACCCACAAAGACGGATGCAAAGGTAGAACTAGGTGCCAGGCACACACACACACACACACACACACACACACACACACACACACAAATAAATGCACAGCTAACTTAATGAACCAAAAAAATATGCGACCTTGCCGCGCTGGGGATGAAAACCCACAAAGACGGCCGCAGAGTTTATTTAATACAGTTTTCGTGACATATTTAAACAACGAAAACACTAGGCAACGGACTGAACCTAACCAAAATGGAGGGGGAAAAACACACAGAGACGGACGGAAAGATTATTTAAGTCAGTTTTGGCGATATATAAAACAAGATTATAATGTGCTACGGCTTCTTTCCTGGCATCGAACTCTCCACTGGGGAAAAAAAAAAAAAAAAAAAAAAGCGAGAGTTCTTCCTGTAACTACTTGAAATAATATGCTTGTGTAGGCACTCGTGTTCTCCTTCATCGACAGCATTGTGATTTCCCACCCACGCATCTAATTGCGCTGTCACCATCATCATACTCCTAACCTTGTTCTCACAATTATAACGGTGTGGGTATGATACGGAAACAGAAAATCTATCAGTTTATTTATATATCTCTCTATCTCTCTATCTACTTATCCATCTATCAGTTAACATGCCAAAATCCCCAGAATGGCCACAGACGAATCGCCTCCACGTCACCCCGTTCTCTACCATCACACCACCCTCAATCATATCCCTCTCCACTTCACTGATGGTGCCCAACGAACGCTGGCCACACCTTACATCACTAACCACTCTTCAACATAACCTGACCTAGTTGAGCTCTATGCAGCTTTTACAGAACAATTCTAATTTAACCGATCTTTACCTGCGACCTTTAATAATGAGATGAATCTAAGAGGGGAAAAAATACAATCCAAATACTTGGAAAGACTGTTGCATTATTCTCACGGTGGGGCGGTAGATTTATTTGTCAAAATCAAATGTGATTACTAAAACTATCAATGCATTTAATAACTTGGGGGTGGAAATTATTTCGATACCTGCAAACTCAAGCTTTTTTTTAATTCCACGTGAACGGCTATGATCACGCACGACAGACGCGGAAGTGCCCCCTCGCTCAGCTTGTTTAACAGGGCAGAATGAGACCGTAGAATTTGTTGATTATAAGACCGTAAATGTATTCGTCTCGTTAAAACGAGGAATTACAGCAATAAATCATACAATTTATTGGCGTTGGTCGAGGTTTGCTCTCTCTGAAGGCTTTCTAATTGATGGAGAGAGAGAGAGAGAGAGAGAGAGAGAGAGAGAGAGAGAGAGAGAGAGAGAGTGTGTGTGTGTGTGTGTGTGTGTGTGTGTGTGTGTGTGTGTGTGTGTGTGTGTGTGTGTGTGTGTGTGTGTGTGTGTGTGTGTTTTGCATATTACATTTTAATACTGTCATGTGTTTGTATCACTTCGGTGTCAATATAATTTACATCAATAACATACAAGATGATAATGAAGTGTAATGAAAAGATGTAACATCCCCAAAAGCCACTTAAAAGAATACCCTAAGAATAACAGCTAATTTTTACGAACTGGAAACGATACACATGGCTTTCAGTACCCCCTTCACTACAAGAATTTTTCCCTCTAAGCTGAATAAACTTGTATGACGTTAACAAGAATGAAACCAAAAAAAAAATGTTATCTTACTGAAAGGGTTAACTCCTGCCTTAGAGACGGGAATATAAAAGGGTCGGGAGTGTGTAGAAAGACGGGTGCTGCGTGCCCGCTGTAAAGAGTATGAGGACGTGGATGCAAGTGTGAGGAAGTGAAGGCACGTGTGAGGAAGTGGAAGTACGTGTCAGGAAGGATGTGGAGGCACGTGATAAGGAGGAACTGGAAGAACATGTGAAGAGGAAGTGGAGGAGAGATAAGGAGGTGGAGGCACGTGAGAGGAACTGGAGGAAAGATGAAGTGGGGGCACGTGAGAGGAAGGAAACTGGAAGCACGTACAAGGAAGTGCAAGCACGGTTGGGAAAATGCCTGTGAGTGAGCGACAGATTCTGTGAAGGCGTGTGATTAGACAGGTGTGTGTGTGTGTGTGTGTGTGTGTGTGTGTGTGTGTGTGTGTGTGTGTGTGTGTGTGTGTGTGTGTGTGTGTGTGTGTGTGTGTGTGTGTGAGAGAGAGAGAGAGAGAGAGAGAGAGAGAGAGAGAGAGAGAGAGAGAATAAACAGTCTGCGTCAGTGGGGTGTATGGCGCAAGTTTCAAGACTGAGTGAATGACAGTGAATAAAAGAGTTAGTGGGTGGATAAGCGAGTGAATTTTGTGTCAGTGAGTGAAGGGATGTGAATATCTGAGTCGGCCGGAAAATGTGCCAGTAGAGCTGGGGCAGTGTGTAAATAAGTCTGAATATTTGGGTTAAAGTGAATACGCGGGGAGGGGAGGGGGGTGAGTACGTGAATCATAGTGATTTTGAATAACTGAATAACTGAGTGAATATCTGCCTTAATGTGAGAATGAATAACCCATACAGTTCGATTAAGCGTTTTATATTTTAGTCTTGCTATTACCATGCGATTTTTTTTTCAGCCTGGGAAAGCCTTACTGCACTAGAGAGGTTAGACTTAGCCTTCACTAACCCCTTTATTAGCACTCAGCCTTCTAGAAATTTTTTTTTCTGGTGGTAGTAGTTGTTGTAGCAGCAGTAGTGGTGGTGGTATAGTAGTAGTAGTAGTAGTAGTAGTAGTAGTAGTAGTAGTAGTAGTAGTAGTAGTAGTAGTAGTAGTTGTTGTTGTTGTTGTTGTTGTTGTTGTTGTTGTCGCTCCAACCCTGAGCTCATCTGAACATAAACCCAGTGGCCTGCAGGTTGATGCTACCCTCCTCCTGCAATGCACCATCATCCCTTTAGGGGAGAGGGAGGGAGCTGAGGGACGTTTGTGTAACCAAACAGTGAAGCAGCTCGGTTATGCCAGAGCCACCACGTGAAGGCGTCCCTCATCAGCACCAATGATAACTAGAAAAACGCGTCACCGGAGTGAAAGGGTAAGGGTGAGTTTTTGAGTCGGTGAGCGAGAGAATTTGTGAGCAAGTATGACTCAAGTATGACTGGACGACTTTCAGTGGGTAAATATGCTGAGTAAGTGGGTGAATAAGATTCTCTCTCTCTCTCCCTCTCTCTCTCTCTCTCTCTCTAATTAGTGATTGTAAGGGTGCGGCTCCACTTGCCCGAAACATGTGACTGACGAAAAGAAACGAACCACCGAGTTACAGCTGCATCAGTGCCCGTGTCTGAACGTCGAACGGACCCCGAAGCATCGTTTCCTCTTGTCGATCACATGTTTGCAGCAAGTGTGGACGCAGCCTTATGCTGAGTCGGGGCTTGAGCTGAATCAGTGAACAAATTAATGAACAAGGAAGCACTCAGACAGCGCATATCTCCGCCAATACCATTGCCATTACAAAGGATCCTGACCCGGATGCGGATTCGCCCAAAAATTTTATTAACTCTTCCTTGGCCCATAGCCCACCCTTCTATAAAATTTCACTAAAATACATTGAGAACTTTTGAAGATTTTGTGCGGGATACTTCGGCTCCAGACCAAAATTTAATCACTTCTCCCTTGGCCTATGGTCCACCCTTCCACAAAATTTCATACTGAGGACTTTTTGGAGATATCGTCTGGACAAAAAGACAAACCAACGGATAACCCAAGATGAATATATAACCTCCTTCAACTTCGTAGGCGGGGGTAACGAATGAATAAATGAACATACTGAATACTAGAGTGTGGTGCTAGTCACGAAGACGTGCCAAGGAAAGGATGCAGAGCCGTAGTATTATCTTTTTCTGCCAGTGAGCTGCGTGAAATAAGCAGGGGAGGGACGAAAATCTGGGTCAGGTTAAGAAAAAGGATGATACTTAATGGAGATTTCTAATGGCGAATAACAGAGAGAGAGAGAGAGAGAGAGAGAGAGAGAGAGAGAGAGACCGAATGCAGTAAAATTGATATAGAAAGTTATGCTGTAGGGTCTGAGTGAGTGAAAGCAAGTGAAAGTTAATGAATGAATGAGTGAAAGTGAGTGGATGAGCCGGTGAGAAAAAGTGAGTAGATGAGTCAGTGAGTGAACTGAGTGAAAGTTACTGAAAAATGAAAGTGAGTGAATGTTACTGAAAAATGAAAGTGAGTGAACGTTACTGAAAAATGAAAGTGAGTGAACGTTACTGAAAAATGAAAGTGAGTGAACGTTACTGAAAAATGAAAGTGAGTGAAAGTTACTGAAAAATGAAAGTGAGTAAAAGTTACTGAAAAATGAAAGTGAGTTACTGAAAAATGAACGTGAGTGAATGTTACTGAAAAATGAAAGTAAGTTACTAAAAATGAGCGAGTGAACTTTACTGAAAAATGAAAATGAGTGAATGTTACTGAAAAATGAAAGTGAGTGAACGTTACTGAAAAATGAAAGTGAGTTAACGTTACTGAAAAATGAAAGTGAGCGAACGTTACTGAAAAATGAAAGTGAGTTACTGAAAAATGAACGTGAGTGAATGTTACTGAAAAATGAAAGTAAGTTACTAAAAATGAGTGAGTGAACTTTACTGAAAAATGAAAGTGAATGTTACTGAAAAATGAAAGTGAATGTTACTGAAAAATGAAAGTGAATGTTACTGAAAAATGAAAGAGTGAATGTTACTGAAAAATGAAAGTGAGTGAATGTTACTGAAAAATGAAAGTGATTGAACGTTACTGAAAAATGAAAGTGAGTGAATGTTACTGAAAAATGAAAGTGAGTGAATGTTACTGAAAAATGAAAGTGAGTGAGTTACTGAAAAATGAAAGTGAGTGAAAGTTACTGAAAAATGAAAGTGAGTGAATAAGTGACAGTGAGTTTAACGAAAGTGAAAGGACATCATTATACTGTAAGGGTATGGGTGAGCGAGTTGAGTAAATATCAGGGAATGTAAGAGAAGGTGGGTGAATGAACGAAAGTACGTGAATGAATGAATGAATGTGACTAAGTGAACGTGACTCGGTGGATATGATTGAATAAACATGAGTGGATAGGAGTGACTGGATGAGTGAATGTGACTGGACATGAATGAGTGAAAGTGAGAGAATGGGGATTAAAATTGGTGAAAGTGGGGACATGTCTAGGTAAAGAACTGAATAATAAAAATAAAGTTAATTATTACTGGGACTGTGAGCGAGTGAGATCGTGAATTAGAGAGAGCATTAGTGGGGGGGTAATTGTGAGAAAGCAGGGCTGCATGAGTGAGTGAGTGAGTGAGTGAAAGTGAGAAAGAATGAATGCATGAGTGAGTGAAAGTGAGAATGCATGGGTGCGTGTGAGTGAGTGGGCGAAAGTGAGAGAAGTATGGGTGCGTGAAAGTGAATGAGTGAGTGAATGCCTAAGTACCACTGAACGCGTGAGAGAAAAAAGTGAGTGTGTGAGTGACTATGGTTCTCTGAGTGAGTGAGAGAGTACTGGTGAATGCGAAAGTGAGTATGAGAGTGAAGCAGCAAACGCACGACAGAAAGTCCACACCCATGAGAGAGAGAGAGAGAGAGAGAGAGAGAGAGAGAGAGAGAGAGAATGGATGACTTTTCTAAAAGAAAGACTCCAAGACTGACTAACAAAGGCTTATCCCTTAAAAAACGGTAAAAAGATAACCATAATCGAGAACCCCTCACTTCAAAGAGAGAGAGAGAGAGAGAGAGAGAGAGAGAGGTGGGGGGTCGGGCGGGTGATGGGAGATTATATAAGTAGGCGGGAGCAACTCATTTCCAGTTCAGTTCCCCCCTGCATCTCGTCCTTAGTGCAACTCGGCTCTCGTGTCTGATTCGTCACGGGAGTTACGGACTTAAATCGCTGCCGGATTCTCTCAAACGCGGATTTGGCGTCAAGATGAGGTTTGATTCTGTGTTATTTCTGGTGATTTGTTAAGAAGTTTTGATTCGGTGGTTTTTATTTCTTATTATTTCAGGAAATTCGTGATTTGGATAAGGGCAGAAATAGGTAGAATGAAGCTCAGATCAGCATGGAAGTAAAAAAAAAAAAAAAAAAAATCTACGCTCCAAGATTTTTTCGGGACGTATCGATTTTTTTAAATTAGAATTTTGATTGCAGTGTTTTTCTTTACTTGCGATGAGGCTTGTGATTCAATTGTTTTATATTAACCTTTCACCTGGCAGTGTAATGTTTGATATTGTTTTAAAGTTTCTGTAAAGTTTCCTTTTTTTCTCTAAATATGACGCTACAGTTTCTTTATTGTGGTGATAAGTTTGAGGCTTTTTTTTTTCTTTTTTACGTCAGGGAAATAAGTTATAAGCATAAAATTAGTGGTTGGCGATCCGAACTATGAATCTAAAAAGTTGTCTTCATGATCAGCAGTTCTGTTTAATCCCTTCACTACAAGAGGTCCGACCTATGACGAATGAGTTAATCAAGCCTTAGTAAGAATATAAAAAGCGTCAAATCTGTAATGAATAAATGACTGGAGAGTTTTTTTTTTTCTTTCCAATTCCCGAACTACCAGGCGTCTCTCTTCAGTTGAATAAAAGTTTGGAGACAGCAGGTATATTAATTTACTTATTCATTTACTTATTTATTTATTTATTTACTTACATTTTCCCTCTTGGTAACTCGGAGTAACAAAGAAAAAAAATCGACGTTCCTCTGATGTCACAATGTCTGGTAAAATAACAAAAAATAGTTCTTGACAAATTTACTGCACTGGAGACGCGATTTTATTTTTTATGACTTTTCTTTTGCGTGCTTAGCTGAGTAATAAAAAAAAATCCAGGCTCGTTTTGTGTTTTTACTCGTACGTCTGATAGAAGTAAAAGGAGATTCGTTATGCATGAATCATTGAAAGTGAAGCTGAGCCATGTTTTTTTTTTCTTGCATGTTTAGTAAATATGAAAGAGAGAGAGAGAGAGAGAGGTACCAGGCCTCTCCCAGCTTAGCAATATTAGTCATCACAGGAAAATGAAGAGCAGAAGTGAAAACAGGAGATTTTTTGCACTCTACTGTTCCTCTGTGTGTGTGTGTGTGTGTGTGTGTGTGTGTGTGTGTGTGTGTGTGTGTGTGTGTGTGTGTGTGTGTTTATACAGCAAAAAACACAAGTAGCTTTACCCACATGCTCGCTGGAGTGAAAATGGAGCAGTGTTTCTTTAAACATATCTCCGTGCTATGCAATTCCGTGGAAGAAAAAAAAAAAAAAAAAAAATTCATGCCGCATTTCTCAACATTAACCCTGTCAAGGTCGGAACAACTCCAGTATTCTAGTCTAGCAGGTGTAAGATCATTTTATTCAGCTGAGTGGGCCATAGGAGCCTGAATGTTAAAAGTGGCATCGTTAACATACACACATATGAAGACAGACAGACAGACAGATATAGAGATAGATAGATAGATAGATAGATAGATAGATAGACAGACAGACCGACGGACACAAACAAAGACGGATAGACAGAGATATATTCTGGCTATATACTGGAATGCAAGGTCGTGATTTTTAAAACTAGAACACAGGAAGTGATCTGTGGAAAACCCGTAGACTTTCATCCCCCAAGTCCCAATTCCACCTTCCTTAATCTATCCTCACTAGTTTCACAGACTTTGGTGAGATATTTCGAATTGGGGGGTTAGTTATGGCCTAAATTAATCCTCTCACTCCTAGATATCCTTTCTTCGTTGAGCAAAATCGTCTGGTGGTAGTCTGAATTAACATCTTGAACCCGAATGGCGTTCTGTTTTTAGTTTATTCCATTTGCTATCAAGTGGTTTGGGTCAGCTTAGAAACGGCAGCTTGTACTGAAGGGATTTATGAAGGTCGTATCAAACCCCTCCTGTCTGAAAACCCTCTGGAAAGCCAAATAAAATCGCCAGGAGATGACAAGAAGAGAATGAGTAATATCCGGTATGTCCCCTGGAGTTCACTGGGGCAAAAAAAGAAAAAAGAAAAAGTAAATAAAAATAAAAATTAAAACAAGATGAAGAAAGAAAAAACATACAGAAAAGGGCTAAAGAAACTGAAAAGTACGAAGAATTTTGAAAGCACTGCACAAAATCTGGTTCCAGTTGCAATAGTATATCTATTTAATTCTGCAAGGAAGTGTGACTCCCTCAGGTAAATAACATTGCCTGAGGGAACACACACACACACACACACACACACACACACACACACACACACACACACACACACAACTGCTCAAATGTAAGCAGCTTTCTCAGAGATTAATTAACTAAGGGAAATTTTTAGCTTTCCATTCCTGTGGGTTTGTGAGTAATATTTTGGGATTATAAACATCATTCTCGCCTTAAATGTTAGGACTAATTAGCCTAGTCTCGGATCCCCACGTTCCTGATGGGGTTATAAGGGAGAGGATGATGGATGGATGGAGGGAGATTTTTAATTTTCATAGCGTAAATTATAACTGATGTTGATTATACACACAGATAAACAATAACCAGGATAATAAAACGCTAAAACACTCATAAAAACAGTAAACACAAAACGACAAATATAAGATCATAGTGCACTAATAAACAATACCAAAGCTAGAGAGGATAACACCAGTAAGCAACACAAGAACAGTAAAAAAAAGCTAATAATAATAATAATAATAATAATAATAATAATAATGATGATGATGGTGATGAGGAGGAGGAGGAGGAAAAGCTAATACGCAGCTAAACAATAACAAAAAGCTACATGAGACAATAGGGCGATAGACATTGTTCTCGGCACGCGGAGGCACTAGCAATTGACCGATCATGCATTTTTAGGAGTCTTTAACCCTTACACACACACACACACACACACACACACACACACACACACACACACACAGCTTCCCCATCGAGCATTCTAATTGTCTTTAACCCTTACAAACACACACACACACACACACACACACACACACACACACACACAGTTTCCCCATCGCGCATTCTAATTGTCTTTAACCCTTACACACACACACACACACACACACACACACACACACACACACACACATTCTAGTTTACCTTATTCTGAATTTCCAATCTCTCTCTCTCTCTCTCTCTCTCTCTCTCTCTCTCTCTCTCTCTCTCTCTCTCTCTCTCTCGTTTTGTCGGTCTCATTACTCTTTTTAGACATTTTTTTTTTGGGGGGGGCTTTTGAACATTTTAATGGATAATATTTGCACATAACTTCCTTTTAATATCCACTTCACATTTTTCTTTGCTTCCATTTACCACTTTTATAAACTTTCCATTCGTAAAACCTGAATATCTGTATCTATTTTTTTTTTAATTTAAATTTATACACAAAGAATACTTAGTACATTATTTTGATACAACTAAACCTTCACTAAAATTCATTATTATTATTATTATTATTATTTTTATTTTTATTTACTTTTGTGGACGAAAAGTGATGTCTATATTATCTCAGACGAAAATTTTCACGATACATTTTATAACCCTGTTCATATATTAATTTGATTTGATTTGATTTCTGTATTGTTTTAAGGGAATTTCTACATTTTCAAACCACGTTTTTCACATACCTCTTGCTTTCTGTTACTTTGCATTATTCATTTTCTGGGGGAAGGATTTCGACATTTTCTCAGACCCTAATTTTCATGTAACTCTTGCTTTTTGTTATTTTGCATTACTGTATTTATTTTGTGATTTATCTTTTTATTTACTTATTTTAGGTGAATTTCAACATCTTGGACCAAACTTTTCAAATAACTCTTGCTTTTTGTTACTTTGCATTATTTATTTTGTGATTTATTTATTTTTTATTTTTATTTTGGGTGGATTTCAACATCTTAGATCAAGCTTTTCACATTACTTGGTTTTTATTACCTTGTTGGCATTTTCTTGCTTTTGTTTACACTGGGTGGTGATAGTGACGGCATTGTGTCATCTTTTGTTTTCCGCGCTTTTTAAAGAGCTTTTGTCGTCACCGCTCCCCGTTTTCTGTGGCACTGAGGCGACGGGAGGGGGGGACTGAGGCATTGTGAGAGGAAGCGAAAGGGGATGGATGGGGAACGAAATGGAGGGGAAAGAAATGAATGGGGTCGGAATGGAGGGGAGAGAGGTTGATGGGGAGGGAATTGGAGGGGCAAGAGGTGGATGAGAAAGGGGTGAATGGGGAGTGAAATGGAGGGGAATTGGGTGAATGGGGAGGGAAATGAGGAGAGGTGGGTGGGGAGAGAGTGGAGGGGAGAAAGATGGATATGGAGGGAAATGAAGAGGAAGGAAGTGAATGGGAAGGGAACTGGAGGGGAAAGAAATGGATGGGGCAGGGAATGGAGGGAAAGAGGTGGATGGCGAGGGAAATGGAGGAGAAAGCAATGGATGAGGAGGGAAATGGAGGGGATGAAGGTGGATGGGGAGGGAAATAGAGGGAAAGGACTAGATTGGGAGGGAAATGGAGGGGAAAGATGTGGATGAGGAGGGGAATGGAGGGGAAGAGCTGGATGGGGAAGGAAATGGAGGGGAAGAGGTGGATGCGGAGGGAAATGGAGGAAAAGGTGAACGGGGAGGGAAATGAAGGGGAAAGAGGTGGCTGAAGAGGAGGAAAATGGAGGTAAAGCGGTGGATGAGGAGGGAAATGGAGGGAAAGAGGCGAACGGGGAGGGAAATGAAGGGGAAAGTGGTGGATGAAGAGGGAAATGGAGGGGAAAGGGATGGATGAGAAGGGGAATGGAGGGAAAGAGGTGGACAGGGAGGGAAATGGAGGGAAAAGGTGGATGGAGAGAGAAATGGAGGTGAAAGCGGTGGATATGGAGGGAAATGGAGGGGAAAGGGTTGGATAGAGAAAGAAATGGAGGGAAAGAGATGAATGGGGAGTGAAATTGAGGGAAAGAGGTGGATGGGGAGGGACATGGAGGGGAAAGAGGTGGACTGAGGTGGAAAGGAGTGGATAAGGAAGGAAATGGAGAGGAGGATGTGGATAAGAAAGTACCATTAAAAGGCTAGTGTGGATGGAGATGAGTGGTGATGAGGGGAGGTGTGGGTGGATGGAGGGATAAAATGGTTACGTTAGGTTAGGGGAGGTAGGTGAGGGAAGATTAGGTCAGGTTAAGGTAGATTAAGAAGAAGGTGATGGGGAGGGAGATATGGATGGAGGTAGATGAGGTCAGGTTACGTTAAGTTAGGTTAGGTTAGATTGGGTTAGGTTAGGTTAGGAAGGTACTAAAGGAAGAGATAAGAGATAGATGGAGATGGCTGTGGCTAACTAAGGCTTCGGTCATTTATCTTCTCGTTGTGTAATCAGAGGACGTAACACCTGTTCTGTGGCCACCTGACTCTGATATTGTGCCATAGTTATCATCTTCAACATCCTGCCACTAATTACACCTATCGTATAAGCTGGATAATTGGTATCTGGCTAATTATATGCTGAAAATGCCTACCGAATATGTGTTTCTGCGTGGTAGCAGTTTTGATAAGGTAATATTTATCGTGTGTGCCAGAATATATTACACTACGTTTGATTAGATAATGTATTCTACACAAGCTGACTTTAATTATAATACAGCAATGATAACAGCAACAACAACAATGAAAATAATAATAATAATAATAATAAGAAGAAGAAGAAGAAGAAACAATTCCACTATTAATAACAAAAACACTACTAACCATCAACCTAACCTCTTTTACCAACCTAAAGACAGACTGATGAGCGAAAAGATAAAACAGATAAAGGAAGAAAACACAGACAGATGCAGGTAGTGAGACAGACAGACGAACAGAGTAAGAAGATGAAGGTAACGTAAGACAAACAATAAGACAAACAGATGCAGATCATAAGAGGCAGACAGACAGACAACCTGCCAGCTCGCACCTGTCACCCACTCCCACTCAGTCAAGCCACAACGCACATCATAATGCATCTTTGTGCTCGCATTATTCAAAACTCAACATTCATTTTTATTTTAACATCCAAATTTTAATACCTAATAATTTTTTTTTTATCTCAGTATCCATTTTTCACTTGACATTCTGATTTCGACATGACTTTTAGGAGAAAGTTTGTCTATAAATTTATCTCCAGAACTTAACCTCTTCAGAACGATGATGTCTTAAATATTTTCCTCGTACTGATCGGGTCAAATGCCTCTCTTCACTTCAGCACCTTTACACAAAAAAATAATAAGAGATCAGGCAGTGGAATTATGAAAAAAAAAAATGACTAGGGATACTCAGCATGGATTTAGGTCGAAGAGATCCTGTTTTACGAACTGAATAGAATTTTACGGCAATCTTTTCAAAGCAAATGGCAAAATGAAACAATGGGCTGCTTTCTTCGACTTCAAGAAGGCCTTTGAAGCAGTATCACAAAATAAAAATAAATAAATGAACAAATAGGTAAATACAAAGAAAGAGAGAGAGAGAGAGAGAGAGAGAGAGAGAGACAGACAGACAGACAGACAGACAGACAGACATAAACAGATCGACAAATAAAATATAAAGTTTATATATTTTGGCCATCACAGGTACTGATAGACAGACAAATAATATAAATGTAAAGTTTATATATCTTGATCATCACTGGTAATATATATGAATGGAAAAGCAAACTGGCCAACATACTTATACAAGCGACAGTGCGTGATTTAAGTTAAGCCCGAGATGTAGAGGATGGCAAAGAGCAGCGGGATTCCTAAAGGGTAACATCTGGGTCTTGAGCTGTTTTTTTCCTTTTCTTTTCCTTTACACTTTTTTTGGCTGTTTTTTAATCTTTATTTTTTCCTTGAAGTTAACATGTGGGTCCTGTACTTTTTTTCTTTTCTTTTCTATCCTTTTTTTTTTTTCTTGAAGTTACATCTGGGTTCTGTCCTATTTTTTCTTTTCTATTTTATTTTCTTTGTTTCTATTCAAGTTAACATCTGACTCCTGTCCAATTTTTTTTTCTTTTCTTTTCTTTCATCGTTTTTCTCTTCTTTCTTTTCTTTCTTTCTTTTACTCTACAAGACGATACTGTTCAACCTAGGAAAGGCTTGTCGGTCTCCTAATCCTAATCATGAAATATGCAGATAAAATGAAAATAAGGAGAGACGGGGCGGTACCAACGGATGTGGGTAAATCCAACATGAATATTAAAGTAGAAATAATGGAGAGGCCAGAGAGAAGCATACTGAAATTAATGTTGGTAACTGAGAGGATCTGCAGAAGGAAATGATGATGATGATGATGATGATGATGTTAAAAATCGTAGTCACAGATTAATGGTATTTAGCTCATCCTCCAACTATAAATAAACAAAGTGAACTGGTGGACTGCAGACTGGAGTTATTCTTCCTCTGCAGTCCTCCATCTTCCTTTTGCGGGGATAAGGAGGGGGATGAGGGACGTTTGTAATACCGGGCAGCTCCACCGCCTCGATACTACCACATGAAGGCGTCCCTCTTCAATACCATCCCATTACAACAACAAAATAAAGAAATAAATACAGAATAACATATAAATAACGATGTTCACTCTGTTGCAGCGCGCCATATGTTTACAGTGACAGATGCAACAACACGGGGGCGGGGGATGGATTGAAACTGCAAGGTGGAAAACACTCTTGAACAGCGTATTTCTTCACCCTTAGCACTGTTAATGAACGGAATAACTCTAGCAAGTCACGAATTGGATAGTAGTAGCAAGAGAGCGTTCAGAAACAGGCTACAGAACGCCTTGGTAAGGATGGTATGACATAAATGTTTCCCTGAGGTTAAGCATTTCAGTACCATGATGTTTATTTGTAGTTTAATCTGACGACCTCCGGAAGGTATTATGCCGTCTAACAGGATGATAAAATCTGTCTGTCTGTCTGAATATATCCATCTATCTATCGACCATCTCTCTCTCTCTCTCTCTCTCTCTCTCTCTATCTATCTATCTATCTATCCACCTATCTATTCCCAGTGAGTCAAGCAATCACCACTCACTTCATCACCGGTTTCGGCAAAAAAGAAAAAAAAAATCGCACTGTCAGAGCCAATAGAAGCATCAAATTATTAGGTCAACTCTCCCAGCAAGGTATGATATCCATCCAGCAAGGTATGTCGTGTCAGAAGTGGATGAAAATATTGCTCTCGTACCCCACCTTCAGAATTAAAAGCAAAAAAAGAAAATAAGTCGCTTGTAAGATGACAATCACTTCGCCCTTTCACCATCCAAGTATTTTTCATATTGTTCTTCCAAGTCTGTTGCTGATGTGCACAGTGTCGATACTAAACTGAATTAAATGCCAAGGAAGATAAAATGTCATGTGCATAATAAATCGCTTAGGAAGAGATTGTAAGACTCTCGTACCATCTAGAGTAGCCACAAAGGAGTGCAAGTTAGAGTGGTTGTGGGTGAGTGTGAATGTCGCTCACAAAACTTCAGCATGGTATGATCACCTAGTGGCAGCTCTCCATGCTGCTCGATCTCTGGCAGCCTCCCTATTCAGTCTCTTACTCCTGAGGTCACAATCTATGATGACCTCGTCCCAGGTCTTCTTTGGTCTGCCCCTCGCGACCGTACCCTTGACGTTCACACCTCTCACTCTACGATCTATTTGTTGCGCATTGTCGATGTATATAAAAAAGGACATAAATAACAAACCTGTATAATAATAAATAATACATATGATAAAAATGCAATAGCTAACATAATTGTATAATAAAGTAATTGTGTTTAGCAGATAAACATTAACCTTTCGGAGAATATGGCTATGACACGTATAAAATATTCTTGTGTAATAGCATAGTATTGTTTTGTAATTATAGGTTGTAATGACTGAGCAGCAATACGCCTTTGGTTTGTGAAGCGAAGCGTGAACTGGAACGTCGTCATCATCATCATCATTACTATCATCATCACCATAACCATCATCATCATCATCACCACCGCCACAACTATCATTATCATCATCACATTAAATCCTATGCTAGTTTAAACCCTTCACTCCGACGACCCCGGTTTTCCTGACGGTCTCACGGTATGACTCTGGTGGTTCAGTGGATTTAGGCGACCACTGAGGCAATGGTCAGCGGTGCCAGTCAGCATGAAGGTCGTGGCATCGATTCGAAACCCCTGCCTGCCTGTTTATATATGTCCATGAGAGAGAGAGAAAGAGAGAGAGAGAGAGAGAGAGAGAGAGAGATAAAAGAATGACTGTCTGCAAGAACTGGAGTAGGTCTGACACTATTGCAAAGTGACTAACAGAAGGCCTCAATATATGTATATCTCTCTCTCACTGTCTCTCTCACAGTCTCTCTCTCTCTCTCTCTCTCTCTCTCTCTCTCTCTCTCCCAATTCCCATATGCTTTTGTCACTATCCACGTTTCACTATCTATTTGTCTATCTGTCTCTCTGCCACTATTTCTGTCTCGTTATCTCCTTGCATTTTTCTCCTGTTCGGCTTCTGTCTCCTATTTTCTGTCTGTGTCTGTTTATCTGTCTGTCTGTCTCTATATCTGTCGGTCTGTCTGTCTGCCTGTCTATCTATCTGTCTGTCTGCCTCTCTGTTTCACTGTCTGTCATTTTTTTTATTTGTCTGTCTTTATTTCTGCGTCTTTGTCTCAGTTGTTTTCTGTTTCTTTTCCTGCTTCGCTTCATTGTTCTCTCTCTCTCTCTCTCTCTCTCTCTCTCTCTCTCTCTCTCTCTCTCTCTCTCTCTCTCTCTCTCTCTCACTCATCAACACCGGCACCACTTCTATATCACACCCCACCCCACCACAACACATCATAAAGAGCGCTACCACCACACCACTGCACACATCACTCAACACTACAACCTTTCTCATACCACGCCACACCACACTACGCCACGCCACGCCGCACTACACCACACCACACCATATCACACCACACCATATCACACCACACCATATCACACCACACTATACCACACCAACATTACAAAACAGCTACAGTGCACCATCCCATCCAACTCCGCCACACCTAAACACACAGACACACCAGACCACATCCACAATGACCACACCCATAACAACCAGGGACGGGTATTATCAACATCCTGTCAAGTACGTGTTCGTCTGTGCAGCCTACGTGCTTGTCCGTGTGCGGGACTGTCCTGTGTACGTCTCTGCCCTGTGCAAGTGGCTATCCTGTGTACGTGCGCGTGATGTGTACGTGCTTGCCAGGTAAGGGAAGGAGTGTGCGTGCAGTGAGGGAAACATGTGAGGTTATGCACTATCTTTCCCTCCCCGAGTGGCGGAGGGGGGGAGGGAGGGGAAGGAAGTGGGATGGAAGAGGGAGGGGGAAGGAAGGGAAGCAGGGAGGAAGGGAAGGAGGGAGAGAGAGGAAGTGTGATGAAGGAAGGAAGGGGATGGTAGAGAGGGAGGAGAGAGAGAGGAAGTGGGATGGAGGAAGGTGCAGGGGTGGAAGGGAGGGAGGGAAGGAGGGAATAACTGAGCGAGATACTGAATGAGTAAGCAAAACGGGAATGAGGAATTACGTGAGCCGGTGGGGGTGTAAGTGAGGAACGGACTGAGCGAGTGAGATACATACACCTAGGATGAAACTGATATAGATGAATGAGTATGATGGTGACAGATTAATGAGATGAATGTGATGCTGACGGATGAACAGGATGAGGAATGTGTAAAAAACCATGAACAAAAATTGATAAAGATGGCAGCGCTAGAAGAATATGGGAGGTGAACGTGACAAGAATGAAAGATTAGGATGAATAAAAACGAGACAGTGAATGAATATGAAGGCGGTGGATGAATATGACTGGTGAAAGTGAGGGCAGTGGACAGACTCTAACGAATGAGGATAATAGTAGTGTATGAAAGTTAATTATACCATTTATCCTTATTTCCCCGGTAATTGCTGACCTAATATCTCCCAGCTTCTCACTAATTAGCTCCGTTCACTTATTACTATTACGCAACTCGCCCTAATTAGCGTAACAAATGAAGTTGCACCTACAGTGACGTCAAAAGGAGTTACTTGACAGTGATAGGTGGAAATTCAAATCCAATAGCGACGTCACAGTACAAAAATGTGACGTCATGAATGCAATTGTAATAATGACGTATCAAGGCCTGTAGCCCCTTCGACGAAGGACTCTCTCTCTCTCTCTCTCTCTCTCTCTCTCTCTCTCTCTCTCTCTCTCTCTCTCTCTCTCTCTGCGTACTTGACATCAATAGGCTTTTCTATGTTATTTACGCAGTTTCGCCGACATCGGAAAGACAAACAACACAAAGAGTATTTGTGTAAAGTAGGTATTATAAATTGCTATTTTTTTTTTTTTTTAACTGACGGAACTGCACGACTACCACAACTTAAAACACGTGGCCGCGCTCACGTGAAATTCAATGAACCTTAGTTTCGAAAAACGACTGAGTCCCCGTGGTTACCAGTCAAATCGACCCTTGAGGCTACTACACCTGGCCACCAACTGAGCTGTATAGAATTAGGAATCTTAGCCAGGTTACAGCAAACACACTATAGTGAGAATCCTATATTAAGTGGCTTTTGGAGATTTCGCAACACTTTATTCTCAGCGATCTATTCTCCATATTCCACCTCAGTGTCTTCTTGTATGTAACTGATGAAAACTATGTCAATATTGAAACGATACAAATAACATGAAGGAGAATACTAACTAATAATACACAAATTAAATCGCAAAAGAAGAGGTGTTACATACAAAAAATTTTAAGATGTAAGATGCAGAATAAATCGCTAAGGAAAAGACACTACGGAACACGTGCTTGGAGGTTACTACACCGTGACTGGCTAAAATTCCAAGGTAATAATAATGACGTCATCAGAGGGTTGCCATATCGTGCAGGTTGGCTGGAATTCACGAACAACTATGACGTCATCAAAATTCACGTGACGTCATCAGGAGGTTGCCATATCGTGCAGGCTGGTTGGAATTCACGTACCACTATGACGTCATCAAATTCACGTATAATGACGTCATCAGAAGAGGGTATATCGTGGTTGGGCAAGATTAACGAGTACAAAGCGCGATTTTAATTATCTCCCTCCAGTGGTAAAAAATAGAGAGAGAGAGAGAGAGAGAGAGACTAACCACTTTCAGCTTGGTTGATGGATTTAGTCTAAGCAAAATAACGTGCAATCAGTTATCTCAAACAGCGCCCAAGCAAATGCCAACGCAATGAATCCTCAAATAATACGCAACATTTCTAAGCACATACGCAAATAATCTAGAAATACTCACTGAAACACGCTCCCATCAGCTGATTAGGCTTCTTTCAACTCTAACTTGACCTAAAATTGCCGTAAACTTATCTTGAATGCTGAGTTGTAACATTAGATTAGCACTAGAAAATTATCCTAGTCATGAAGAAGTGCTCTGGAGAGAATGTAGTCATATGATTGTCTTTATTTGCCACTGAGCTACATCAATTAGGTTGCAAGGGGACGAAAATCTGGGCCAAGTTAGGGTGAAAAGGGCATAGATGAAAGTTTGCTTGTTAGATGAGCTTGGGTATTGAAGGGCGATTCTAATGGGTGAGTATATATTAATTACACGCACTAATTAACTTTGAAATAAGTGGTCTTGTGCTAACCTTGGTCATGTGCATTATTTATCCCACCTAGTTGTCCCGTCTCCATCTTTCGTTATCACCATCTCATTCCTATTTCCCTACGTGTCAAGAAATGGGAAGATTTTAAAGAAAGCTCCGGCCTCTGTTGGGTCATGAATCAGAGAAGAAAATACAACTGATTTTGGTTGAAAGGTACAGAATTTGGTAGATGTGAACAGGTGATGTCTAGAAATGAAAGTCGATGAAAAGAAAGCAATGTGTTGAAAGAGAAACTGTCCCACAATACGATATGCAGGAAAATGAAGAAAGATATAATTGTCGGTAGTGTAAGTACCTCAATGCAATAAGAGAGGGCAAAGTGTCGGACGTGTAAGTACTTGGGCGTAATGAAGGGAAGGGAAGTGTGCAAATGAAGTGGAAAGTACAATGTTGCAAGAGAGGCAGGTGGGTGTTACTATGGCGGGTTAGGTAGGGGACAGGAAGCTGAGAACAGAGGCTGCAATACAAGATTCATTAGCACCCCGTTAATACCTGGGTCTGGTGTAAGAGTAGGGGCATGGGAGAGAAAGGTAGAAAATAGTGATGGTTGTGCATATGCAAGAGAGAGAAGATATACTGTCATCATCATCATCATCGTTCTCATCACTATCATCATCACCATCATCATCACAATTATTATTGTTATTTTTATTATTATTATTATTATTATTATTATTATTATTATTACTATTATTGTTAATGCTGTTCATTAGAAAGGAGAAAAAGAGGGCACATGAGGCGGGAGGAATGGAAGGAGAGAGAATGACGAGGGAAGGAGCGAGTAAACAGTAAGGTAAAATGACACAGGAGAGAAAAGAGAGGAGAAATGGAAGAAGAAACAGAAGAAGGAGGGGGGAGTGAAAGAGAATGGTGAAGAATAGGAGAAAACAGAGAGGAAGGGAGGGAGGGGAAGGGGGAAGTAAGGGATGGAGAGACGAGGGAGGGAGGGAGGTAGGGAATGAGAGAGGAAGGGAAGGAAGGAATGAGAAAGGTGAAGGATGGGGTTGAAGTAAAAAGGGGGGAGGGAGGAAAGGAGAAAAAAGGAAGGTAACAAGGGAGAAAAGAGGGAAAAGGCAAGGAGTAAAGGAAAGGAACAGCAGAAAAAAAGAAGGAGGGAAGGATGGAAGGAAGGAAGGAAAGGAGGGAATGAAAGAAGCAGCAGAAAAAAAGGAGGATGGAAGAAAATAAAGAGAAGGAAAGAAGGAAGGAAAGAAGGAAGGAAGGAAGGAGGGAAGGAAGGAGGGAAGGAAGGAGGGAAAAAAGCACATAAATTAATGTGTGAGGACAATTACTTGATGCTCAGCACGGTAACACAAAGGAAAGATAATACTAGGCTGTTGAAGTGGGTGTGGTTGAGAGAGAGAGAGAGAGAGAGAGAGAGAGAGAGAGAGAGAGAATGTTGATGATGATGATAAAAAAGTCTATATATGACGGAGTCATGGAAATATGAAAAATATCAACCAGAGAGAGAGAGAGAGAGAGAGAATGGAGGAATTCTTTGAACTTCAAACTCCTAGAACATTTCGAGGTCAGACTAAGGAGAAATCCACAGAAGCCACACCCAATGCTACGTGACCAAATTTACACATAGATATAAAACAGAAATACAAAAATCAAACAAAATTATCAAGCACAAAAACGCAATGCAACCACAAAATGATATTTATGGAGCGGAGAAAAAGAATATATGGACGAGGACGGAAAACGGCGACCCTAATTATTCAGGGTGTGACTGAGCTATTTTTTATAACGTTCTTTTGTCCCATGCACGTAATACTGAAATGGGTTCAAGGAAGAAAATGCAGCTCAAGGACAGAGAGAGAGAGAGAGAAAGAGAGAGAGAGAGAGAGAGAGTGCATACTGGCGTGAACTTGGCCGCAACACCACATCTTTCCATCCACGTTCACTTCGACAACAGACTGCTTACTCTTCGGTTTTATTTTTTTTTTTTTATCTTCTTTCCGCTGCTATGCTCCTAATCTACCTTTCTATCATCTTGACTTAACAACAGCCCTTCACTCTACCCCAGATCTCTGTCCAAAACATACCTTTCAACCTGTTCTTTTATTTTCCCATATGTGTCGTCCACCTCGCTAATCTACCTTTCTTCTCTAATTTCTTTTCAATTTTACCTTTCTTACAGTTTGGTTCAATTGCAGCTTCTCATTCCATCCCATCTCTCTCTCTCTCTCTCTCTCTCTCTCTCTGTCTCTCTCTCTCTCTCTGTTCCCTAAGCTGATCCACATATAGTCCAGTCAACATTGCAATTACACTCGGCCCACACTAACACCCTCCCACACCTGCCTACTGTATACTCTATCTCCATCACCTGTAATTACTGAAGTTTTAGGTGATGAGATTATAGAGAGTATGGGCAGATGTGGAAAGGTACGAGTCGCGGCCAGGTGTAATTCTAACCTAATGAACTAACAGCCTAATATCCCTGTCCACTTTTGCTCCAATCTTACTACTGTTGATCTGTTTATTTAAATATATTTTACGCAAGAAGATCTCTAACTTCTTTCAGCTCAGTTCATGGTCAGGTGTAGTCAGACTGGAGTGCTCACCTGACTAGAAAACAAGAAGACTCGATCCTGCCTCACTGCTAAAGGCTCACTGAATTTCACACAACCACAGCTTAATATTAAAGTTATGCTTGTGATCCAGTTCCGTCAGATGAAAACAAACCGATTACAATCACATCTCGCGACATATTACGCATCTGCAGTCCTCCAATCCTCACTTGGGTATTGGGATCGCTTATTCTCCGTTACCCGTCTCAAATGCAGTCCCTCATTCCATCTCAACCCACTTTCACTCGCCCTCATTTCCATGCTGACATCCCGTCTTGTAGAGCTGGTGACATAGGTTTGCCTAATACAAGAGGATACCCCCAAGATTATTTAAAAACTCTGGGAGGCTACTATAGCAGCAATTCTGAGAAAAGAATAGTATCGTTATGGAGCTAAAGTTACTCATGATATTATAGGTTACTCGAAATTACCGGAGAGACCACTTCACCTTTACTCTTCATTTTCTTCTACTGGCTAATATTCGTAAGCTGAGAGAGGCTTGGTACGTTTCTATCTATCTACCTATCTATCTATAGCCCGACGCCCTAATCCCGCAAAGGGTGGCCGCAAACAAAACGCCTCCAAGTCACTCTGTCACCCACCATTTGACTCCCCTCCCCCCAACTCACCCCCCCCTCCCTCATATACCTCTCAACTCCATCCCTCCACCTCATCCTCGGTCTACCCCTCCCTCTCCCTCCCTCCACCTCACCTACATACACCCTCTTAGTCAGTCTTTCATTCTCCGTTCTCTCCACATGTCCAAACCACCTCAGTGTATTTCTCCTAATCTTTTCAACCACATCCACATCTACGAGTACCCCACAACGTTCCTTCACTTCTTCATTTGTTAACCTGTCCCTCCACGTCACTCCACATGCTCCTCTCAAGTAACTCATTTCCACTGCTCTCACTCTTGACTTGTTCCTCTCTTGCAAGGTCCACGCCTCGCTTCCATACGTCAGGATAGGGATCACAATACCATCATGCAGTGACTTCTTAACTTTCATACTCACCTCCCTATTTCTCATCACTGCTTTCAGTGTACCAACAACCTTTCTTCCCTGCTGTACCGCTTTCACGTACTTCATCCCCCAAAGTTCCATCCTTACTCATCACACTACCCAAGTACTTGAATGCACTCACATTCTCCATATCCTCACCATCCAACCTCACTGCACACTCTGTGACTTCATTCCTCTCAAACATCATAACTTTACTTTTGTTTACATTAACTTTCAGCTTCCTCCTCCTACACACTGTCCCAAATTCATTCACCAAACCTTGCAACTCCCATTCATCTTCACTCAACAATACTGTATCATCAGCAAACAGCAACACCGGAAGCTTCCAAATCTCACCCTCATTCATTAGGGCCACCCCCACATCCACTGCCCTACCTTGCACCTCCTTTACAACCCCATCCATATATATATTAAACAGCCATGGAGACATCACACACCCCTGTTTCAGTCCCACATTGAGATCAAAGAACTCACTCAGCTCACCATCCACTCGCACCGTAGCCCTAGCTCCCTCGTACATACTCTTCACAGCACTCAACAATTTCCCCTCCACTCCATATATTCTTAATACCTTCCACATACCTTGCCTATCTATTCTGTCATAAGCTTTCTCCAAGTCCATGAAGGCAGCATACACTTTCTTTCCCTTCTCTAGATACTTCTCCACTAAACATCTTAGAACAAATATCTGATCTACACACCCTTTTCCCTTCCTAAATCCCCCTTGTTCTTCTCCAACTAGCTCCTCTGTCATATGCCTAACCCTATCAATGAGTACTCTACCATATATTTTACCAGTACGTTTCACTGCCTAATATTTCACCTCTTCTGCTTTTCACTTTCCTTTAATGGCTAATTGGTATGTTTCTCTGCCTAGTATTTCACCTCTTCTAGCTTTCCTCTACTGGCTAATATTCGTAAGCTGAGACAGGCTTAGTATGTTTCTCTGCCAAATATTTCACCTCTCCTGTTTTTCGCTCTCTTCTGCTGGCTATTACTTCCCCTAAGCTGAGAGGGGCTTGGTATGTTTATCCGGCCAAAGATTATGATTCTCTTTGACATGATGCGTCAGGAAGGAAAGAGACGGACATGCCTTAACACTTTTTTCTTCTCCATCTGCTTCTGCTTCTTTCTCCTTCCTCCTCTTCCTCCCCTTCTTTTTCTTTTAATGTGAAGAAGACAGTAGAAGAATATTTGTCCCTTCTCTCCCACCTCTTCCGTAATCTGCTCCACCTTCGATCCTTCTTTTCTGTCAGAGGCCATAGCTACTTGTCCTCGGTACAATCTTATTTCGTTTCTTAGTCGTATTCTAAGAGGTTCGGGTGATTTCGCAACACCTCTTCCTTAGCGATTTATTATGCACATTACACCTCAGTATCCTCGTGTACGTTACTGATGCAAGCGCCTACTGTGTCATATGCAAAATAAATCGCTAGGGAAGAGGTGCTACGAAACTTTTACAATACCCAGAATACGGGCGTTTGGATCATCTATGCATTCTGGCTTTAGCAGCAGTCCTCATTCCTTACCAGCGCACTATCTTCTCTTATCTCCTATCTATTTCCTCTCCTGTCTTTCCCAATACTTGAACCACGGTACATACGCAACTAACTCACAGCATTCCACCAATCCTTCCAGGTCTCCATTGTCTCTTATTTCCTATCTTCCGCTCTTTTTCCAAATTCCTATCCATCTATCATTCCCTACATACACAATCAAACACAACGGCAGTCCATCACTTCTTCACAATCAACCTTCTTCTTTTATCTTTCAACCCAAATCTTTAACAACTGCACACACACGCAGCTACTCTCTCTCTCTCTCTCTCTCTCTCTCTCTCTCTCTCTACCTACCTACCTACCTACCTACCTACCTATCTATCTATCTCTATCTCTCTATCTGTTTATCTATCTATCTATCTATCTACCTTTTCACTTGATGCTTGAAATACAATACACAAGCTACCTAACTAAATTTCAATCCTTTTTTCCATCTCAAACCACCTTCACTCGCCCTCCTTTCAATTCTGCCACTTCTTTTTGTACCCTTCTTCCGTAACTTGACCCAACTGGAGTCCTTTCCAAGTCAAAACCACATTCTCTCTCTCTCTCTCTCTCTCTCTCTCTCTCTCTCTCTCTCTCTCTCTCTCTCATCATCATCATCCAAAGGCTAACTCAAACGTAACCTTCCTTCCATCTTACTTAACATTCACTGATCTAGTTTTAATATTATTGTTAATATTATTTTTATTATTATTTTCATTGTCATTATTATTTTTATTACTATCATTATCATTATCATTACAACAACAACAACAACAACAACTACTACTACTACTATTATCATTATTATTATTATTATTATTATTATTATTATTATTATCATCATTATTATTATTCCTTTTCCTACGCAATCAGGGCCCAACAACCTTCCAACATTTCAAGTCAACCTAACAACACTGCCCTAATTTTCAAACCTCTTCGACCCAACCTAACTCCAGTTCTTTTGTATCGCACTCCACCTTCAATCACCTGGTTTCTGAACTACAATTACCTAACGGAACTTGGCGTAACTGTAGTTTTTTTTTTTTTTCACATCAACCTCTTTTCTTTTTTTTACTTTTAACCACCTTCCCTTCCTAAATCATTGTAACTGCAGTAACTTTTTTTTTTTTTTCAACTTAATGTAACTTTACTGCTCCTGTTTTCTGGGCAGCCTTTCTCTTTCACTTGACATCATTTGGAATCTTTTTTCCACCTCATTCAAGCATCTTTCACCTGGCTACTTTCTGAACCCTTTTCCTTTGTAACTGCAGCACCTTCTCTCCCGTCTAACTTTCAATCAACTCATTCAATGGACCACTTTCCTCTCCATAATTTGACGTAACCAGCCATATCCATAAATAAATAATTAAGGAAGAGGTGCTAGGAGCTGAGGAAAATACGACCCACTATTCATCATCTACTCTTTGGACCATCTTTCCTTCCTAACCTTCCGTAACTGCTCTCCCTTCCACCCCAATTACTCTTCACATATCTAGTTACTCTGGGCCGCTTTTCCTCCGTGACCTGACATAACTGCATTCTGCCATCACAAATCACTTCAACTAGCCCCCTTATCAATCTTTCCATCTCGTTTTTTTGCATCATCCTCTGAGAAACCAAACTCCATTGCAGCCCAACCCCCCACTCCTTCCTAATCCATTCCTTTCTCTTTCATTTTTCCATCTTATTCTGACTCAACTGTAGTCTATCCTTCTAACCCAGTCCACCCTATCACACTTTCCATTCTTCTTCTTCGTCTAGTTTTCCATCATCACCACTTTCATCTTCCTCGTCTTCTTATTCAAATCCACAATTTCTCTTCTCATAATTTCCCCCTCATTCTTGAAGACCATCTCCCGTACCTAAAACCTGGCCAAACAACTTTTTCACCTCAATCCACTGTCTCTTTTTAAACTTACATATCCATCTCCATGTACGCACATAACACGTACGCTATTAAGCAGTCACTCAGTCAACTCCAACCCATCCTTAGGAATATGTATAATCTTCTTTTTCCCCTTCTTCTTCTTCCTTCTCTTCTTCGTCTTCTTGTTCTTGTTCTTCTTCTTCATCCCACACTCCCTCGTCTCCATACCATCTCGACTAAGGAGGGAACGAGAGGTAATAAGGCTTGTTTTTATCCTCTGAAAAACTGAGAACTATTTCTACAACCACAAGCCTCCTTTCATTCCCAGTCTACCTCGTTTCTCTTTCGTACATCATTAGTAACGTGATTTTAATTGCAGTCCTTCTTACCGTCCTTTAAAAAAATTATACTTCATTATAAATTCGTAAAAATGATCCATAACCTAACTTAACAGCACTCGGTTTCGCTATAGATTCGTGCATGTGATCCTAAACCTACTCATTCTAGATCTGAGCTCTGGATTCGTACGTTACTTGTTATACATGCACATGATCCGTAATTTCTGCATGTGATTCGTAACTCATTCTACATTCGTGCACATTGAGCACGTGACTCTTATAACGTACTGTAGATTCGTGCACATGATCCGTAATTTCCGCACGTGATTCCTATAACTTACTCATTCTAGATTCGTGCACTGAATACCTAACCTACTCATTCTCGATTCATACATCAACTTACTCATTTCAAACTCTTGCAAATCATCCGTAATCTACCCAACTTCAGTCCCTTTTTTCGACCCCAAAACTACCTTCACTTGCCCTGAATCTATATGATCCAGTTCTCAGGTCCCGGGCCACCTCTCCTTCGTCCACCAAATTAATTATTCCAAATGGCATTCAGTACAGGTCGAATGGAAAGTGGTTGTGAGAAGCGTCTGTGATCTGGTTCTCTGTCTGTCTGTTTGTCTGTCTCTGTCTGTCTGTCTGTCTCTGTCTCTCTCCCTCTCTCTCTCTCTCTCTCTCTCTCTCTCTCTCTTCACTTTCACTCTAGTGTACAATTTTTCCCAGTATTAACATCCCACCGCGTGCCCCCCTCCCCCCCGCGGACCATGAGCATACCTTGGTGCGTTTATTCTAACCTGACGTAGATTCTCTCTCTCTCTCTCTCTCTCTCTCTCTCTCTCTCTCTCTCTCTCTCTCTCTCTCTCTCTCTCTCTCTCTCTCTCTCTCTCTCTCTCTCCTCACTTTCACTTTAATAAGAAGAATATAAGAGGCTAAATGGTCGATAAGTTCTGAAAGATGAAAATAATACAGTAGGTTTAATAAAATGACTGGGTGTAGTCAGACTGGAGGCCCGATCTGATTGGTAACCAAGGATATTCACAACTCTCTCATATCTACTGCTCAGGGAAGTACGGACTGAATGTTCCTACTTCCGCTTTGTACCCGAGAAGCACTTACTAGGTTTATTCAGGGCAGGGAGAGTAAAAAGAACAATAAAAAGAAAAAACTCAATGTGCAACACAATATTTGCAACGAAATGTAGGAGGACTGATGCAATACTTAGATGACAAGGGAGAAATATTAGGATTTGTTTGCAACGATGCTTTACCACGAAAATGTTAAAATTTTGATGTTACTTTCAATACTGGGTTCAGCTGACTATGTCCTATCACGCAAAATGTTGGAAGACTTATGTTTATTACTGTTGTTGTTGTTATTATTATTATTACTATTGGCAGTAGTAGTAGTAGTAGTAATAGTAGTAGTAGCAATAGTAGTAGTAGTAGTAGCAGTAGTAGTAGTAGTAGTAGTAGTAGTAGTAGTAGCAGCAGTAGTAGTAGTAGTAGATGACAGTGGTGAAAAATGAGGTAGACTCACTACAATGCCTTTCCATGGTAATGTTGAAATGTTTGATGCTGATGCTAAGAAAATGAGAGAGAGAGAGAGAGAGAGAGAGAGAGAGAGAGAGAGAGAGAGAGAGTTCCACGTGCCACGAAAATGTTAACAGGTTGAAGTCAGTTACTATAAGAATGGAAAAAAAAGAGAACAAGTTCAACCTAGACTGACGCCTTTCTACGCAACTGCTAGAGGTTGGGATTATGTACCACAAAAATGAAAAAAAGAATAAAAGGCGAAAAACCAGTACGCTCACAACCTGCCTTCTCACTAAAAATTATGGAAGATTAAATTCACTGAGAGAACAATGGGGAAAAAAAGGGGAAAGTAAGTAGAGCACACATTCACCCCAATACTAAAGGAAATGCTAAAGGTTGAAGGTATATTGAGAACAAAATAAAAGAAAAAATAGTACTACAACAGCCCTCTCAGTATAAAAAAAAAAAAATGAGCATAGTATGATAACATGGCCAAATATTAGTCCAACCTACTATGATTTTTGTCTCTCCCCTTCTCTCTCTCTCTCTCTTGCCAGGGAAATGTTAAAGGTTGATGGTATTTTGATGCCAAGAAAAAAGCTAATACGACTTTCTCAACTTGTCAAGCTGCTCTCCCACTGAAAATAAATATCACTGCACTACTTACAAGCAAGGGGGGGAAAGTAAACGCGTTCTGTTTATTTTAATGGCACGGCAATAAATTTTTAATAGCAGAAGTTCTTTACGTAAAAACAAAGACAAACAAGTACACAAATATACGAATCTCGGACAGCCACACTCTCCTCTCACGACTTATATAGAACTAAACTTATTTATATCACCACCACCACCACCACCACCATCACCACCATCATCATCATCATCATCATCATTATCATCATCATCATCATCGCCGTCTTCGTCCTCCTCCTCCATCTCATCATCATCATCATCATCATCATCATCATCATCATCATCATCATCATCATCCCGCCACTTTCTCCCATAGCGCAATTTGTCCTTGTGCTTATTTAGATGTCAAAAAAATATATGTTAATCTAGTCATGTCTCCCTTTTACTTAAATACTGCTGAGTTGGGATTAATTTTGCTTTATAAGGATACCGGCACTGGTTATATTATACAGTGACATAAATAGTACACTGACCCTACATTAATTAAAGTACCTTACCAGCTAGTTATTATTATTATTATTATTACTATTATTATCATTAGTATCATTAATACTAACCACGACAATTATTACTACTACTGCTATTACTACTGCTGCTGCTACTACTACTACTACCACTACTACTACTACTATTACTACTACTACTACTAATTATTATTATTATTATTAAATTTCTAATCAGTTTCTCATAGACTTGTCGAACTGGAAACTTCAGATACAGCTTTCAGTAACCTTGTACTTCCGACATCTCCCTCAACCTTGAGAGAGAGAGAGAGAGAGAGAGAGAGAGAGAGAGAGAGAGAGAGAGAGATCTGTACGCAGCTAACGCAAAAAAAGAAATGTCGTTTAGCTATAACACTTAAAGACACCTGAGAAACAAAATATCCATCTTATAAGGAGTGACACTTTCTTGAGACACAACGTTACGCTCTAGTGTGCATTTTCAACAAAGGACTGGCCTCACAAGCTCTTTTCGTAACAATATTGTCTATGTTCCTTGCCCAACCAGTGTATATTTAAAACAATTGCTGCCGTGCTGTATTATTTGGTGTATTTATTTGTCTGGTTGATTGACTGATTGACTGACTGATTGATTGGTTGAGTGAGTGAGTGAGTGAGTGAATGAGTTATATTATTTAAAAACCATTATCGAAATGTATTATTTTATTTATTTATTTACTTATTTATTTATTTATCTTCAAAAAAAAAACTGCTGTCATGTAGGATTATCTGCTCTACTTATTTATTTGCTGTTTATGTTTTTTATTTATTCACTCACTAATTTACTTACTCTATAATTGTGTAGCATCTCCAAAGGCGTGTCTGTTCTTCTAATCACCTGCCCTTAACAAATCAAATTAATTACACGTTGCACCTAATTTATCAACACTACTATGAAGGTGGGTGAATTTCTGAGTGACAAGGGAAGTGTTAAGCTTATGTTTACCCAGAACCTAATGTCAATGAGCTTATAACAAGAGATATAACGTACACATCTCAACACAAATATAACCTAAACATCTTAACACAAACTGATGAGAAGGGAAGCTTATAACAAAAGATATAAAGTAAACATCTCAACACAAATATAACCTAAACATCTTAACACAAACTGATGAGAAGGGAAGCTTATAACAAAAGATATAAAGTAAACATCTCAGCACAAATATAACCTAAACATCTTAACACAAACTGATGAGAAGGGAAGCTTATAACAAAAGATATAACGTAAACATCTCGACATATAACGTAAACATGTTAACACAAAATGATAAGACGGGAAACATAATAAAAGATATACCGTAAACATCTTATCTCAAATATATCGTAAAAATCTTAACACAACTCCATATTATACCTAAGTATCTCAATATAAACTAATAAGAACGTGAACTAAAAGCTATTAATATGGTCTAAAATTCTAAACACAAACTAATGAGATGATGATGACAAGTGCGATGATGATGATATGTGCCATTATGATGACAGACCAACCCTACCTCTTCCCCCGGCATTCCTATATATTAATTAACAGCATAGTTCAGGTATTGCTCGACCTGATTCCCACCTACTGCTGGGACGGATAGGTAGCGTTATCAGTGTCTACCCTGCATCAATTCTCTACTTCCTGTAACCTTTCCCATGCTTCATAGTCTGTGTGTGTGTGTGTGTGTGTGTGTGTGTGTGTGTGTGTGTGTGTGTGTGTGTGTGTGTGTGTGTGTGTGTGTTATTTTTTCCTTTTTTTTAACGTTCATTACTGCAGTGTTGATCAGTGCAGTTACGAATCAGCCAAAATGCTCTCGTGCGTGAGCAGAAGTAGCCGTACCCACAACACACAAGAATGGAAAGCGAAAATTTACTGAGTACTCTGCATGCCCAAGACATCCTCGGGGTACAGGGCGCTCTCGCACGGAAGGGGCTAATAAAGAAACAAACAAACCTTAATCACCTATTGTCTCACTGCAATTAGCACGGACTAAATCATTTTGTACTCTAATTACCCAAATCTTATGACTTTCACTATTGACATGACTTATTAATGTAGTCTGGTTGAAATCCGTGAAGTTCGGGTGAAATACAAGAAGACTGGTTGAAATCAATGAAGTGTGGTAGAAGTAAGGGAAGACTGGATGAAATAAATGAAGTATGGACGAAATAAACGAAGACTGGACGAAATTAATGAAGTGTAGTCGACATAAACGAAGACTGGATGAAATAAATGAGGTTTGGTCGAAATAAACGAAGACTGGATGAAATAAATGAAGTTTGGTCGAAATAAATGAGGTTTGGTCGAAAAAAAAAAAAAAAGAAGAAGAAGAAGGCTGTATGAAATAAATGAGGTTTGGTCAAAATAAACGAAGACTGGATGAAATAAATGAAGTTTGGTCGAAATAAACGAAGACTGGATGAAATAAATGTCTCCTTAAAATCAACTACTATGTATATTCCTCTCTCTCTCTCTTTCTCTCTCTCAAACCAGACCATGCTATCACTCTCGTATGAATTGAAAGAACCCAACCACATTGCAAGTGTATATGAGTCAGTGAAACCATTCTAGCTATGTTAATTGGAATAAACTGGATTTGGCTGGTGAATAAATAAAAAAAAAGAGGTTAAATAAGGTCATATCGGAAAGGTTGAACTAATTATAAGCATGTACACCTGGCGAATTTGCACACACACACACACACATACACACACACACACACACACACACACACACACACACACACACACACACACACACACACTAACACACACATGCATGTAAAACTACTTTGATACGCGCATACATTAACCCACATGCATAGTCAATGGGACTCCTTTTGTGACACGGCCATATTCAGACACAAACACACACACACATGCAGTCGTCGAGCACGTACACACACACACACACAGAGGAGGGGACGCGCGATTAGCTATTACTACTATATTACACCTGGAAACAAGGTACAGAGGAAGTCCATATATTATAAAAGCGACCTCCAACCCTTATTACCATATAATGATGGGGTCGGGCAGGGGACAGGGACACGGAGAGAGAAAATACTAACAGGGAGAGAACGACTGTATATTTCTCTCTCTCTCTCTCTCTCTCTCTCTCTCTCTCTCTCTCTCTCTCTCTCTCTCTCTCTCTCTCTCTTTCACACACACACAACCAAAGTATCCAACGAACTTGCCTTTTTCTGACGTGGTATAGAGTGAAGATTACCACAAATTACCTTCCTCCCGTTACCCTAGTCACGAGCATTACCCCAGGATTACCAGTAACTTTATTACAACAGACCGGTAACTAGAAAAATCCGAATCTAAGACGGTATTCGGAAACTATTTGGAGCTTAATCCAATCACTACAATGACGTATTTTCAGTTTTCTCTCCTTATTTTTTTCTCTCTTTTTAATATAACACAGAAAGACCCTCTGGTATTGAGCAGGTTAATGAACACTATGACTCGTACTCAAGTCGATTAAGGAAGCTCCCTAACGCCTTATCTTTAGCGATTTATTTTCAGATATTGGTGGTTAATATCCTTTTTATATTTAGTAACCGACGGTATTAAACATTTCTTTCTTTCAACCTTTGGAGAGATTTTTCGAACTGGAGGAGATACTCTCGTCGGTTAACGAAGCTCCCTAACGCCTCTTCATTAGCGATTTATTTTCGGATATGAGTGGTTAATAGCCTTCACTAACCCCTTCCCTGGTATAGGTCTGTGCCAAGATGAATAAAAATAACAATCACATCCGGGGGTAAATACGCTGGTTGAATATGACTGAGGATGAAATAACAAAAAATGAAACTAAACATTATGAAAAAGTTATAAGAATATCACCCTTAACAATCAGAACCATCTCACATTCTTCGTAAAATGTATACTCTCTCTCTCTCTTTCTCTCTCTCTCTCTCTCTCTCTCTTTGTCCAGTTTTTCCCACGCCACCTGCCAATCTCTCTCGTTTGCTACAATATAACACTGCAAGTCTAAAGTCGAAGCTCTTTTACCTCTCTGCATCTTTTTTTTTTATTAATCTATTTTTATTTTAGGGGGTAAATTTTAATTGACTAGTATTTGCGTTAATACCACCTTGTCACACCAAGTAAATTTTATTTTATTTTACTTTATTTTATTTCATTTATTTATTGCTGTGGCTGATAGTTATAGGGCGGGGGTAATAACTGGCCGTGTGAGCCGTAGGGGGAACAAGACAGGGGAAAAAAAGAAAGTCAAAAGAAGATGAGAAAGGAAAGAAAGTAAGAAAAGATTAAAAGAAAAGAAAGATGAAAAGTAAAAGTAAGACATGGGTAAGGGGTACGAAAGAGAGAGAAAAATAAATGGAAAGAAAAAGAAAGAAAAAAGTAAAAAAAAGAAGAAAGAAAAGGAAAGAAAAAGAAAGGAAAAAAAAAAAGGAATTGAGAAGAAAAATGAGAATGAGAAATTAAAAAAAAAAAAATATTCCCAGCACTAGCCAACCACCATCACGAGCGATTTTCCTTAATATGATATCGTTTGTCACTAACATAAATAACTAAATAAATAAATAAATACATAAATAAAGCAGTGAAGAGGTTGACGGAGGATATTTCTTACGTCGTGGGCAATTCTTAACCTGACTAAAATCGTCTGGATAGTAATAATAAAAAATACAATAAAAAAGAAAAAATCGCCTACTGATGGAAGGAAAAAGACTGAAAAGAAGTACTAATATGGGACACTACTAATATGACCGAAATAAATCGCTTGCAGATAGTAATAAGACCTCAAAATTTGTCTTGAAGGTAAGAATGAGACCGAAAAGAACAAAAAAAATTGCCTGGGGAGGGAAAATAATACCCCTAAATAATTATCGTATTGAACTTACTGACTCGCACAGTCGCACACAGCTTCCGAAACCTCTCCCTTTCACACAACCCCCTCCCCCTTCCCCTCCCCCTCCCCCCCAAAAGCAGGTTACTGAAGGAAGTGGCAGGCGACCCCAGAAAAGGTCAGGGTGGGGGGTGAGCTGGGGGGAAGGCGGGGAGAGACAGAAGGGCTAGTTCAGGAGGGGGAGAGGGAGCGGGCGAGGGGAAAGGAGAGAGTAGAGAGGGCGGGGGTGAGGGAGGGGGAGATAGAGGGGGGAATGAGGGGGTGGGGTTCGTTTTCACAGTCTCATCGGGTTTTTGTTGAATTTGGGGAAAGGTGACTTTATCTGGTTCATATGCTGGACGCTGTTAAATGAGGGGGACGGGAGGGGAGGGGTGAGAGGAAGGGTTGTGCGTGGAGATGGCTGAGAGATGGGAAGTGAGGGGAGGGGGAAGGGGGTGGCTGGGTGACTGAAAGGACTGCTTGAGGGGAAGTGAAGGGAAGGGAATGAGTGGACGGGGAGACGAAGAGAGGGGAAATGTTAAGACTGGGAAAGGAAGGGGAGGATAAGAAAGGGGAGGAAATGGGAGACGACGAGAGGGAAAGGGAAGAGAGGGGAGGGGATGATGAGGAAAGAGTAGGATTTTTTGAGGGAGTGGAATTGAGGGAAAGAAAGGCAAGACGAGGAGAGGAATGGGGAGGAGAAGAGGGAAAGGGAAAATAAGGTGGGACTTGCTGAGGGAGGGGAGAGGAAGAAAGGGGAAAGAGAGGGGAAAGGAGGAAAGGGAAGGGCAGAGAGGTGAGAGGAAGAAAGTGAAGGAGCGAGAGGGGAAAGAAGAAGGTGAGGGAAGGGGAGAGAAGGAAGAGAAGGATGAGAGGGAAGGGGAGAGAGGGGAGAGAAGGATGAGAGGGAAGGGGAGAGAGGGGAGAGAAGGATGAGAGGGAAGGGGAGAAAGGGGAGAGAAGGATGAAAGGGAAGGGGAAAGAGGGGAGAGAAGGAGCAGAGGGAAATACACAGGAAATACAGATAACACGTGAACTATTGCCCTATTTCATTATCTAATCGAATAAACTGATCACGTTATAGATCTAACTACAGTACCCTGCAGGACAACATCATCAACGTCATCACCATCCTCACCATCACCATCATCATCATCATTATTATCAACATCATCATAACTGTCTCCCTTATTCTCAACAAAAGATGGGGTGAGATACGCTCCAGAAATAAGGAAAGAGAAAGTGTTAAATTGCAAGAACTATCAGCAGCATAACCAGCCTGCAAAATGGTACACACACACACACACACACACACACACACACACACACACACACACACACACACACACACACACAAAACAACAACAACAACAACAACAACAACAAAAATACAGACTATTGGATCGAGACCGACGAGATATACGACAGCAACATTCTATTTCCGATCTAATTTCTTAAAGAGAAGGGAGGGAGGGGCACAGAGTCGCTTTCCACAGAGTCATTGGGTTTTTGTTGAACTGGGGAAAAGTTGACATTATCTAGATCATTATGTTTGGACTGCGTTTGTGACAGGAGGGAGGGGCTTGGGGAGGGAGAAGGGCAGGGGGACGGGGAGGTGAAATAAAGGAATGATTCAAGATACTGGTAGGGGACGGGAGGAGAAGAAGAGAGAAGGGAGGGAAGGGAGAAGATGAGAGAAGGGGGAGGGGGACGAGACGAACGGGGAGATGGGAGTTAGAGAGGAGGGCAAGAGGAGTCGAGAGGGTAGGGGTAGAAGGGATGGGGAGGAAAAGAAGGACTGATTCATGAATTGGGGGGTTAGAGATATGAAAGGAGAGAGAAGGGAGGGGAAGGAGAGAAAAGGGAAGAAGAGTGGAGAGCGTAAGGGACTGAGGGGATGGGAATGGGGTAGAAGGGAAGGAGGGAGCGGTGTGAGTTGGGGGGGAGGGTACCATTTTTGACACACTCATGGGGTTTTTGTTAAACTGGGGAAAGGTGGCGTAATCTAGTTTATATTTGGGTTAAGTTGGCTTGGGTAGGATGGGATGGGAGGGGAGGGGAGGGGCAAGGGGAGGAGGGGGGAGGGGCGAAGGGTGACAAACAGGAATGAATCATGAAGTGGGGGATGCAGGAGAGGGGGAGGGGCAGGAGAGAAGAGAAAAGGAATGCAGGGGTAAAAATGAGGAGAAGGAGAGGAAGGGAGGGGGTGGGGTGCACGTGGGAGGGGGTAGGGGTGGGGGCAGAAGGCAGAGGTGAGAAGCAAGGGGGGGGGGTTGAGCAGTTTTCACACACTCATGAGGTTTTTGCAAAGGCGAGGGGAAAGTGGTATTATCTGGTTTATATAACTGGGTTAGCTTAGAGAGAGAGAGAGAGAGAAGGGAGGGAAGTACCAAACTCCTTTTACTGTAATTGAGAGAGAGAGAGAGGTCTGTGTGAGGGAGGAGAGAAAAGGGAAGGAAATACCAAACTCCTTTTACTGTACCTTGGCCTAATATTGCCTTTTCACCATCCACAATGCTGAGTTGTGGCATTACAATAACACTGGAATATGGTGTTAGTCACGAAGAAGTGTTATGGGAAGGTTATAGAGCTCTAGTAATGTCTTTTCTGCCTCTTAGCTACCTGCAAAGGGACAAATATCTGGGCCAGGTTAAAGAGAAAGGAGTATATATTAAAAGTGTGAACAGGAGGGAGAGGGGGAGAGAGAGTGAGAAGGATAACCTGAGGGAGAGGGAGAGCGAGAGGGAGAGGGAAAGGGAGGGGGTGGGGGAGGGGGAGGGGAGGGAGAGGGGGGGAGAGAGAGAGAGAGAGAGAGAGAGAGAGAGAGAGAGAGAGAAGGAGAGGGAGTGGGAAATGGGGAGGGAGAGGGACTAAAAAAAAGGGAGAACGGAAGTGAAAGGTGAGGATGATGGAAGGCGTTGGAATGTTGAAGTGTGTGCAGTGTAATGCAGTGTAGTGCAATGTAATGTAAAGTTGCAGTGTGTTAGTGAAGGAAGACAGGGGCAGAGGAGAGAAGAGGAAAGAGGAGAGGTAAAGGAAAAGTGAGAGTCGGACGAGGAGTGGGAGGAGAGAAAGTGACGAGGGGAAGGGAGAATGAGAGGGAGACGGGGAGGTGGGGGGGTTGGGGACGAAGGGGAAAAACCATGTTAGGTGGAGTGGGAAAAACTGGGCGAGGGTTGACGAGAAAGAAAGAGAGAGAGAGAGAGAGAGAGAGAATGAATGATTGTATAAACTTAACAACACGGAACCAAAAAAAAAGGAATAGAAAAATAACAATAACAGCTACATTAGACATAAAAGGAAAAATATGTACAATTGGCTGATGAATTAAACGCAATGGAAATAAAAAACAAATCCTTACTCACGCACAAAATGTCAAGAGAGAGACAAACTAACGAGCACACAACTAATTAAAATCATAACTGAACTTATTAAATTCATACACAAGCTAAAACAAACACATTAAAGCCTCTCTCTCTCTCTCTCTCTCTCTCTCTCTCTCTCTCTCTCTCTCTCTCTCACAAACTTACAGGCACAACTATATAAATAACAAAAATCAAAGGCAAAAAGCACCTACTGGAAAAGAAAACCCGAAAAAGGGGAAAAAAATACTGAAACAATAAACCCATAAACTAAACCCATCAAAAAATAAAGGCAGAAATACAAGTAAATATAAAGTAAAACAAATCCACAAACACAAATATAAAACACAAAAGGAAAAAAGAGTTACAAAACTCAACTGAGCATGAAACCAAAATTACTCAAAACTCACACGCATAAACTACGTAAAGGGTTTTCTTAAAATGTGGAAAAAACAAAATCTAAAATGGAGAGCAGAGAGAAAAAATTTAAGAAGAAAAGAAGGGATAATAAGAAAACGAAAAGTAAAAAAATAACTGAAGATAAAAAGGGAAATACATAACAAAGCAAGTTTAAAAATAGGATAAAAAAGAAGCAGAAAATTTATTTAAAAAACAAAACAAAATAATAACGAAAATGGAAAATGAAAAAATTGTACGACTATGAGAGGAAAAATGGAAAAAAGAAAAAAGGAAAAAGAAAAATAAATACTAAAAAAATGGTATGACTTCTATTGCACTATCACCCGAGCAGAGAAAGTTAAGTTTATGCCCCCAGCAGATGCGGACGTGGCTGTAGCGCACGTCACCTCTATCAGCCAGCCAATCAGCAAGCAGGATAGTATAATGGAGGGGGCAGATGGCCAAAGAGAAAGAGAAATTAGTAGTGTAGGTGTGGGGGTGGGCACACTTCCACATACGCACCTTTATCACACACACACACACACACACACACACACACACAACTTTCACTCACCTGTGCAAGACTAAAATCATACCCATCTGTGAAAACCTGCTATACATGCAACTCGTTCCTCGGTAAAAACCTCTCTATACATCATCTGCTTACTTGTTAGGCTATATAGCGATACAACTATTATTTTTGTAACTTTTAATATGAGTCTTCCTGCAACTTCTCTTATACTTGTTCCTACTTATGTCAACTCACTTTGATATTGTGACGTTTTTATTAACATTACCTTTATTAGAAATGAATATACTGAGATTAAGAAGCACGCACAGAGACTATTGAAGCGGAAAAAAAAGGAGGTAGCTGATGATCTAGGAGGAAAAGTGAATGTAAATTACCCTGAAAATAGGAAGTTATTCTGTACAGAGGTGCGGAAATATAGAAGTGACAGGGGAAAGAAATGTGAAAGTGTGAAGGACAGATCATTAACCCATGGGGATGAAGTACGGACCAGATGGAAGGAATATGTTGAAAGTTCGATGAATGCGAATGGAGACAGCAAAGTGACTGTTAGCATGATTG
>NC_137042.1:11430364-11435364 GCF_032717465.1 Coenobita brevimanus
CTAAATTTGAATCATCATATTTCTTCTCCTCCTTTCTCCAACCCTCTTCCTCCTCCCTCTCTCTCTCTCTCTCTCTCTCTCTCTCTCTCTCTCTCTCTCTCTCTCTCTCTAATCTGTGAATCTCAACGTGGGTCCATCCATGTGCCTCCTCACTTTCTCCTCCATACCCTCCAGCGCACCTATCTCAAAATTACATCATTTCTCATTTTCGTCTTTTCGTTCTCTCTCTCTCTCTCTCTCTCTCTCTCTCTCTCTCTCTCTCTCTCTAGGATTATTACTTACTGTCCTGTTGAGATCTGTCTACATGTCTTTCGGCAGAAATTCCAATGTAGCAGTGTACCTCCACAGGATCACTACTTACTGTCCTGTCGAGATCTCACTACTGTACAGTATATGTCTTTGTGGCAGAAATTCCATATTCCAGCAAAGGATCTTTATTTACTGTCCCGTTGAAGTCTTTTGCCTCAGTCATTTTCAACATCATCATCCTACCCCGTCTTCCGTCCTCATTCCTTCCTCTCCCTTCCCCTTCTTCCTTCCTCCTTCTGCTCCTCCTCTCTCATTTTCTTATCTGCCCACCTATCTCAGTATGACATCGTTTCATTTTTTTTTACTTCATTTTCTTCTCATTTTTCTCTTTTCTTCACTCCCCCTTTCTCTTTTTCCTTCTCTTTCTTTCCCCGTTTTTCTTTTCTCTCATTTTTCTTCCCTCTCTTCTCTTTTTTTTCCTTCCTTCTCGCCGTTTTTTCATTCTTCTCTCCTTTTTACTTTTTCTTCTCTTTCTTCTCTCCCTCCCCTCATTCGTTTTTTTCTTTTTCTTCTCATTCCTCTTCACACCTCTTCCTCTCTTTCTTCCTCCTTATTCATTCTCCCTTTCAATGTCATCAACACATTTTTATTTTTATTATCTTTGTTTTAATCTCCGAGTCTGGTCACGTTTTGATAGAAGATGCCTTCCTCTCTTAAGTCTTTCCTTCTACTCTCCTCCTCCATATCTTCTTCTTGCTGTTATTATTATTATTATTATTATTATTATTATTATTATTATTACTGCTCCTGTTGTTGTTCTTGTTGTTGTTGCTGTTCCTCCTTCTCCTCCTCTGAGCTTACACACTTTCTTCTCTCACCTTTCCTCCTACACGACAGTTACAACACTTCATCCTTTCTCTTCTCCTCTCTATCTTATTCTTCACTCTTGTCCCTCGGTTCATTAAATTATTGTCTTTTCCCTTCGTTTTTCGTTTATATTTCTTTTTTTTTGTTTTTACTTTCCTTTCCTTTCCCTTGTTTTTTCCTCCACCTTCTCATCTTAGTCGGCAAATTTCTCCTGTCTTCTCTTCCTGTCTATTATCCAATTTCCTTTCTTCTCTTCCTGTCCATTCTCCATTCTCTTCCTCCTCCTCCTCCCTGTCATCATCATCATCATCATCATCATCATCATCTTTATTATCATACTAATAATCAACATCATCAGCAGCGTCTTTTTTCCTTCCTTTCCTGCCATCTATTTCCATGCTCCTTCGTCATATTTCTCCTCCTCCTCCTCCTCCATTCATAAATCAATCAACCACAATGCTTCCTGTCTCTCCTCCTACCCTCCTACCCACCTCATAATCACAATTACACTACTACTACTACCGTTTCCTCCTTTCTCTCTCCCCTGCCGTACCTTTCCTCCTCCTCCCATTCCTCCAAGATACTTTTCTCTTATTTATTATTTCTTCTTCTTTTCCTCTTTCTTCCTTCTCCTCATTCTTATTCCTTACTGTCTTCCTCTTTCTTCCTTCTTCCCATCTTTCTTTCTTCCCTTCCTCCTTTCCCCCCTCCTTTACACTCACTACCAAACATATCCCTTCTTTATCCTTCATTTCCCCTCCCCCTCCCCCTCCCTACACCTCTCCTCCCTCTCCTCTCCCCCTCCTACCCCCACTCCACCAAACTATGCACGTAATACATTCAGTCATCCCCAACCCTACCTCCCCATCTCACCTCCTCCCCCCTCCCCCTCCTCTCTCAACACGTCATTTACACCACCTCCACCCTTCCCCCACCCTAACTCCCCCGACCTCCTCCACCCCCTCCACTTTCAGCACAAGTCATTTACTCCACCTCTACCCTTCCCCCACCCTACCTCCCCCCACCTCCTCCACCCAATCTCCCCCCTTCCCTCTCAGTACAAGTTATGTCCCCCCACCTTTCCACTCCGTGTTACTAACCTACCCCCCCCCCTTTCTCTCCTTACACGTAAACACTCAACTCTAAGAAAGGGGGAAGCGGTGCCCGAATCAGCACGGAATGGGCCTGCAGTCCTAATGGACCTAGGTTCGAATCCACGTTGGGGCAGGGAACAGTTTAAGGATCCGAATTCATTAAAGCAGACTTTGCTTGTATACCAAACGATTCGCCGACATGTAAAAATACCCCCACCTATATACCAGTCAGGTATGAGAGAGCCCTAGCATGTATTCAATATGGACGGTGGGTGTTGGCGCCGAGGTGGTGACATGTGGAGGTGCATGGACGTAGGATGATTGCTGGGCCATGGTAACGGGCAGTGAAAGCTATCCCCAGGGTCGGGCACCTAAAAAAATAATAATAATAATAATAAAATAAAAAACCGAGACGATGGTCAGAAAATGATGTGGGGCGGAAGACAAAAAAATCATCGTAATTAACATCATCCTCACCTATGCAACATTTGTCAGTCTGTCTATCTACCTACCTACTTACCTACCTGCCTTTCTACCTACCTATCTATCAATCTATCTATCTATCTATCTGTCTGTCTATATTTACAGGATATCGATCTAGTAACCCACCTATCCCTCTTATGATGGTTTTAATAATTTAAACATCTTAGATCTCCCTGACCTGTCCCACTCTACTCCACCCTGCCTGCCTCGCCTCACCCCGACCTGCCCCGCCCCGCCGTACCCTGCTCCCCAGGACCAAGTCATACCCCACACCACTCTGCCCTGCCCTGCTCCACCCTGCTTAACTCCACTTTGATCCATTGCATGTAACTCCACCCTCCCCTGTCCTGCCCCACTACACCCTGTCCTGCCCCGCTACACTCCACCCTGCTGTCCCCTACTCCACTCCACTCCACCCTGCCCTGCTGCAACCTGCTTTCTACGCCCAAGACGGGAGGGATTCCGGCTCCCCCTTGTTCTCCTTCCTCCCCTTCTGAACCTTCTTCCTGCTCGCTCTCTCTCTCTCTCTCTCTCTCTCTCTCTCTCTCTCTCTCTCTCTCTCTCTCTCTCTCTCTCTCTCTCTCTCTCTCTCTCTCTCTCTCTCGATGTACACCTACTTTACTAGAGACTATGAATGCATAACTATTGTAATTGTGTCGGTTTCTGTGAATGTATCATTGTATCTAGTATGTATGGATGGATGTATGTACGTATGTATGCATGTATGCGTGTATGTATGTATGCATGTATGAATGTATACTAATAAAATACCTCATGAATACCTGATCACTGGGTCGAACTTAACATATACAATGCGTGTGCATTTGGGATTTTTTTTCTTGTTCATTTTTGCGTCCGACCGATTCGATTTTGGTGCAGATCGATCAAAGGTCAAGGTCAAACTTTGTCAAAGTTCAAAATGCGAAAAATACCTCATGAATGCCAAATCCTACTGAGAAAAAAAATAACATGTATTTTGTGGGTAGGGATGGGAAGCAATTAGATTCTGGGGTATAGCGAGCAGAGGTCAATGTCACAGGTCAAGGTCACAGGTCAAGGTCATCGGCAGGGCTTCCTCTGATCACCTTCTCTCGTATTTTACTGTTGATGGCGCTAGAGGACTTTATTCAGCCCTGAGGAGATTGTCTGAACGAATGGGTTAGTAACAACCTCCAATACCCCTTACCACACGACAATTTCTTTGCTCTTTTACTCTTCCTACTGCCAGACAGATACTTGGCAAACATCACGCCGCTTATATGGGTTAACTACTTGCCCTGCACCACCTTACTCTTCCACCCACTAATGAAAAAAATAAAAAAAAATGGAAAACTACCCCTCCCAACAAGTTCAGCCCTCAGTATAAAAAAAAAAAATAATAATACCCCTCTTATTTTTCTTGTCAGGTAATGGTTTCTACAGACCACGAAAGTGCATTCGTAGCTACGATGAAAGGATTTAATCACTTCAAAGATGACTACACATCTATATTCCTTTCACTTATACATACCGGTAATTTTTTATTTTATAGCCGATGAAGGAAGTACGATAGTGACCCTTTAAGGCAGGTAATTTCTCCTGTCCACTCCTTTCTCTCTCTCTCTCTCTCTCTCTCTCTCTCTCTCTCTAGCCACAACAGTATCGTCGTAACGATAGTCGGATTAGAATTACGTTAGTTGGATTAGAATGGCGTTGCCTGGATTAGAATAGCGTTAGCTGGATTAGAATATGAGATACGTTCTCGCGGTCAAAGGGTTAATTCACCTTCGGGATATACGACCTCGTAATTTCCGACTGTCACTGAGTTACGACCCCCCCCCACCTCTCCGTTCCCAAAATGGATTCGACAGTTCCTTGTTGTTACTTTTAATAAGGGAAACGGGAGAATAATTGCTTGAGGAGTAGGAGGAGGAGGAGGAGGACGAGGAGGAGGAGGAGGAGGATTACATAGGATTCCATACGAAAGCAAACAGCAACAGACCTTTTGGTCCTTTCGAGGCTGCTTGTTAGAGAAAACTATGACTACAAGATCTAACTCTACATGCTGAAGGATAAGGATAGTAATGCAAGAAGGCTCCCCTCCACCCCCAAATCCTCCAGGAAAAAGTGAGAAAAACCACCATACAGCATGGAAAAACTGACATGGAAATTTCACAGGAAATACTGGAAATGAAAAGTCACGTTCTATAATGCTTTGTCTATAAGCTACCCGTCTGGGTAACCTGAAAGAGAAAGTAATCAAATAAACTAATAGTTATGACATGACATTTAAACCGGTACGTTGAGTTAATGGGACGTCTGTGGATA
>NC_137042.1:11437864-11470364 GCF_032717465.1 Coenobita brevimanus
TAGTAATAATAAAAAAGAAAAGAACAATGCCCAAGCGTCCACTCCTACCAAAACGTGACACTGATTTTGACCTTCTGAAATTTTTAGCTTAGTCATACGTGAAAATTGGCTATGTCGCGTTTTCTTTGGGCGTTATTTCTGTTCCCGTGGGAGAGCTTTAACACCTTTCCTTTGGCGATTTATTTGTGTGTGTGTGTGTGTGTGTGTGTGTGTGTGTGTGTGTGTGTGTGTGTGTGTGTGTGTGTGTGTGTGTGTGTGTGAGAGAGAGAGAGAGAGAGAGAGAGATACAGCGTCAAAATCCTAAACATTATCCCGTTACGCCAAGCAGTAATATCCAAGTAAGACCAAAGACCTATAATTTGCCGTCATCAGTAATTCCAAGTCCCTAATGTATTCGTATTATATCATTATTCATCGCCGCAAATGTACACCTGATGCCATTAATACCGAGCGAAAATGTACACCTGATGCCATTAATACCGAGCGACTTAAACCTATCTATCATCCAGTCGTTTTTTTCTATCTATCCGTCATTCAGTCGTTTTTTTCTATCTATCTGTCATTCAGTCGCTTTTTTTCTATCTATCATATCATCCAGTCTTTTTTTTTTCAATCTATCTATATATCATCCAGTCGTTTTTTTTTTCATCTATCATCCAATCTTTTTTTTTTTTTTTGCCTCATCGTCTAAGTTACTAATTCCTGACATCTAAGGCAGGGGTGACCAGCCTCACTAACCCCTGAGTGGCATTATGTGAGCAACAATCCCCAACTAACCATGGCATTACGGTTCCAGTACCTCGAACCCACTAGACCACCAGGCACCATTTAGTCACACGGTCACCACCCAACGTAGTAAATTATTTCCCGGGTCCTGGAAACCCTTTGGCTTGTCACTCAGCGTACAGCAGAGTCGCCCGAATAAAGCAGCATTACATCAAGTGAGTGAACGGTAATCGCCCTCGCCTACTGCACACCCCCTTACGATCTATAAAGAGACAGTGACCAATGACTTTCGAATCCAAATGTCAGTATTCAGGGACCTACAACCATTCCAGAATATTATGCAAGGGCTTCATAACAGATCGACCACAAAATTGTATCATTATTACTGTCTGCAGCCGTTCAATTTCCAAAGGTGAGGTCACGTACCGGTGAATCTGCCTCCCGTGCGTGTATAAAAGGAAAATCGATGCCACATGTTATATTCTGGGTGGCCAGGGGTTTCATTTTTACGTAATACTGTCAGGGCTGGTCCACTTTCCCAGCACCCCCAAAATTGGATACTCCCCCCTCCCAGACTACCCTCCTAACCCCCACCTATACGGTACCTCTCTCCCTCGTACCCTTCCCTCACACTCACAAACTGGACTCCTCTCCCTAATGCCCCCCTACACCCCCAAATCTGGACCCACCCCTCTCTCCCTCCTCCCCCCCCCTACACCCCTAAAACTGGACCCCATCATTCTACCTCCTGCTACCCCCCCCCTCCAACGTAACATGACGCGCATACCCGGGCACGTCTGTCGGAAACTTGCCACCCGCCCCCCCCTCCCCCTTCACCAGTACTTTCACCGAGCGGCGACAAAAAGGTTGCTGGGTGATAATGCCAGGGCACTTTCTTTGCTGATGTGTGCTCGTACGGGCGTGACCTGACCACGGGGAAAGGGAGAGAGAGTCACTTTAATACTCAAAAAGAGAAAGAACCAAGAACAGGATGCTGCAAAAAGTCGTTCCCTCCCGGATAAACTGAATAAAAGAGAGTCCCGTTGATTTCGTGAAGCCTGCATATACTACCCTGAAAATACCCCTTCACTAAGAATACATATGTTTCATGCGATTCAGACTACCATCAAAATGTTTAGCTCCAGTTAGGAACAACCTCTAACAATGGAGTCAACGGAATGCATAAAAGAACCCATCCAAAAAATATGTAATGAACTAAACACAACCGTCCAGTGGCAGCAAGAATGAAGTAAAAATAAATTCACACCCAACAGGCTCTACTCATGTATCCCAGTATCTTTATCTTAATCTCCAATCCTGTTTCCCTTTCTCCTCCACCAAAAAAAGAAAAAAAGAAAAAAGAAAAAAAAAGGAAATCAATGCCTAAACCGAAAAAAAGTCAGAATCCCTTTGCCTCAATATACTTTAGGCTGCGCGGGGACCTGACCCACGTTTACGATACTTGCAAAGGACATGACGGTATGACAATTGATAAGGATGTTACAACTGATCCGTCGACTTACACTAGAGGTAATGGATATCAAATTATTAGTAAAAGTTTCCAGTTAACAGAACCAAACCATTACTTTTTGTAGAAATATAAACATAGGAAAAAAACTGCCTTGCAACATGGTAGACGTTGATACAGTCTGTCTGTCTGCAGCCAAATGGCTTAGTCCAGAAAGAGGTTGCCACAAACAAATCGCCTTCACGTCACCCTATCCCATCATCAGACTGCCCTTTCTCCACCCCACACCACCCTCACTCACATACCTCTCCACCGCATCCCTTCACCTCATCCACTCTAATACAGCACGGGTACTAACGCCTGAAAGTCGTTTAGACAAATATCGTGCCTCTTATCTCGCGCCACATATGTTCACGGATGAATAATAGAAAAAAATCACTTAACACTTTTTTGTTCACTGGAGACCAGAGATACATCCACTTCCTAACAATATTATACACGCAATGTTTTCCTAATAATTATTCTCTCTTAATGATTATAATGTAGAATATGTTGCAAAAATATTTAAGAAATTTAAATGGCAGTTTTTCTCCATTGCTTCCTGATTCTTCTAACTTTTCCTGCTGGTTTTGCCATTCATCTCTTTAAAACACAGAAAAAATGTAGTATTAATTTCATCATCATGAGATCGTCGTTTAAGATTTATTACTATTAACAAAAGATCTGATAATTATACTCGTGAAAGCATCCTAACAGTGGAAGGGTTAATGAAGGCAAAATCAAGTCATTCCAGCTCGAAATGTGTATCCTATTAAATAAAATCATGCGGAGATAATAATAATAAAATAAGAAGTATGTCAGTATATTTAACAGGCTATAACACAGGTTGGAGTACGCCAATTTTTCTGCAATCGCTTACTTTCATTTGTTCTCTCTTGTACCCTCCCTCGCCTCCTCGTCTCTCACGCCTCCCCCTTTCCTTCTCCTCCTCCCTTCCTCCTTCTCCCATATAACCTCCCCCTTTCTCCCCTCCCCTCCCCTCCCCTTCTCCCCTCAAGTCCCCCCCTTTCCCCCTTCCTCCGTCTCCCTTTCCCCTTCTCCTGTCAGCCCTCCCCTTTTGCTCTACTTCACATTTCCCCTCACCCTTCCCTCTTTTCCCCTTCTTCCTCTCCCATTCTCCCCCACCATCCCTGAACCCTCCCCTCCTCCTCCTTTCCCCCGCCGTCTCTTCCTTCAGCCTTACCTGCCGGTATATCCTCCTCCTCCCCTCAACTCTCCTCTCCCCTTCTCCCCCCCTCCTTCTTCCCTCAACTTTCCCATTCCCCCTCCACCTTTTCCCCTCAACTCTTCCCATTCCTCTCTCTCCTTCTCCCCTCAACTTTCCCCTTTCCCCTCCCCCTCTCTCCTCTTCCAGTTCTCCTTTTTCGCCTCCCCCCCCCTCCTCTTCCTGCTCCCTTCACCTATTTCCTCCTCCCCCTTCTCCTTTTCCCTCTCCACCTCTCCCCATCCACCTTCTTCCTTCTCCCTCCCTCACTCCAGTCTCTTCTCTCCTTCCCCTCTCTCCCCCTCCCCATGCTTCGTGTCCAGTCTTCCCACATCCGACACAACTTTCCATTGCCACACACAACCTTCCGAAAAAACAAAGACAAAAATGCTGCTTGACCTTAATAAACTGAAAATAAAAAAAGAAAAAACTTCATTCCTGCAACATCTCGCAAAGGAAAGAAAAAAAAACAAGGAAATAGATTTTTTGACCTACCGGTACCTGGCCATTGGTACTGTTATTGTTGAAAATGATATCACTTCAATAGGTAGCTTTTTTATTGTACATTCTTGCTAGGCTACCCCCACACACATTTTCTTTTACTTATTGGTTCATTTATTTATTCACTTATTTTTAGTAAATGTGCAGAAAGAAGGCAACATCCAAATCGAGTTCCCAATGTCTCTCCTGAACTGAATAAAACTGACTGGAGAGAGCCAAGACGAAATATATAATAAGTCACTGAATGGAAGGGATTGAGTCTCTTCTCATCTTACATCCTAACAGTACCTAACGCAATCCAAGGTCTCTTTCTTAAGCTAGGATAAATAAGCAAATAGCCAGACGGTACCAAGAATGCAACAAAATGGTTCATGAGATGTAGAGATTGGCTATACGGGAGACTTTTTAACTTTTTTTTTTCGATCCAGAGAGCCTCAAAACCTGAGCTAAAATTCTGAGGGGAGGCCAGAAATAAACTATAACTAAGGACATCACTGTAGAGACGTAATTTAACGACTGATGAGCATATGGTACTTTTTAATACCGGTAAATGCTGGAGACATGTCGGTGTCCGGTTATAAAAACGTCCCTCAACTCCCTATCACCCAAATGGAGGACAGTAGACCGTAGAAGAGCAATTTTAGCCTGCAGTCCACCGGGTTCACATTCAGATGAACCTGGGGTCAGAAGAATAACAATAACAATGCAGCAGTATTTCATTCATTTATTTATTTACATCATTATTCTGACTATACTGTGCGCTGCTATATATATATATATATATATATATATATATATAGACAGATAGATAGATAGATAGATATAGATATAGATATATTTATATATATATGCGAATAACTTAGCCTATATTGCGAATGTTTTTTTTTGTCGAGTATGCAGTGTGTTTGATACTTGTTTATTTATTTAATTATCCTTCTATACTAATTAGCTACAACACGAATTACTATCCATTTATCATTTTTTCGTTGACAATAGTGTGCGTGTGAGATGACGTGACCCGGTGAAAAGTGGCAAGTTGGCACCAGGTCCCAGCTTATCTAATTACCGTCTGGGGTGGCTGTGGGGGTGGGAGGGCAGTGAGGGGGCGGGCTGAGTTATGGCCGCTTTCACAAAAACAATATCGGTACCCACCTTCCCCCTTTCACCGATTCAATCTCTCCCTTTCCTCTCCCCTCCCCTCCCCTGTCACTTTCCTTCTCCTCAGCTGTCACTTTCCTTCTCCTCCGCTGCCTCCTCCTCCTCCTCTCATTTTGCATCTCTCCCTCTCCTCTCCCTCACCCTCTCACCGTCCACTCCTTTTACTTCCACCTCCCCCTCCCCTCCCCTCTCACTTCCCTTTTCAGCCCATTGAGTTCCCCCTCCCACTGTTCACGGTCTGTCTGTAGTAAGGAAGCGGGGGAAGTGAAGGAAAGGAAGGGGAGGAGGTGAAAGGGAAAGAGATGTGTGGCGTGAAGGGGGAAAGAGATAGTGAGGAGAAGTGGAGTGAAGCGGGAGGAGGAAAGGGAAAGAGAAGTAAGGCAAGAAAAAGGAGCGAGAGGGGCTGACAGGAGAAAAAAGGAAAGAAAATGTAAGGGGTGGGGAGGGGGAGAGAAGTAAGACAAGCAGGAAGGAAGAGAAGGGAGATGGAAGGGAAAATGAGAGGATAGGAGACAGAAGAGTTCAACCAATGTAGTGAAATCGGGAGATGGCAGAGAAGTAAGGAGAGAAGGAGGAGAAAGGGGAAGAGGGGAGAGGAGGGGAAAAGAGAGGCGAGGAGAGAAAGAGGGTAAAAGAGAGGAGGAGAGGAGAGAAAATAGATCAATTCATGTACGTATCAGTGACGCAATAATAAACTGGATATTCACAACACCCTCAATTCTTGCTTAATCATCCAATATCAGCATTTTTTTTTCTATTTTTTAAACAATTGGAACTAGTCAGAAGTACCTGGTTTTCTCTCTCTCTCTCTCTCTCTCTCTCTCTCTCTCTCTCTCTCTCTCTCTCTCTCTCTCTCTCTCTTCTCCCCCCACTCTTGTTTTTCCCCATTCGTTCCTTCCATAATCTCCACTCTGTTCATCTACCTCTTCCTTTTCCTTCCTCTTCCCCTCCCTTTCCCCCACCCCTCTCCTCCCCTCTCCCAATACTTCCAGTCCCACTCCAATCCCTCTCCTTCCTCACTTCATTCCTCTCAAAATAACCTCCCTTCCCTCCCTCTCCTCCTCCCCCACCCCTTAACTGCCTTCTCCTCCTTCCCACGCTACAGTCGCTTCCTGCTTTTACTAACACATTTCGTCCTTCCTTTATAATTCTCTCTCTCTCTCTCTCTCTCTCTCTCTCTCTCTCTTGGCAGTATGAGGGGAGGGGAGAAGTAACGGGACGGGAGAGGAGGACGAAAAAGAGAGAGGTGGAAGGGGAAATAGAAAGTGAATGGGATGGAAAGAAAGACAAAGGAGGGTAGGGGAAAGGAGCTTGAAAGAGGGGGATGTGGGAGAGGGAGGGTGGCTGGAGAGAAAGGGAGAAGGAGGTGGAGGGGAAAGCAGGGGAAGACGGGAAGAGGGATGGAGGCGGATATGGGAAGGGGAATGTAGAGGAGGGGAAAAATAAGAGAAATGGGGGGAACAGAAGGGGTGGAGATGTGAGGAGGAGGGGGAAAAAGGTTGGAAAATAGGGGAAGAGGAGAGGAAGAGAGATAGATAGAAGACAGATAGACAGAAAAATAGAAAGAGAAAGAGAAGGGAGGTCTTATATAAAAGTTACGGTACGTGGCTCACTGCCCAAAGCACACCATCATTCCGTCTTCCCTACCCACCATCATCATGACACGCCAATAAAGGGCTGCTCTGATGTGGTCACGACACTTCAACAGACATGACACGACAACGTACCGCTACAAATTATTTCAAGAGACACTTCAAATGACACCACACTTAACTAGACATGACACACCAATATACGCGAAAATTCGAGACACTTTACCTGATTTGACACTTCAACAGACATGACACGCCAAATATACACGAAATTTCAAGACATTTCAGTTGACATGACGCATCAGTAGGCATGACTCTGAGCTTGATACTTCAAAATAGACATAACATTGCACATGCCACTTCTCTATAGACATAACTGCATATCACACTTCTGTATAAAAAAAATGACTGTGCACATGACACTTCTGTATAAAAAATGACTTTGCACATGCCACTTCCATAGACGTGACAATCCACTACAAACATGACACAGTAATTAACAGGACATATTAACCCCTTCACTACGAGGCCTTCCATAAACTAAATAAAAGTAATTGGATAAGAATAATTTAGTACATAAAAAGTTCGTAGTAACCCCAGGCTCATATGAATGTGAACCCGGTGGACTGCAGGCTGAAGTTGCCATTTTTCGAAGTCCCTTGTCCTTCTTTCGGGGAGATAGGGAGAGGACTGAGGGACACTGGGATAACCGGGCAGCTCTACCGCCTGGTCATATCAGTACCATCACGTGAAGGCGTCCCTCTACAACAACCAATGCAGAGATCAATGTATAATACGATAAAAAAATGTTATCGTAATGGTGTTAATGGCAAGTTACATCAACTGACTTAATAGACACGACACTTCAATAGAAATGAGAGTCTGAAAGAGGCGAGGCTTGAAAGGGCATGACTCTAAATGGCAATACAATTTATAGAAGCATTACACTGCACTCTCTTACACACACTTTTACACTCTATCAGTTCTTTCATTCCACCTCTTCCCCCTTCTCCCCTTCTGTCTGCCTGTCTGTCTGTCTGTCTGTCTGTCTCAATCTCTCTCTCTCTCTCTCTCTCTCTCTCTCTCTCTCTCTCTCTCTCTCATCTGGATGATTCACCCTTGTTTCTCAAGATTACGAAAGACAAAATGAGATACCTGAACGAGAAAAGTGGGGCAGGTTTTGAGTGAGAGAGAGAGAGAGAGAGAGAGAGAGAGAGAGAGAGACAGACAGACAGACAGACAGACACACACACACACACACACACACACACACACACACACACACACACACACACACACACACACACACACACACACACACACACACAGACGCGGAGGCAAGCATCCACCCACAACATACCCATTCTTACTAAGCAACAACAGGTAAACACAAATTAAATTATTTTTTTATTGGAGGGGGTGAGATAAAGCCTTCAACAATCCATTTAGTACTAAGGGACTGATCTTTACATGAAAAAATAAAATAAAATCAGGAGAGCAACAATAAACAAAAAAGACATCGTAGTAAAATGATTCATCTCAACATTTTTTTTTTTTTAATTCTTGGTATCTCATGCTGCTTTGATTCACGATTTTGGGTTTTTTCGAATTCTCATAATGAATAAAATCGCCCGAGGATAGTCACGGAATAAATAAATAAATAAATGGAAAATTAATGAAGTAACTAAATCGTAAAAAAATACCGGATGACGTCACGCTCACCTGGTCAGCAGACAGGTGGCGTTCGAATATAGTGGTGGTTTTTCTTTTTCCCTTTTTTCTTTTCGTGCTCGGCTGGCGTTTTATGCAGTGGATTCCCAGGTCCCGTACAAATTTCCCGCCGCTATTCATAAAAAAGAGGAAAAAAAGAAATGACTGTCGTGTTCCGTCAGCCAAGGTCAGTTACGAATGAAAGGAAAGGAAAGGAAGGGGAAAACGAGATTATTTGTTTACATACGCCGTTTAGTACCATCTGCCCGTTTCAAGACAGCGGACTCTGTTTCAATGGCTGTTTTGAATTCTTAAGCAGACATTATACTCTGTTCACTCTAACTTGGCCTTATATTGCCATCTCTCCACTTAGAATCCTGAGTTGTAACAATGAATTAGCACTAGAATATGGTGCAAAACAAGATGAAGTGCTGTGGAAAGGAGGTGCAAATGTAGTATTGCGTAAATCGTAATAATGACGGAAAATCTTTTGATGGCGCCTTTTCTCTCCTCCAGTCGAATGGGTGAATGAAAATAGTTAAATATTTACCCTGACAAAGTACTATCAACCCCTTCAATCAAATTTATTTTTGTTTTATTCTCGCTCTCTCGCAATTCGACGATTTTCTTCATCCAGGAAGGTTCTCTACACACCTCAGACACACCCCAGAAGCACACCAAGCACCACACACCCCACACACGCCCAAGAACCATCAACAACTCCCCTCACCCCAACTCTACGGTTGCAGTTCGCTAGGTTTCATCCTTCAAAAAGGTACAGCGATTCGCGGAGTGACTGACTGGCTGACTGACTGATTGATTTAGAGTGCGAGAGTGAGTACGAATGTGTAAGTGAGTGAGTGAGTGAGTATGTGAATTGCACAGTTAGGGGCACACTGGATTTTTTCGCCCCTGTGGGTGCAGCAAAAATTAAGACCTCGCGATGAAGGGGTTGACCAAACACCAAATTGCCTTGAACAAGAAAGAAACATGTAAACAATGAGTGGAAGCAGTGGAAATGGAATTAAACACTTGATGAAAACAACCAGGGCAATTGAGAGAAAGATAGAGAAAAAAAAACACAAACTCACGCCAGATGGAGGGAAATTCGGTTCCGGGATGATCAAAGGCCGCCTAAACGACACCGCCGAGTGGAAAGAAAATAATACATAATAAAAGAAAAAAGATAATAGTCCTGCATTTTGGCGGGGTGACAATAGGATGTATACGTGGCAAGTTCATCCAAGCTTGCATCAGTGAGCCGAGATTTTTTTGCCTGTCGGTGTTATTGTTGCCTCCTGAGCGCCTCCCACGGCCGACGCCTGCAACTCGACATTTTTTTATAAATCCGAATCTTATTTAAAACCAGTTTTGGCTATGCAGGAGGGCAGTCTTTTTTTTTTTTTTTTTTTTTTTCTTCACTGGTCATTATCCTCCTTTCAATCTTCTCCCTAAAGATTAAGAAAAAAAGAAACGTACAGTTTTTCATGTTTTTACCATATAATTTTACCTGGAAAGTATTTATTACTAACCGCGTGGTATACGTTATAAGGAGGATTGTTTTTGTGCTTTTTAATGAATAATAACCGTCGCATATATCTCATCTGTCATGATCAAGGCTGGAAACCCCAAACGGTCCCAGCACGTGAGTTTTCCATTCCAGTGATTTTATCGAGAAAATACCGAAAACTAAGATACGGCGATGAATTAACTGAAAACAAAGATAAGGGGACTGGAAGGAGGCTATTTCAATGCATCTTATCTAGTCATTCTCGTCTCATAAATCTCCTTCGTCACGATCAAGGCTGGAGACGCCGAACTGTTCCATTTCCGAGATCGTGTCTCGGCGTCCACAGGTGACGTGCGCCAGTCTCTCAAGCACAATGGCTGGGTCTCGATTCAAAACCCTGTCACGCCCAGCAAAATAAAACAATAATTATTTCGTCTACGTTCCCCCCCAGTTATGAGAGAGAGAGAGAGAGAGAGAGAGAGAGAGAGAGAGAGAGAGAGAGAGAGAGAGAGAGAGAAATCAGCTATTTTGATGTAGAGCTGACTAGAAGCAAGGCATTGTTTGACGTCAGATAATACTGTATCTTTGAACATTTTTGCTGTTCCTTCTTCTTCCGCTTATTCTCTCTCATACACTTTTTTGACAGTTCCTTCCGCAATTAAGGAGCGTTTGATGGAGTGCAGTGATTGTTCTGTTATCTAACCCCGACTTTCTCTCTCCTGCAGGGCATCGGGCGGGGTGTGGGCGGTGCTGTGGGCGGCGTTAGGGTGGGTGGCTGTGGCTGTGGCGGGAGACGACTGCGCCCTTCATATCGTTCGAGGCGCCCATCACAAGTCCTCCCTTCAGGCCCATCTCTTCAACAATATCCTCAATTTACCGTGAGTGCCTATTTTATTTATTTTATTTAAAGATACTGTAATATGAGTATCTGTAATCTGCTGTGTGGAATTTTTTTTAATTTGTTTTTTCTTCCTCTGTGCATCTTCTGTTTAAAAAAATGTATCTGTCACAACTATATTTCTTAACTGGAGAAAAGATGCTAAAGGCAGACCGAAAAAGACTAGGGATGAGGTCATATAGTGTCACCTCAAGGATAAGGCGACTGAGCACAGAGGCTGCTCGAGATCGAGAAGCGTGCACAGCCGCCACTAGGTTACCAAGGCCGACGCATGAAAGCATACTAAAGCCTTGATACACGAAACGAAACGAAACCTCTCTTTAGCTATTTTTAATTGTAAGAGAATCTGCTTCAGTCTTTTACTAAAAATAAAAGTGCTCTGTTTCAACTATTGTTAATGATAATAAAAGTGAGAATCTAGGTCGTTAATGAGGTGAATTAGTATCTTTTTCAGCTATCGTTAATGATAATACGAGTAAGCATGTTGCAGTTATAAAAAAAATAACAGTAGGCTGGTGTATGTTTCGGAAATATTTACTGATAATACGTCTATATCACTTGTGCTATTTTTCATTCTAATATAAGCGATTATCTGTCTCGGCTATTTTCAGTGACAATAATAGATTAAATGATGAGGGAGCGAATACCCCCCCCCCTCTCTCTCTATGTCTATCTATCTATCTATCTATCTCTTGCTGGATCCATAAAGTGCATATCTACTTGAGCTACGTCACACTGATGGGGATAGGAAGCGCAGTGATGTCCATGAAATAGGCAAGAGGTGATAAGAATGAAAGTTGCAAATATATTACCGATAACAGAACCGTGTAATCAAATAGTTTTTTTAAAATGCAATCTCTACAACTATAACACTACTACTATTATTATTATTGTTATTATTATTATTATTATTATTATTATTATTATTACTACTACTACTACTACTACTACTACCACTACTACTGTTGTTGTTGTTGTTATCAACAAAAACAGCAGCAATAATAATAATAATAATAATAAATAGTAGTAGTAGTAGCAGCAGCAGCAGCAGCAGCAGCAGCAGCAGTAGTAGTAGTAGTAGTAGTAGCGGTAGTTGCAATAAGAAGAAGAAGAAGAAGAAGAAGAAGAAGAACACGAAAAGCAAGAATAAGAATGAAAGAAAGAAGGAAGGAAGGAAAAAAGAAAGAATCCGAAGCTGAGGTTGATAGGAATGTGTTATGAAGACGGAGGGAGGGTGGGAGAGACGGGTGGGTGAGTGGGAGGGTTCGGTGGGTGGGAGAGAGTCGCTTATTGTTACAAGGTGACGAGCTAAAACTCCCCACAAAAGACCCACATTGTTAGACACACCTTCTCTTAGCCTATCAACCTTCTCAGCCTTTGTTTCTTTCTTTTTTGGTGCTCCTAAAGATCCATAGCTTTTTTAGTCATTTCATCCATTCTTTTTTTTTTTATCTTTTTTATAGGTATTGCTCAAAAGCCTTACAAATTTTCACTTTTTTCGTTCTTTTTTTCTATTCTTTTCTTTTTTTCATCGGCACTGCTGAGGAGACATACAGTTTTTGTTTTCTTCATTCATTCTTTCATTTTTCCTTTTCACTTTTATGGTACGGATAAGGAATCATACAATTTTCACAAAGTTCATTCATTCCATTGTCTTTTTATTCCTTTAATGTTACTACCGAAGTGCCATACATTTTGTTTTCTTAACCTCTGGCTAATAACAACACACACACACACACACACACACACACACACACACACACACACACACACACACACACACACACGAGCTTCAGTTAACTCTCTCTCTCTCTCTCTCTCTCTCTCTCTCTCTCTCTCTCTCTCTCTCTCTCTCTCACATTAACTCACTTTCAGCTTAATAAACTCGACTGACAATAGATAGCATGAGCTGTCTCCCCCATGAGAGGGGTAATCGCTTTCATTTTGCCATCTTCATTTTTTATTTGTTCGTTATTGTCACTTAATTTAGTCTGGTCGCGAGCCCGTGAATCATTTACCTGTTTTTCATTTGTTTTTGCTTTTATGGTCAAAATTACACGTTTTTTAATGCGGCAAAAAGAGGCGCGATGATGATGATGATGATGATGATGATGATGATAATGAGGAGGAGGAGGAGGACGTCGACGACGACGACGACGACGACGACAAGATGATTTTTATCAGGGTATAGCTTATGAATAATGATCTCAAATTTCCTGGTCATCGTTGTCTAAGGATCATGTTTTTTTTTTTTTTATAAGCTCCAAAAACACTGACTTTCTATTTCTCTTATAACGTATCCTGTAAATAACTTCTATATAGACTGATAGATACATGGATTGATAGACAGATAGATCTAAAGAGCTCTTTTGTCAGCCTAGCCACATCACGTAACTTCTTTACAGACACTGAACCCTATGAGTCATTTGTTTTGTTTGCGTTGTAGACAAAAGAACCACTAGAATGTTTTTGACCATCCTAGCCAAACCACACGTTCTCTCTCTCTCTCTCTCTCTCTCTCTCTCTCTCTCTCTCTCTCTCTCTCTCTCTCTCTCTCTCTCTCGATGAAGAAACAATAGTTTTCTTTTTTTGTCCGATGTAGCCAAAAGATGAAATTTTTGCTCATCCCAGCTAATGACTATCCATTCATCATCTCCTCCATTACTGCCTTATTTAGAAATTTAGGGGCCAGGGGCTAACCTAATTCATCCAATCATTTAGATCGAGGGTTATTCTCTCTCTCTCTCTCTCTCTCTCTCTCTCTCTCTCTCTCTCTCTCTCTCTCTCTCTCTCGTCCAATGGAGCACTTGTATCGGTTACAGAGATGCAAGATCCCCGTCCGCGCCAGCAAGCGTTAGATGTTGACCTTCGTCATTACAGTACTTAATGGGTTAAGTATGATGCCTGCTACGGACCTTCACTTCCTTCTATTTGTAGTAATATAGAAAGCACTTGACCACCTCGTTCAGTGCAGCCAGGGAGCTACAAATAATCTCCTCGACTGGTGTATGTAGAGCAAAACATTTTCTGAGTTTTTATGACCCTCCCGGCTTACAAACAACTTTCGCCTTCTTTTTATTTTTTCACCTTGTTCTAGCCCAAGTGCGATACTTTTAGTGGCTTTAGAGAAGTCGTAACACGTCTCCCATAGCGACTTATTATGCAGATTACCCTTCAATATCCCCTTGTATTTTATAACACGCCACCAAAATTCAGTGAGTTAAATATATGGGATTCCGGAATACCAATTCAAAGATCCCTACACCTTTTGGCTCTGAAGGGTTTCTCTGAAGTAAAATAAATCGTCCTAAGTTACGCAGAATAATATACAGAGTTCCCAGCTCTTGATTAAAGCAACACTCGAGACCATTTATAACCTTTTTGTCCCGGTGCGTTTCTCTGCGACAAGGTGGGGCGGCCGCCACCCACTCACGCAGTGTAGTACTACCTTCAGGTAACTGTTAACTGAATGATAAGCTAAATGGTTCCTTAGACGATAAAGAAAGAAGAAGGAAACCATTTAATAAACTGGGTGTAGCATACAACCAGTAGATGAATGCCTGGTGATCTTGTGGGTAAGGTCGTTCCACCGGATGTGACCCATAAGGACTGGACTTAGAGGACTGTTGGTGTTTCATGCTCACATCATACCACTGGGTCCGGTGGCAAATCTTCTACCTTGAAATATACAAAGTGAATAGCCTAGCCCCGGACCCTTACGTTTCTGATTTTAAAAGACCGAACAGGATTAGATGATAATTAGTGACTGGACAAAATACTGTGTGAATATAAAAATCGTATTACGCATAGAACTCTTGACCCTTTCACTACAATGACGGATTTTTTAGTTTATTCTTGCTGTGACTGGGTTAACGAAAGCTCTGCCAAATCACTCCAGCTCGAAAAAGTCCCCCAAGGCAAATCTGAATAAAATCGTCGGGAGATAGCAAAATTAAAATAAGAATTACGTTAAAATAAGAACTGCTTGAGACTTCAAAATGATGAGCGTATGATTCTGAGTTTGTTATAAGCTAATGTTTTTTTTTTTTTCTTGTGTCAGTGTTGTTGGTGGTTAAATGAACAGACTACTTTTTAAGAGGAAAATAATATTTTCTTTCCTAATGTCAGAGTTGCTGGTGGTTATAATGAACAATATACATATAGTTTTGGTTTTCTCTCAGGTTAATATTTTCTTTCTTTGCGTCAATGCTGCTAGTAGGCCAGTTAAAATAAAGGGTATGATTTTTCTTTTTCTTTTTCTCTTCTGGTTTCATTTTTTTTTTTTTTTAATTCTAATATCTTCTTTTCATGCTTGCAGTGTTGCCGGTACAGTGTGTATAACGTACGCTGACGTGGATGCTGCTGTCTTCGCTGCATCAACACGCGTCAGTAAGTACCAAACACCGACAGTCAAAATAAGTCATAATACGCCTTCTAACTGCTTCAATCCCATGTCTCTGTGTGTGAATAGCATAACTCAAACAATTTTTATCTGAGTCAGGCAAAACTTGGTGGAATGGTTTAGCATCAGATAAGAATGAAGTAATTCGATTTTGAGAACGATCACTCGAAGGTCAAAGTCACAGGTCAAGGTTAAATATTTGGCTCTTAAACATATTGTAGGGCGTGGGTGTTGGATTCTCTGAGTGTTCATGACAATCATCCTCATCAAAAAATCAACCCCAAAAACTTCATTCTATTGAATGGGTTAAGATATAATCAAACGAATCTAAGAATCCTCTTCAAAGGGGCTATGGATATTCCGCATCATCTCTTCCTTGTCGATTTATTTTGAACACTGCACCTCATTACCCTCTTAGGTATTTTTATGCAAACTATGTAGAGAAAAAGACGATATGAAAAACAGGCAAGAGAACACTACTGTAAAAAAAAAAAAAAAAAAAAAAAAAAAAAAACGCTACGGAAGGGATACTGCGATATCTCCCATGCCACCAAAGCCCGTATTCTCGTCGGGCAAGGAAGCTCCTTAACTCCTCTTCCTTAGCGACTTATTTTTGGATTGGGCTTGTTAATATCCTTTTGTACGTAACTTTGTGCAGGGTATGGCGATGTTGGAGGCATTTATGTGACACAGAAGTGGACAGTAGGGTACAGTAAACAAAATAAATCCTTAAGAAAAGGTGCTAGAGAACAAGCATACGGCCCAAAGAATGCACGCGTCCAAGGTTGTCACTGTTTCAATACAAAAATTTAGTATCCAACAGAGTATATCATAACACAGGCTAAGTTAATCATTTTATATATTACACCTTAGCATTATCGTGCACGTTATCTGTACTGTATATAGATAAAATTCGCACTGATAACAGCCAAGAGAATATATACAATGAAGGATAAAAGGCAAAAATAAATCGCTAATGAGCATGTATTACGACACCTCTCGAACCAACCAGGATGCGAGCCAACAGAGCATAAGGCGTGTGTATTATGCACAGATTTATATATATCATGTTTCTCTCCTTGTCATTAACATTTATTCTCTAACCTTGTCTTTTATTACGAATTGGAATGCAGGGCCAATGTCTCCATCATGACTCATATTTCAAGTCCGGGGCCTTGGCAGAGAATTATGACACTGTATATTATTTATTTATTTATTCATTTATTTATTCACTTTATTGTACTTACGTAATTTTAGTTCATCACTCACCATATCATAATGCGCATTACTTTTGAACAATGGGGTGTGGCAATGGTTCTCCCTTTATACTCTCTCCAATTCATATTAATCGCTGTGAACGGTCATTACTGGAGAGTTATTTTTCGTGCATGTGGATAATCTCAGGGCTAAATAACATATAAATTGTATGCATTCGATCTGTGCAATGAAGTTTTGCCGATGGTTCCCGTTTTCTTTCGTAACAGCTGACGTGGTAATTTTGGAGAGCTTGTACGATGTCTGAATTTCATGTCAATGTCATTATTATTATTACTATTATTATTATTATTATTATTATTACAGATGACGAACAGAGGAACGACAAACAAATTAAATTTTAAGAAAATAATCCAAACGCCAGATTACAGATGTCCATTCATAAAAATAAATCTGTAACAGTTGATTGATTGAAATTCTTATTACCTTGGCCAAGGAGGTTATGTTTTACCCCGCGTTGGTTTGTTTGTTTGTCTGTTTGTCTGTTAGCAAGATTACTTAAAAAGTTATGAACGGATTTTTATGAAACTCTGTGGAAGAGTGAGCCATTGGTCAAGGAAGAAATGATAAAATTTGGGCTGGATCCAGAGCATCCCGCACATTATCTCCATGAGCTCTCAATGTATTTCAATAATATTTTGTGAAAAGGTAGGCCACAGACCAAGAAAGAACTGCATAAATTTTGGGGCGGATCCGGATCCGAGTTTAAAAAAAAAAAAAAAAAACTATGAACGGATTTTGATGAAATTTTGTAGAAAGGTGTATCATGGGGCAAGGGAGAAATTATTAAGTTTGGAGTATCCCGCACAATATCTCTGAATTTCAATTAAATTTTGTGAAAGGTGGGCCATGCATCAAGAAAGAATTGATTAAATTTTGGGGCGGATCCGTATCCGAATCCTATGTCCACGGATCCGGATCCAGTTCCTTTTTAATGGCAATGGCATTGGCGAAGGTATGAGTTCTCTGAGCGCTTTCTTGCTGTAAAGGTATACACAGTTACTGGATGTTTGTAGTTGTTCATCTATTCTTCACTTATTCTATTATGAGGGCTTTTATTATTGTAAACCCCTTACAAAAATGAAGACTATTTTCATATTAACATTTTTCTTTATCTAAGATTTTTTTTTTCTTTTAGCTTAGGAGACATTTCGAACTGGTGAGGAGAGATGCGGCGTTAATCAAACTGTTCATACCAGAAAACTTTTTATAAGTTGCACCAATTCGTCTGGAGATAACAGATGAAGAACAAAAGAAGATATTTCACTGTGAAGGGGCTCAATGAATTTTATTTTCTATTTCTGTTTTTATTTTCTCTGCAATTACTATTCTCTTTTACTCTAGCTTGATCTAAAATTGCCATCTCCCCACCTTGAATGCTGAGTTGTAACACTAGATTAACACTAGAATATGGAGCTAGTCACAAAGAAGTGCTATAGAAAGGATGTAGAGCCGCAGTATTATCATATTCTGCCAATGACCTACGAGCATTTAGCTACAAAACAGCAAAAATCTGGGCCAAGTTAATGTGAACAGAGTGATGTCAAATTTTACCCCTCAACGATTTTGATTTATCTGTCCTCCTGTCTCGTCATTATTCACTTTTTCGTCAGTGTTTTTATGTTTTATGTTACTTTTGGCTTTATTTATGCACTCATCTATCGACCTTCTACCCCCTTACTGACTCCCTGCTACCCCCTCACCACTCACTCATCCCTTCCCCTTTACCTCTCACCTCAGTCCCCTCTCATTCAAACCATCACCCATTTCCCCACCACCTCACACCCAAACTCCCTCGCCCATCTTCCTCATTCCATTCACTGACTCAACCCCAGTCCTTCACTCACCCATTCATCCCCTAACCCCACTCCCAGACTCGCTTCCATTCCCTCACTCGCCCACTCACCCCATTCCCTGGCTCACTCACTCATCTCTCTCACCCCACACATGCCTCACCATTCACCCTCTCACCCGATCCCCTAACTCACCCCACTCCCTCACTCACCCATTCATCCCTCTCACCTCACCATTTACTCACCCCCTTTCGCCTCTGACTCACCCCTACCCCTCTCTCCCTCAGACGTGAACGCCCCTCCGAACGGTGAGTGGCGACCAGAGGACATAGGCCCGGCGGGGGAGATACTGCTGGAGGCATCACGCATCATTGCTAAGAGGTACGTAGTTGTAGCCCCTCACTCAGTCCGTAGTAGCCGTCAGTAGTTCGCAATAGTCTGTTGTAGTCCGTAATACACAGAACTAGTCCACAACAGTAAGAAGTAGCCCATAATAGTAAGTAGTAATCCATATGTGTAAACAATCCATGATGGTCTTTAATAGTCCGTTGTGGCCGTCAGTAGTCTTCCGTAGTCTGTAGCTAATGACCCGTAACCTAAAATAACTTCACATATTCAAGCCTCATGTGACTCAGTATATTCTTACTTAACCCACTCTAATCTAACCAAACCTGACCCAACCCAAGCCAAATCTATTACAACTGCAGGGCAACACGACACTCTTGGTTCATATATCTGGGTCGAAAAATTGGGTAAAGAAATCAATAGGAGGGAAACAATGGGGTATACGAGAGAGAGAGAGAGAGAGAGAGAGAGAGAGACTGGGTGTGTATTGCCTTATGTAATCCATAAATAACATGAAGGCGGTACACACACACACACACACACACACACACACACACACACACACACACACACACACACACACTGGTGAAGTGAGTGTCATAATAATGTGCATACACACACACACACACACACTGGTGAAGTGAGTGTCATAATAATGTGCACACACACACACACACACACACACACACACACACACACAGAGGTGGAGTGAGTGTCATAATAAGGTGAGCACACACACACACACACACACACACAGAGGTGGAGTGAGTGTCATAATAAGGTGCGGCCGCACACACACACACACACACACACACACACACACACACACACACACACACACACACACACACACAGTCACATAGCCTACCTGCTCACGCGAGCACACATTGGCTACACCCTCACCTACACCCACACAAGCACACACACACGCACCCATACACCCACATCTACACCTCCACAAGCTCAAACACACACACACACACACACACACACACACACACACACACACACACACACACACACACACACACAAACACACACACACACACAGACACACACACACACACATAAATTCTAACAAAAAATGGCTGACACCCACTCCCGCGCGCTCGAAGAACAATAGCAATTTTTGACCAGCGGACAATTATTGAGAAGGGGGGATGGGGGAGGGAGGGGGATGTCACCTTGGGAGGAGGGAGGCTGGGGGAGGGGGAGGGGGTGAAGTCAGTGATCCAGGATGTATTGAAGTCTCACTTAATGACACCTATTTTTACTTGTTTTTTCTTCTTTTTTCTTTTTTTTTGTACCTGTATTCTGTCACCCCCTGCCTGTGTTCTGTTTCCGTCCTTACTATCCTCACTAATGTCATTTCTTTTTTCTTTACTAATGACTCTGTAATCATTCATTACTAATATCACTTTCATCTTCCTTTACTGATGTCATTCTGTCTTCCTTTATTGACATCAGGTTGGGTTGTCACTTTTTTTTTTTCTGGTCATTTTCATCTTTCTTTAATAATATTACTCTATCATCTGCTATTGATATTATATTTGGGTCCGCCACCGTTTGTGTTTTTTCTCTTTCTTTTTTGGGCAAATGACAAACTTTCTGCTGTCTCCTAGGTATTCCTTTTATCGTTCTTATTGTCGTTTTATCATTCTTTCTTGTATTTTATAGTTCTTGGTTCTCGGTCTTTGTCATTCACTTGCTCACGGCATTGTTGCTGTCGTCATCCCCCCCTCCCCACTCCTCTCACCCACCCACTCTCACTGCCTCTCACCCTCCTCCCTCCTAGCCCTCTCACTCCTTCCTATTGACTCACTCCCTTCTTCCTCCCTCCTCTTTCTAATTTCTCCAACTCCTGTCTTCTCTTCTTCCCTCCTATCCTCCTATCGCCTCCCCAATCAATCCTTCCCAGTCCTTTCTCAGTCCTCTCTCTCTCTCTTTCCCTTCTCCCCGCTCCCTTTCCTCCTTCGCATCCCCTCCTCCTTCCTTTTCTTCCCTCCCTGCTCCGCATCTGATTCATTCTCCTACCTTCCCTCATCTGCCCTCTCTCCTTCCACCCCTCCCCATCTCTCTCCCTCTCCTCCTCCATTTCTACCCCTCCCCTTCTCTTTCCCTTCCACCACCTCCTTCTCCGTCCCCAAACCACAACCACCACCTGCCACATTCATCCCCGTCTCCTCCCTCCTCCCTTCTTTCTCTCTCTCTCTCTCTCTCTCTCTCTCTCTCTCTCTCTCTCTCTCTCTCTCTCTCTCTCTCTCTCTCTCTCTCTCTCTCTCTCTCTCTCACTCCCTTCCCTCCCGTTCCCTTCCTCTCCTCCTTCACGCTCCAAATCCTCCAGTTCATCTCAAGCACTCTCTCCCCTCCCCAACCCTCCCCTCTCCCCACTCTCTTTCCCTCCTCTCCCTCTCCTCTTTTCCTCCCATCCCTTCCCTCTCCAAAACTCCCTCTTCCCCCTCTCACCACCCATCCCTCTTCCTCTCTCCCGAACCCTCCCTTTTTCCTCTCCTCCCTCTCCCTCTTCTCCATTCCACACGCTCCCTTTCCTCCTTCTCTTCTCCCATCCTCCCACTCCTTCTTCCCCCATCGGCTTGCACCAGCCCCTCTTCTCCCCTTCCCCTCCTCCTTCTTCTCCCTCCCCACTTCGATCACGTACATTACCTCATCGTTATACTTCTTACTCTAAAAAAATATTCTCACTTCTTTTCCATCATCATCACCATCATCACTGTTATCATTCTTTCATCATCATCATCATCATCATATTCATCGCAATTATCACCATTAACGGTACCATAATTTTCTTCCTGGTCGTCATCCCAAGGCTTGCTTAACGATGAAGGTCCTCCTGCATTATTCGGTGTGTGTGTGTGTGTGTGTGTGTGTGTGTGTGTGTGTGTGTGTGTGTGTGTGTGTGTGTGTGTGTGTGTGTGTGTGTGTGTGTGTGTGTGTGTGTGTGTGTGTGTGTGTGTGTGTGTGTGTGTGTGTGTGTGTGTGTGTGTGTGTGTGTGTGTGTGTGAAGATGGAGAGGCAGGGAGATCGACTACTTACTTTCATATATATATATTAATAGGTTTAAAGGTAAAAAACCAAAAAGTAAGAGAGAGAGAGAGAGAGAGAGAGATTCTTCTAAAAACATTAACACACTCTGGTTCCTATATTCACCTTCAGACTCAGGGACATAAAATCGTTTCACCTTAGCTGTAATAATATAATAGAGAAGGTGCGACCGTGGGGGGGGTTAAGTAACACTCCCTCTTCCTGGTTCCCATCACTCACGCATCTTATACAACCTGCCAACTCACCTGCCTAAACTGCACCTAGCCTAGTTAACCTCCACCCACCTCAGATTAGCTTCCCAACACCTGAAATTAACCTCCCGTCCTGCCACGCCCATGATGGGGCCACCTTGACACCTACCTGTGACCTCATAGTCAGTCCCCGCTAATTACCCTCCCACACCTCCACCTTAATTAAGTTTGCACCTGAGCCCCATATTTAAAGCACCTTTCGTTAGTCTATACCTTTTTCACCCTAACCCAACCCAGATTCTGGTCCATTTGCAGTTTATTTCATGCAGATCATTGGCAGGAAATGACAATAATATTATAACTCTACCTACGTCCTTTCTTTAGTACTTCTTCGTGACTAGCAACATTGTCTAGTATTAATATATTGCTACAACTCAGTATTGTAGGGAAGAGACAGCAATTTTAGGTCAAGTTGAAGTAAAAGGAGGTAGAGTCCTTCATTCAGCACTTTCATGATATGTGTGTGTGTGTGTGTGTGTGTGTGTGTGTGTGTGTGTGTGTGTGTGTGTGTGTGTGTGTGTGTGTGTGTAATTCTTGCTATTACCAAACTCTTCTATTCTCTTCAAGAGAAGCCTCTGAAATTGGAGGAAGTTATAGTTCTTTTACCTTAACTTGACCCAGATTTTTTTTTTTCCTTCTGCAGCTTTTCTCGAAGCAGGGTGAGAAATACTACGGATCAACATCCTTTTCATTGCACTTCTACATGACTAGCATCATATTCCAGTGTTAATCTCTTGTTAGGACTAACTACTGAAGAAAGAAAGTTGGCAATTCTAGGTCAGATTAGAGCAAAAATGGCATAGCAATAGTATTCATTCACTCGTTCACTACTAAGGTGAATGAAATAACAGGGTTGCAATGAGAACAGGTTACAAAATATGACCTCCTAGATATTACATTTCTCGTGTTATTCTTCCCACGAACAAGCTCTCGTCACCGACCCCCCTCCCCACTCCTCTCACCGACACACTCTCACTGCCTCTAACATAACCCTCCTCCCTCCTCTTCCCCTCCCTCCCTTCCTTCTCCCTCCTCTTTCCTCTCTCAACCTCTAGGAAGGACCTCTATCAGTGAAGGTGTTGATCAAGGCTGTATCGAACTTGTCTAGCTCCAGGCCTATCCCTAGGTAAAGAAAATCGTTATGAGATTGTACGAACAGAAATTGCGTCATCGGGCTGAAAGATATTAGCCAACGAGACGCACCTGCGCGTCGTAATTGGAGCACCGTTTATGTGTCTACAGTTTGTTTGTTTTCATATGACGGAACTAGGCCACTTCCACAACTTGAATACCAAGTCGTGGTGGCATGAAATTCGATGAGCTCTAGTTATGACATAAGAACAAATGTCCTTGGTAACTAGTAAAATTTACCCTCCAGTCTGACTACACCCAGCCATCAACAGAGCAGCGAGGGGTTGCGGATCTTTGCCAAGTTAGAGTAAATGCACTATACTCACTAGGCCTTTTGCTGTTCGAAGCGCATTATGTAGAACAGACCTTTGCTTTTGACTGGTATTCTCATCGGGTTAGGAAGCTCCCTAACACCTTCTAAGTGATTTATTTTGCTTATTACACCTGACTATCTTCATCTGTGTTGCATAAATAATTCCAATATCTCCACACCCTGCATAAGTAACGTACAGAAGGAAATTAACCTGCCACACCCAAAAGTAAATCACTAAGGAGAAGGTGTTGGGGAGCTTCCTTAACCGACGTGAATTTCCCCAACAAAACCACACCCTTCCACAATGCAGGCAGCAAATGGACCATGCGATACTGAGAGGCGATGAAGCACAATTCTTGGCCGGTCTGTTTGTTGTCAGTTCCATGTAATCGCTCGGCATTGCTTTGTTCTGGTGTGGTGAGGCGGAGGATGACGGAGCTGTAAACAATAATACTGAATAATTCTGCTACGATAATGAAAACAGATAATGTTATGATGCAAATGATAACTTCAGTTGTGTTTGAAACACTGTCATTGCTGTGAAAATGTCCAGCAAACACACACACACACACACACACACACACACACACACACACACACACACACACACACACACACACACACACACACACACACACACAAACCCTAGCGATACACAAATATATACAGGATTCATATATGACCTTGATGCCGTCCCTGACATTCCTACTAGGCATTTAAGCAGGAATAAAACATGACTTAAACCCGTCCACCCTCCTCTACGCACCAACGTTTCCCCGCTTTCCCGATTTTATGACTGTCAAAGCATTCATCTTCTCACCTCTCCTCCTCCCCTCCCCTAGCCCTACTCCCCCTCACCGAAACACCTGAGATCAACCTCTTTAATAACCCCTTTAGTACTCTCCGTCATTCGTAACCCGATGACGTATATTTCACTTCGTTCTTAGTACTATACTCGATTTACTCCAACTTAATCTAAAACTGCCATCTTCCCATCTTCACACTGCTCAGTAGTAACAAGAGATTAATGCTAGAATATGGAACCTGGTCACGAAGAGGTGCCGTGGAAAGGATGAGGAGCTGTAGCAGTCTCTTCTCTGCAGCTGAGCTATGTAAAATTATCTTCAGAAAGACGAAAACCTGGGCCAGATTAAAGTGAAAAGGGTACACCAGTCTATAATAATCAGCTCTGGAGATACATCGGACAGGAGCAAAAATATAGTGGAAAAATACGTCATCGGAGTGAAGGGGTCGTATTCTTGGGGAAGACTGTGACACAGAAGAGACTAATTTATTGCCTTAATGATTCTCATGTACTTGTTAGACATTAGGATTGTAGTGTCAGTGGCTTTGGAGATGTCATGATGTATCTTTCTCAGCGAATTCATCTGCACCTCACTACTCTCTTGTATGTCATTGATGCAACCCATGTCGACATTAAATCTAAATAAATAACACACCAGGGAAAATCAGGGGATAATATACGGAATAAATCACTGAGGAAGTCATGCTACGAAGCCTCCCATGCCACTCAGAAGTCGGACCTAAACATCCATCTTTCTCCTTCTTCCCTTCTTCCATAGGTACGAACTATAACTTACAACAAAAAAAAAAAAGAGAGAGAGAGAGAGAGAGAGAGAGAGAGAGAGAAAGGAAAGCCTCGTGCAGTCAATATGCATTATATTTTACGATTTTTTAGGTACGCATTATTTTTTACGTTTTTTCCGGGTACGCATTATTTTTTACATTTTTTTCCCAGGTGCGCATTATGTTTTATTTTTTTTTTTTCCCAGTTACGGTCTCACACCAGCGGAGGTAGCCTACAATCTACCCCTACTGGACACCACAAAGACGGCCGCTGCGCAGGTGTGTCCGAATTTCGCCTCGCCCATGACCTGTACGCCGGGGAAGTACCGCAGGATCGATGGGCTGTGCAACAATATGTACAATCCAACGTGGGGTGCGACCAGGGCAGTGTTCCAGAGGTAGGGTTTTGCTGTATCTCTTACTTGAATGATTGAGGGAGGGTGGGAGGAAGGGACTGTTTAATGAATGGATGGAATGATGGATGGATTTCTGAATGAGTGGACTGACTGACTAACTAACTGACTAATTTATTGATTAACTGATTGACTGCCTGACTGACTGACTTACTAACTGATGGATGGATGTATGGACTCTGCATCAATCTCTATAATCCCACGTGACCTGCTACCAGGGCAGTCTTTCAGGGGTGGGATTCTACACAAACAGATCTCCTTCACGCGTCGCCTTGTCCTTTGCCATTTGACTGCCTTCCATTCAACTTACCCTCGTCCCTCATATATCTCTCCACTCTATGATCTCCATCCTTCCATCTCATCCTTAGTCTCTCCCCCCTCCATTTACACACCAAGATTATCTGTTTGCCTTATTTCCAAACTTGCTTCCACCCCCCCCTCCCCCAGGTTCCTGCCCCCAGACTACAGTGACGGCATCTCCAACCCCCGCCTAGCCCTGGACGGCTCGCCCCTGCCCAATTCCCGCCTCGTCTCCTCCGTCATCCACCGCGACGACGGCTTCCACGACCACGCCGCCACCCTCTTCATCGTCTCCTGGGGACAACTCATGGATCACGACTTTACCCTCACCGCCATGCCGCTAGGTGGGTACACACACACACACACACACACACACACACACACACACACACACACACACACACACACACACACAGCCGTAGGCTTCCCCCATGTTCATAAACATTGAATCGGCTTCCCCCATGTTCATAAACATTGAATTTTTTAAAGTCTGATACTGAACAAACAGACCAAAGGAACACTGAACGATTGATTACATGGATGATTACAGCACAGAGGCTGGAATAAAAATATTTTAGCCATAAACCACAAGTATTGTTTATATATCTACTATCTTATACTGGTACATCACACTCTGGACATGTATGTGATGTTTTAGTGGTTATAGCATATATTATTTAGATAGATAGATAGACAGACAGGCTGATAGACAGATAGATAGAAAGACAGATAGACAGATAGATATACAGACAAAATCTGTCTTTGTGGTTCTAAGAACTGAAATGGTGAGGCGAAAAAGTTTACTTGTGGTGTGGCCACACCCGACTCCAGGTCACACTCAAGGCCTTGTTACCAGCATATTTACTACCTTTACGACACAGGGAAACGGGTTCAGGTTGATGATGATCATGGTGACGATGATGACTTTCGAAAGTTGTGAAAGTAACTCAGGAGTTTCAGGAACATTATATGTCAATCTGGTATTTTTGTGTCACTGAACTACATTGTGTCCACATAACGTTAGTTTGTGTTTTATTTTCTTGGGCCATTTTTCTTCCGTGTTTCTAGTGATTAGACTGTGCACAGATTAATTTCTCTGTATTTCTAATTCTTGTTTTCATTGACTTCGTATTTTTTTTCTGTATACATATGATAATTACGGACTTTTTATATTTCACGTTCTTTTCAAATCCCATTTTATTTCCATTATATCTGTATCGCCATGTTTAAAAAGTCTATTCTCTTACATATCTGCTTTATTTCAACAATGGCGTGAGTGATTAAATTCAACTACAATATTTCCCTTTAATAATCTTCGCGTAGGGGCTCGGGGCTGGGATACTCAGTCCCAGCATTAAAGGAGGGAGGATGACCAGCCACTCTCGACCCTGAGTGGCATTAGGCTAGGAATACAATAAAACTCAAACAGTCCTCGGATATTTAACCTTGCCACCCCATCCGGTTGCAGTGCCTTAATACACTAGACCCTCAGGCGCCAGGACATACATCCAAATTCGGAATACAAGAGTTTAGCCCCGACTTCGACCCTCTTCAAATCTGTGGGTATTATAACAACTGGATGAACGAAGGTGTGAGCAGTCCTTCAAAATTTTGGTAGTCATTTGTGAAACGAGAGAGAGAGAGAGAGAGAGAGAGAGAGAGAGATTGTACACACCTCTGCTCACTCAGTTTTTTAATAATATTACCTTATATCATATCCATCAAGTTCGAAAATCGGTCTGCCGATTTAAAAATATATATATACCATATATACCGGTATAGGCTATAAAGGGTAGTCCATGTATAACATTTCTCTTCCATTCTACCGGGTGGCTTCTTCCGTGTTGTGGGTACGGCTCAGTCTGTGTTATCAATGTCTGCCCCGCATCATTTACTCATTTCTTACCCCCACTGACACAAACACGCCCACACCAGTAAACTGAGCCGTACCCGCAGCAGATAAAATACTGCCAAGGGAGCTTCTTGTGGAGCGCTACTTACAAGCCACCCTCTTTTAAGACATGCTGGTAGTGAAGGGGTTAAATTAAGCTCCATCTAGAGATTTATACTGTGTTCTTTATTAACTTACGTATTTATGTACTCGTCTATCTATCTGTTTATCCATCTATCTATTTTTGTCACTCCCCTGCCTTCGACCCAGTGTCACCCTGGAAACAACTCCATAAAATGTAATTTGAAGCACACACACACACACACACACACACACACACACACACACACACACACACACACACATTCCCTCACGCCCTTGTTCATGCTGACTGTTATCACGCAAATTGCCAGCATTTCTGAGGTGGTCGTATCATTATCAACATCATCTTTATCATCATCATCATCACCACTACCACCACCACGATCTTCATTATTATCATCATCATCATCATAATCATAATCATCAATGCCAACACTTCCAGCACACCGCCACCACCATCATCATCATCACCACCACCATCACCATCATCACCACCACCATCACCATCATCACCACCACCACCCACCACCACCACCATCATCACCCCATCCATTCACTCATTCACCACCCCTCTACCTCCATCGCATCGCTCACATTACCTCCGCCAACGAAATTGGAGGAGGTTATGTATTCACCTATGTTTGTCTGTTTGTCTGTTTGTCCAGACGATATCTCCAAAAGTTCCCAATGAATTTCAATGAAATTTGGTGGAAGGGTGGGTCATGGGCCAAGAAAGAAGTGGTTTAGTTTTGGAGCAGATCCGGATGATATGTATAATATCTCCAAAAGTTCTCAATGAAATTCAAAAAAAATTTTGTGGAAGAGTGGGCCACAGGCCAAGGAACAATTTATTAAATTTGGGGGTGGATCCGAATCCTATGTATTCCAAGCAATATTTCCACGGATCCGAATCCGCATCATTTTTCATGGCAATGGCATTGGCGGAGAAACGCACTTTGAGCGCTTTCTAGTATTGTACCTGTTACCACCATACTGTTTTTTTTTTTTTTTTAGCTCTGGGATAAACCTTTCATACATAAAGGTTGGTGTTATAAATTAGAGATACAGGTGGAAAGGATTCACTTAAGTTCAGTACCCTGTTACCTGGCTATTCTCTTAACTTCATTATCCTGTTACCTGGTCATTTAGTTTCACAAAGTCAGAGTCCTCTCTCTTTTTACCTATGGGACAGTTTAATGACACGGGAATACACTACAGAGGCTCAAATCCTTTTTTTTAGTCCACCTCACTATACTCAGTTTTTTTTTTTTTTTTTTTTTTTTTTTATCGAGGCGAAGATGCACTTGACAGGTTGGTGATTATTGGCTGAATCCAACATTACTTCATAATCTAGCATTATTAACTGACAACAATTGTCTGAGGGGGAAATTTGGGTTAGTAAATATTTTTTTGACATGTTGCATTCAGCCAATCATCATCAACCAGTCAAGTGCATCTTCGCCTCAGTAAAAAAAAAAATGGAGTTATGCAAGTGTTAAGTGATACTCTCAGTCGCTCATGTACGTAACAGTTCAACTCAGGGATTGTTTTCTTTAGTCTGTACTTCCCTATGCCTATGAACTCTAGTCATTTAACAATGTATCCAAGCATATATCTCTCTCTCTCTCTCTCTCTCTCTCTCTCTCTCTCTCTCTCTGGAACGAACGAATTTCTGTCGGCCTCTGGACTTTCCTTCTTTCTTCTTTGCATTAAAGAATTTGTAGGAACCGTGACCATGAGTCTGTGAATGTTGTATGCACATAGGACATAAATCAGGCAACGTGCAACGGGTCAGGCAGCCAACGGTATGACGTGGTGAATCGTGCGTTGCAGCGGGAGATATAATTTTGACTAAAACCTCTAAAACAAAAATGTCCACACTGTGATGGATAAGAAAGTATACAAGTAAACCCAACACCTGAGGACTGTAACTCTAAATATCTTACTCCAACCACTGTGCAGGTAACCATTCACTCATGTAATCACTCGTTCAGTGTCTCTTAGGTCAATTTCATCAGTAAGGAGCATTACAATTACATTTACTGCCACTAGCTGAACATTTTTAACACACTGTTGCTACGAAACTGGACAGAGCTGGACATTTATGTCATGGCGACACTGAGACAGAATTACCCGAGGAATTCGTCCTTCAAAAGACAACATATTGTGCAGCAGAAACCCCATATTACATTATATATATATATATATATATATATACAGTAGAGAGAGAGAGAGAGAGAGAGAGCAAAAAACCGGAAAACATCAACAAACGCACGTGACGACAACCACAAAATTTCGGCTCTGAAGAAACAAACGGAAACTCAAAAGTCTAGTCATACACGCATACATACATACATACACCGACTCTCTCTCTCTCTCTCTCTCTCTCTCTCTCTCTCTCTCTCCGTTGCGTCAGCCGTCACCGCATGAAGGCAACTACATAACTCCCTGGGATGACCTCTTGCTTTGTGGGGAGTGGGGGGCACAGGGTTCATGGGTGGCGCTGCGGTGAGGGAAAGTACAGTACTGTGATGAAGAACAATAGTACTTCATACACCTACACCTACACATCAGGTATAATTGTATATAATTATATACGCTGCACCGATTCACACATGGGCTACACACACACACACACACACACAAATAGAGAGAGAGAGAGAGAGAGAGAGAGAGAGAGAGAGAGAGAGAGAGAGAGAGAGAGAGAGAGAGAGAGAGAGATACAATTATATAGATAGATATATAGATAGACAGATATAGAGAGATAGATAAAACCACCATCCAATCCTATGTTGCCCCATGAGGAGCGTAAGAACCCCAGGCTAGGCAAATAAGTCCTAACATTTAAGATGAGAGTGACCAGCCTTACTCATCCCTGAGTGGCACTATGTGAGCAATAAACTCCAACCATCCCTTGGATATAAACCTACACTTGCTCAATCCGATTGGAGCGCCTTAATTACCCACTAAACCATCAGGCGCCATAATCTGATTATATGGTTACCACTCAGCATAGTTAATGGTGTTCTGGTGTACAGTACAAGAAACCATTTGGCTTGTCGCTCAATGCAAAGTCACCCAAAGGTAGAAGGCAGAGGAAAGAATGAAGGAAAGAAAGACAGACGAGGGAGTGCAAAGTCACCCGTAGGCAGAAGGAAGAGGAAAGAATGAAGGAAAGAAGGACAGAAGAGGAAGGAAGGGATTTTATATATATATATATATATATATATATATATATATATATATATATATATATATATATATATATATATTTATATATATATATATATATATATATATATATATATATATATTAGCCAAAGGGATGTTTTTAAATCATTACACCATATTATTATTATTATTATTATTATTATTATTATTAAATTGATACAAAAACAACGAACAACAATAACCGTACTGATAAATTCTTTAAGAAGTCCCACTAACTGAAAGCTCTCTGCAAAAAAAAAAAAAAAAAAAGTTATCATCATCATCTAATTTCCGTTGGGATGGCTACTTTGAACTGCTCATCGACTATATTGGGGATATAATCGATGAAAATATTAACCTCTCTTTACTATGCTATAGGAGGTATGGGGCTACTTGTAAAATGCGAGCCAAACGTAACCTCAAACGAACATTACCGAACTTAATTTAAGCTGATTTAAACTAACCACCTCCAACAAACGGTACTTTACCCCACCTAACCTTACCCAAACAGCCAAATCAAGCTTTACCTAACCTAACCTATCCTACCTAGAGCAAATGAACCTAACCTAACCTTACGTCAGTCAACATTATCATCCGACCCCATTACCTAATCAAATCAAACCTAACCAACTCATGCAAACTTTACCTGACCCAACTCCTGATCCTGACGATTCCCTCTCACCCTGCCAACCAGACGTGAACGACTGCAACAGGCTGGGGAATTGCCTAACCTAACTCCACCTCTGACACACACGCTGTAACCTGACCTAACCTAACCCCCTCAGACAAACTTTACCAAACCTAACCTAACAAACATTCCATACTCATCATCATCAACAAATCTATAGAAACGAACCTAACTTTACCTTATCTTACCTAACATACATACATTCATACACACATACGTACATACACACATACATAATCCTGACAACATTCAACCTAACGACCTCCCCCAACTGCCCCCAGACGTAAACGACCGCAACGAGCTAGAGGAGTGTTGCCACCTGCCGCCGGAGCTCAAGAACCCCTACTGCTTCGAAATCAACCTTCCCCCCGATGACGCCTTCTACAACCTCTTCAAGCAACGCTGCCTCGACTTCACCAGGGCCTTCCCCGGCGTCCCTCAGAACTGCAGGCTGGGTCCGTACTTGCTGTTTATTTTACCGTTTTCTCAGGTTTGGAAGGCCACGCTCTTTTCACCTTAACCTGGCCAAGGCACGTAGCTGTCTGCTGTAATTTCCCCCCAGATACTCAAGGCTAACTATGTTCTTTTCAACAAAACTTCGCCTAGACACGTAGCTCTTTACTGTACTGTTTCCTCCGATACTGAAAATCAACTAAACTCCTTTCACCATAAGCTGCTCTAATTTTCTTCGTTTTGCTGCTTATTCCACGTAGATCAATGGCAGAACGAGACACTACGGCTCTCCATCCTTTCACTAAAACTCTTCGTGACTAACACTATATTCCAGTGTTAATCTGTTCTTACAACTCAGAATGCAAGATGGAGACATGGTATATTTTAGGTCAACTTAAAGGGAACAGAGTGTAGCACCATATTCCAGTGTTAGTCTATTCTTACAACTCAGCATGC
>NC_137042.1:11472864-11787864 GCF_032717465.1 Coenobita brevimanus
TTTTTACAGCTAACCATCTTTCATATTTAAAGCTAAAATAATTGACGTAAAATCGCTTATCTCCTTGCCCCCCCTCAAGGAACCTGCGCGCTGGTCGCGGTGGCCTTCTAAGATACTACAACGCCTTCCCCAACCTGCCCCTCAAGGGTCTCCTGCCTCTCAAGACGGATATACCTGACGAAGGCTGTATGAGAGAGGACCCCAGCCAATACTGCTTCCTGGCAGGTAGGTGTGGTGTGGTGTGGTGGTTATTATTATTTTCATTACTACTCATAAAACTAGCAGTAGTAGTAGTAGTAGTAGCAGCAGCAGCAGCAGCAGCAGCAGCAGTAGTGCCAAGGCACTAGTGACTATAGCATGACCCACTGTACCGTATCCGACAGAACGTTCCATAAATTAAATGGAAATACCTTACTGCTTAAGTTCCCTCACAAAGTCGGGATATCTCTAATATTCTCTTCTACCTAGCGCCAGGCTATTTTGAGCTGAAAGTGGGTCATAGGCACCTGAGTGTTAAACTACGCTCAAAATAACCATAATAATTACATTAATAGCGACAATAATAAGAATAAAATAAGCGACGCACATCAACACAGCGACTTAGTAAACACACGCAAACTGACCATGCTATCTTAACTTCTAGACGGAAAGTAGCAAAATCTATACGACCTGCGAGAGAATTATAAGTCCTGGGTGAACAGAGACAAAAGGGAAACAGATAGTGAAGGAGTTGATGTTCAAATAAGATATAACTGGTTACTTACAGGAGAGATCCGGGTGAACGAGCAGCTGATCCTGACTGTAATGCACACACTGTTGATGAGAGAACACAACCGCATCGCCACCGTCCTCGCCAAGCTTAACCCACACTGGGATGACGAACGATTGTATCAGGTAAGTTATTATTATTATTCGAAGGATAAATGGTAGGTTAAAATCTAATCCAGCCGGCGAAAAACACTGCAGATGAGAAAACACTACCAAACCACTGCCACATTTCAAAGCTCAACTCGCACAGGGAACGAACGATTGTTTTGGTCGCTTAGTGTACGGATATTGGTGATAAACGGTAGCTTTAAACATGGGTTTTAATAGGATTTATGGTAAGTTACATTATAGCTTTAGTTCAAATTAAATTTTTTGGAAGATTTACTATATTTTTTATTTACTTTAGCTCCATTGAGACAACGAGGGATTGCATAGGTTACTTATAGCACCATTTTCATTTTTTTTGTCACTATATCACCATCGGTGTGATAATTATATTTGTAGGGTTAAATTTTCCCGTTATTTTATTTTTATCGGTTTTGCTACGCTGGAAAGACGAATGCTTTTATCATTTTTTTTTTTTTTAATGATTTATCCTCAAGAATACCACAGCTTCTATTACGCCGTATTAAATCATTTTCATCGCGATTTAAAGTCGGCTATAACCAGGAATTCTTTACTACATTTTTTTTTACTTCTTTTGTTTCCTTCCTTTGTGTCTGCATGACAGGGACAACGAACATTTGGATCAGGTCGGTTTATTCATAAATTGTGCTGGGATTTTTTTTTTTTTCTTGTCTGTCACTTTCGAATTGCTTTTTCTTCCTCTCTTTCTAGCTCTGCTTCACTTTCTGTTGCCTCTTTTCCTGTGCCTGTTTCACTGTTATTAGGTCACGATTTATGTTCAGGTTTTATTAAGATTCACATGTTCATTACATATGCTTTAATAAATTTAACAGGCTCGAGAAGATTGCTGGGGACGTAGAGCAAGACTTGGATGTTGTTGTTGTTGTTGATGATGATGATGATGATGATGCTTTTTACTTCATTATTTTTAATCACTTATCAATGTACACTTACTGATTTATCAGCATACTTTCCGAGACATATCATTAAAGGGTTTGAATAGAGGACAAACCTTGATTTCTATATTTTTCCCTTCTTTTTCTCAATGGTTCTACCATATACAGTACATCCTTTTTTTTTTCTAATCCTCCTTCTCCTTATCCTCATCCTTTTTTCTCTTTCTTTCTCTTCTGCTTATTCTTGTTCTTATTATTATTATTATTATTATTATGATGATGATGATGATGATGATGATTACTATTATTACTATTATTATTATTATTACTACTACGATTATTATTATCATTTTTAAACTTTTATATTTCCTTTCTTTTCCTCTTCTACTTCTCTTCCTCCTCCCTCCTCCTCCTCTTCCTCCTCCTCCCCCTCCTCCTACTTATATTCACTAGTGTCCTTTATTTTCCCATCGTCATCATACCTCGTATTTTACTGCTCTGTATTCTTGTGGTCTATTTTATGCTCTACCTTGTGAGTCACTGCCTTCCTATGTCTTATTATTCTATATTCAATTATTTTTGCATTTTAATATCTTATTTCTTTTAATTGTGGTTTTTATTTTCATACTTTTTTCTTTTTTTGTTTCTTCTTCTCCCTCCTCTCCTCATCCTCATCCTCCTTTTTCCTCTTCTAACGTTACTGTTATTCTTGTTCTAGTAAGAGAGAGAGACAGACAGACAGACAGACAGAGACAGACAGACAGACAGACAGACAGAGAAGGAGGGAGGGAGGGAGGCAGGAGCATTCCAAGACCACACCCCTCCGTTAAGGCAGCGCCATATCCCCCCAATGACACAATGACACTGACCTTAAAACTTTTTCACCTAGAATTTAATCCCTTGTTCCTCTGATAGTTCTCAATATTATTCCAAATTTAGTGCGGGGAAAGAGAGAGAGAGAGAGAGAGAGAGAGAGAGAGAGGAAAGCATAACCTCCTGGCCAGAGATAATAACCAAAAATTTGCCCTCCTTGGAACTCACAACGTATATTTTGGTTTTTCTTCCTCTTCCCTTTGTCACCTAGGATGTCAAGGCATAGTTCCGTGTGTGTGTGTGTGTGTGTGTGTGTGTGTGTGTGTGTGTGTGTGTGTGTGTGTGTGTGTGTGTGTGTGTGTGTGTGTGTGTGTGTGTGTGTGTTTTCATCCCTGCTGTGTAATATCCCTTTCCGTCGAGTCAGTGGCCACACCCTTCACCACTTCCTTTCCCTCTTATTCTTTGTGTGTGTGTGTGTGTGTGTGTGTGTGTGTGTGTGTGTGTGTGTGTAATAAATTAAGATAAATTAAGTGATAAAGAACAGAGAAGTTTTCGTGGTGAGTAATAACTAGCCTGGTGTCCGGATATATATATATATATATATATATATGAATGTGTGGACCAAGATTATCAGTAAGACGGATAGCGCAAAAATTACCATGGGAAGGCCACCGAGTATTATGGATAAGTTACGCTGCAGGACAGTGATTTAAAAAAATAATAATAATAATAATGGACACTTGGGTGGTGAGTGATGAATAGGGTGGCTTCCGAAGAGGCAGGGATATGTGAATCAAGCAATTTGCAGGAAAATGTATGTGAGAAGGAAGGCGAGCTCTTTTGATGGTTTTTATTCTTTTTTACTTTCCTGTACCTGTTCTAAATAACTCCCACTCGGTATATGAGTCGGTAAAAAATGGTTTATTATTAGGCTTATTATTATTATCATCATCATTATCATCATCATTATTATTATTGTCATTATCACTGTCCAATGAGCTAATTCTCACGGGACTCTAATTTACGCGCCTTCAGTGTCATTGTTTGGGTTTTTATTTGCAGCGTGTGAGTGGTTGCAAAATTCCCCTTTATCATTTTTTTTTTTTTTTTACCATTTGGCCTTAGCTGCTTGTCATTTGTATTACACGAATTTTCTTTAAACTCCAGCAATTTTTTCCTCTTTATTCATTAACCTCTTAGTTCTCTCTCTCTCTCTCTCTCTCTCTCTCTCTCTCTCTCTCTCTCTCTCTCTCTCTCTCTCTCTCTCTCTCTTAATAAGAATGGTGTTTTATCTATCTTTTTCTTGCCGGTTTAACGGGTGATGTAGTGGGTGAGGGAGTCTTCCTCTTTTCTATCCTTTTCTCCTACACGTTGGTTAGATCTTAGAAGAATTAACATTTTCTCCAGCAGATAACCTCGTCATGGACCAGCAGTCCACCTGTTATCTGCACTTACTATGTACTCTCTCTCTCTCTCTCTCTCTAGCTAATGCGCGTCCGTCCTTCAGCTTCATGACAATCCACAATGCTTTGACGGCGTGAGTTTTCTTTTTATTCTAGTTTTTTTCCTAGGGGTTTTCGCTATTCAGTGTTTGAGGCCCCCCCTCCAACACACACAACGACCATCTTGCCAGCCGTATGACGATATCCTTGGCAATACAGTATATTGTCAAACTAGTTTGCATCATATTTCCTGATGAAATAGTTCAGATTTGTTTCGAATTTATGGACGTTAGTTCAGCTGACGATAAGGCGGTCGGGTCAGCGCGGGCTGTGGCTGCGGTTAACGTGCTAAGGTTCCAGTCCAGGCGATGAATGAATTTTCTTCTTGACTTCTTTTCCTTCTTTTTTTTCTTTGTCTTCATTTTCTTTGTTCTCTCCTCCTCCTCCTCCTCCCTCTCTTCCTCCTCCTTCTCCTTCTCCTCCTCTTCCTCCTCCAGCTTCCACTCCTTATCATGCAACACGCTGCCAGGGACGCAAAATCGGTCTCTTATCCTTGAATGTTCTGGTCTACAGTCACATAGTTGAGCCCCTATTCTCACAAAGGAGGGGGAGTGGTAGTAGCATTTTTTATATATATTCAAATTTCAAAAATAAATAAATAACAAACAGGAAAAAAAAGAACAATCAAAGTGGCGCCATGCTTTCTTACCCTTCGGCCAGACGATGTGATATTTATTTTTATTTTCTCCACGAAGCATTTATACGATTTTATTCAGCTTCGAAAATCCCGTAATGGTAAAGAGGACCTTTCGTAACTTGAGAAAATAACTGAAATAACTGAAATGGCGGAATATATGGGTTTCAGTTATGTTACAGTTGCACCTCTTTACTGACTGGTTATGTCTGTTACGTTGGTTGCGAGTGGCTTATAATGTTTTGGAAATGAGAGAGAGAGAGAGAGAGAGAGAATCTTCGTGTTCGGAGGGTTAAGAACATGAACGAAAGTCAAAATCAACGGTCATGTGCCAGCTACAGTCTTGGCGTAATAGAAACAGTGACGTAATATGAATCGCGATGTAATATATAGGCCATATAATCCGTAACGTGATATAAACAGTTACGTATCATAATCGGTGACGTAATATAACCGGTGACGTAATGTAAACGGTGACGCAATATCTCGACGACGAAGGGTCAAGAAACTCCTTTACTGTTGTTGATCATGATACACCTGAAGGCTCTCTATGGGATGGAAGTTTAATCAGTCGTCAAATATATATATATATATATATATATATATATATATATATATATATATATATATATATATATATATATATATATCACAGCTAATTACTTCCCACCAATTGCCGAAAAGTGCTGAGAAAAAAAAAAAAACCCACACAGTGAGAGACCCTAAGTTTGGGAATGACAGATGTGAATTAACTCTCTCTCTCTCTCTCTCTCTCTCTCTCTCTCTCTCTCTCTCTCTCTCTCTCTCTCCCGTATTTGTGGTTAAATCCTTTTGCTAAGAGAGCTGACTGAGATATGATTATGTGGTGCGCCTAAAGCCACGCATCACACTTTCGGTTGTTACGAAATATTTGGTATGTCTGTGAGGTGTGTCAGTATATTACATTTTTTTTTCTTCCATGCAACTGGTGTTCTAAACTGGATAACACTGGCGAGAACTGGATATGTAGGTTTAGAGACAGCAGTGGAATGTGAGGAGTTCATTGTTGATGTGTTTTTGTGCGTTTAGAAGAAAAAAATATGGCCAAAAAAGTGTCATAGGACGATGCTGGTCGACCACTTATTGCCTTCAAAAAAATAATTAAATAAGTATATAAATAAATAATAAATAAAAACATTCAACAACATCATTATCACCATCATCATCATCATCATCACCATCTTATTTAACACTACTCTATAACGTTGGTAAATCGGAATAAGTAAAACAATTCCGTAACTTTAAGCTAAATGAACTCCAAAACCTTACTTTCTCCTTCCTTTCTCCTCTTCCTCCTCCTCCTTCGATCTCCCTCCCCACCTACACCTCCTTCACCCCTCTGACCTCCCCCTCCTCCTTCACCCCTCTGACCTCCCCCTCCTCCTTCAACCCCTCTGACCTCCCCCTCCTCCTTCACCCCTCTGACCTCCCCCTCCTCCTTCACCCCCTCTGACCTCCCCCTCCTCCTTCACCCCTCTGACGTTCCCCTCCTTCACTACTCCTACCTTTCCCTCCTCTTTCATTCCTCCAACTTCCTCCTCCTCCTTCACAGCTCCGGCCTACCCCTCCTCCTTCGCCCCTCTGACCTCCCCTTCGTCCTTCACCCCACCGATCTGCTCCTCCTCCTTCAGCCCCCTGACCTACCCCTCCCCTTCCTCCTCCTTCACTCCTCCGACCTCCTTCTCCTCTTCCTCCTCCCTTTCCTTCCCTCCTCCTCCTCCTTCTCTTCCCCCCATTCACCTCACAGTCATGCAACTGTCTTGTCATTCTGCCATGCATTCCACATGACCAGAATACAGTCGTGTGTAGTGTTTCTTTTTTATTAATATTCTCAGGCTCCTAGCACTCACTCTCAGATGAAGAAAATCGCCCAGAAATTAAAAAAAAAAAGTGAATCAAAACATTAAATAATGATGATAGCAGTAGTTGCAGTAGTAGTAGTAGTAGTAGTAGTAGTAGTAGTAATAATAATAATAATAATAATAATAATAATAATAATAATAACAATAATAATAATAATAATAATAATAATAATAATAATAATAATAAGAAGAAGAAGAAGAAGAAGAAGAAGAATGATGATATAACAAAAATAATGATAATCTATCTATCTATATACCTAGGCTGCTTCCCCCAGGGAAAGGGAGGTAGCCGAGACAGGACGAGACACTCCCCATTTACTCATCCATTCAAACACATTCATTCGCATCTTAGCCCCAAAGGGGAGAACGGACAGATCCTCACCGCACCACAACGCACAAGGGTCAACTGCGCAATGCAATCAGTGACATCCGCGGCAGGGCCCAACAGCAGAGCTGGTTTACCCCTGCCACATCATAACAGACTCATCCCCTTACCCGCATCAGACCAAATGCGGGAGAATATCCCCTCAGGGCTGCGTCATCACTTATTCATTCACAATTTCTCTCCATTTATTTCTGTCACGCACAGCCACTCTTCCTTGCTCAACAGACATCCCTCTCGCATCCAACGCTCTCTTCACACTGTCCATCCATCCTATTCGTGGTTTTCCTCTCAGCCTTACACCTCTCACATCAGATCTAGTTATCTTTTTCACCAATCGCTCATCATCCATTCTCTCCATATGCCCAAACCATCGCAACACCCTTTGCTCAACTCTACCAGCCATCTCCCGAACAACTCCAGTTCTCCTTCGCATTTCATCATTTCGCACTCGATCCATACGCGTCACTCCACACATACTCCTCAGACGCCTCATCTCCATTACATTCAAACTTTTCCTCTCTGCTACACCCATATTCCATGTTTCAGCCCCATCTAATGCAGTCGGTACCACAACACCCTCATACAGCCTTCTCTTTACATCCATTGTAAGCGAACGACATCTAAACACTTTTTTCATTCCTCCCAGCACCTTTCCTACTTCATTTATTCTAAACTTCACTTCTGCATCTATTCTTCCATCCACAGCAACATGTGACCCTAGATATTTAAAACACTCTACCTCCTCAAGCAACTCGCCATTCAAAACTATATTCATCCCCCTACCATCTACCAACCTCGTACACTTCATCACTTTACTCTTATTCTCATTTACTTTCAATTTCCTCCTTTCACACACCCTTCCAAACTCCTCTACCAACTGTCTCAATCTCTCCTCTGAATCAGCCACCAGTGCAGTATCATCTGCAAACAGCAGTTGCTTCAGATTCCACTCTCCACCATCAACATTCACCAGACTCAGACCTCCACCTAAAACTCTTGCATTCACCTCCCTTACAACACCATCCATATAAATATTAAACAACCAAGGCGACATCACACATCCCTGTCGCAGCCCCACTCTCACAGGAAACCAGTCACTCAAAGCATTTCCCACTCTTACACACGCTCTACTATTTACATAAAAACTTTTCACCCCTTTTAGTAACCTACCATCAAGTCCATACAATCTTAAAACAGTTCACAAAGCCTCCCTATCAATTCTAGCATACGCTTTCTCTAAATCCATAAATGCCCAAAACACATCCTTGCCTTTCGCTAAATATATACTTTTCACACACTTGTCTCACCGCAAACACCTGATCTACGCATCCCCTCCCTCTCCTAAAGCCACACTGCTCATCACCAATCACTCCCTCTGTACCCTCTCTAACTCTCATAATTAACACTCTACCATACACCTTACCTACAACACTCAACAGACTTATACCCCTAAAGCTAGTACATTCATACTTATCACCCTTGCCTTTATACAACGGGACCACACAAGCACTTGCCCAGTCAACTGGCACCATACCTTTCACAAAGCATACATTCAACAATCTTACTAACCAGTCAATAATAGTCACTCCACCACCCTTCAGGCATTCCACAGCAAACCCATCCATACCTGCAGCTTTCCCTGTTTTCATCTCCTTTACTGCCTTCTATACTTCCTCCTTCGTGATCAAAGAATCATTCAACTCTCCCAACACATTTATTCCTTGCACCTTTCCATCCGCCACAATCTCAGCCACCCTTTCCTCCTCTACACTTAACAATCTTTCAAAATACTCTACCCATCTCTTCCTTACTGCATCCATCTGCTTTTACTCGTTCTTCCTTCCCAGACTCTCCCTTTCGCACCCTTTTCACTTCCTTCCAAAACATTTTCTAATTCTGGTGAAAATTCTCTGTCAGCCGCCTACCCCACCTCTCATCTGCTGCCACTTTAGCATCACACACAGCCCTTCTCGCCCTATTCCTCTTTTCCTTATACCTCTCATATGACACTTCACCCTTCCTCTGCAGCCACACTTCATATGCACGTCTCTTCTCAGCCACAGCCATACTTACTTCCTCGCACCACCATTCACTTCCTTTTCTTACACCACCACCCACACGTCTCACACCACACACCTCTTCTGCATGCTCCACTACAGCACTCTTAAATAACTGCCATTCCTCCTCCACATTGCCATTTTCCCGATCTTTCACTGCGTTCCACTCATCTTTCAATTTCTCCTGATACTCAATCTTTTTCTCTCTTTTATCCAACTCACTCACTTTCAAAACCTCCCTGCCACATCTAACCCTCCTAGCTCTCACCCATCTCTTACCTACTCTTAACTTTCCCTCCACCAGGTAGTGGTCAGACATACCTCCACCCTCCCCTCTCTGAACTCTCACATCCAACAATCTTCCTATTACATTCCTAGACACAACCATATAGTCCATCAAAGCTCTATCAACAACCCTTCCACCTTCCTGTCTCACCCATGTATACTTATAAATATCTTTCTTCTCAAACAGCTTATTTCCAATCACCATCTCTCGCTCAACACACATCGCTATCATTCGCTCCCCATTTTCATTTCTTCCAGGCACACCATGCATACCAACTACACCTTCAACTGCTACATTTCCCACTCTAGCATTCAGATCTCCCATCACTACCACATTCACATTCGCTCCAAAACTCTGCAGACACTCATCAACATCATTCCAGAAAGACTCCCTCTCTTCTGCATCCCTTTCACTACCAGGCCCATTTGCACTCACAAACACCCATAACTCACGTTCAAATTTCGCTTTCACCCACATCAGTTTCGATGACACCTCCTTCCATTCAGTCACACACTGCTGTACTTCCGGACTCAATAACAAGGCCACACCTTCTCTTGCCCTTCCTCTATCAACACCTGACAATCTTCCATTCACACTTCCAAACTTAGACTCACCCTTCCCTTTCATCTTCGTATCACTCAAAGCTAACACATCCAACTTTCTTCTCACAAACATTCTCCCAATCTCCTCCCTTTTAGCCTCAATCGTACTACATCCACGTACATTCATAGACCCAATCATCAGGGTACGGGGATAACTCCATCCCCCATCCCTTTCTCTGGCCTGTCTCTTTTTAGGAACTAAAAAACAGAGTAGGGGGTCCCTAGTCCCCTCACCCCGCCCCTTTTAGTCGCCTTTTACGACACGCAGGGAATACGGTGGCAGTATTCTTCCTAACACTGCCTGGCCGCAGAGTAGTAGTACCACCCCATAGTGCGGCCAGATTGTGTCCCCCCCGCCACGGGGGGGGGGGGACAAAAATAAACCCACCAGATTCAAGGACTTTAACCACTCACTACAATTACTTTTTTTTCTTTATTCTCGCTACCCTTATTTTTTGACAATAAAAAACGCCTCTCGTACTGAAGGGGTTAATAAGTCTCCATTAACCTTTTCAATACCCTAATATCTTTTATTATGTCATTCATTTTTGTTATTGCATTTACTTTTTATCTGGATTATTTCAGTTATCTGGAGGGGGAAAGGCTTCTCGTACTGAAGAGGTTAATTCTGATCTAAGTACTTCGTGCCTGCACACACACACACACACACACACACACACACACACACACACACACACAGCTGTCCATAATTTTTATGCTATCCTTTATGTTAGCTTCCTTTCTAAAGTGTGTGTGTGTGTGTGTGTGTGTGTGTGTGTGTGTGTGTGTGTGTGTGTGTGTGTGTGTGTGTGTGTGTGTGTGTGTGTGTGTGTGTGTGTGTGTGTTATTGCTTTAGTTACGTCACTTTCCCCCTTCCATCCCCTACAGGAAACCCGTCGCATCGTGGCAGCCCAAATCCAGCACGTCACCTACAACGAGTTCCTGCCGCAGCTGCTGGGTCGCGGCGTTATGAAGCAGTTTGGACTCATATTGGAGAAGGAGGTACAGAGAGAGAGAGAGAGAGAGAGAGAGAGAGAGAGAGAGAGAGAGAGAGAGAGACTCCTCCCAAAGTTGGACCAAGACATAGCGGAAAAAACGACCCATCTGAAACACGCAGTGGTAGAGATAGGGTTTTCCACTGGATTACGACCGTTGCCAATTCTTTTCAGATGGAAGAATGAAGATGGTTATTTCTTTGTACAGTAATATATATATATATAACCTCCATTTGTAACTTTCTATTATCAATAATCATATCAAAATTACATTGCGAACTCTGCTAAAACTAGATAACAGATAAGTATAGTTATACAGACAGACAGATAAACAGATAGACAGGGAGAAAAAGTCAGTCATAACGTTTATTTCTACGTAATATTTCAAAGCTGCTTTTTTACTATTTGCTGTCTGGCATTGCACAACTACTTTTACTTTTCATTGTTTTGCAGCTGTCTGGATCTACACTGCTCCTACTTTCATTTTCTAAGACTACATTAATTCTGCTGCTGTTTACAATCTAACACTGATAGTGGTGTTATTACTACGCATTTTTTAACCACTGCCATTAAGTTTATCTCATTAAAACACAACACGAAAACCACTGTCCTAACACTTAATTCACTACACAATTTCCACTCAATTCTCCCCTCTCATTTCCCATTTCAGTTCCCATTTACAATTTCCCTTTCTCATTTCCCCTCTCATTTACCTTTTCTAATTTCCCTCTCATCTTCCCTTAGGGCTACTGGGACGGCTATAACCCCAAGGTGGACCCCAGCATCTCTTCCGCCTTCTCAGCAGCCGCCTTCCGCTTCGGTCACTCCCTCCTGCCCTCGTCCGTAGAGCGGTGGTCCTCCTCACACAAGTTTATTGGTGAGTGGTGTGTGTGTGTGTGTGTGTGTGTGTGTGTGTGTGTGTGTGTGTGTGTGTGTGTGTGTGTGTGTGAGAGAGAGAGAGAGAGAGAGAGAGAGAGAGAGAGAGAGAGAGAGTTAAGTTGGGATGGCGAGAGAAAACTGATAAATAGAATACTGAATAATTTATACCTCTTCCTCATCATCATCATGACCTTGTCCCCATGCTTGCGATTGCCAGCTGAAGTGGGCAATAGCAAGTGTGAACATAATAATACAGTACCGGTAACAGTATTAATAACAATAATAATAATAATAATAATAATAATAACAATAATAAATTGTAATCATAAAGTAAGGCAGAACTAAGTGATGAACCACGAGTACGAGTATTCCATGTGTACGAGCACAGTGCTACCTAGACATGATATAGCTAAAGGCATATTTTAATGGAGTGTTAGTAAAGAGAAAGGAGGCCTGATAAAAGAAGTGCAGCATTTGAAAGAGAAAACAGTCATAAATAACAATCTTATAAGTTATCTGGTGTTATCCGTGTAGGGTTACGTGTTTTTATTATTATTATTATTGTCGCCTTTCTTCCGCTTTTCTCCCCTTCCCAGCCTCTCGTCGTCTTCATCAGCTAATCCGCCAGCCATATGACCTGTTCCGACCTGGGGTGCTGGACGAGTATATTATGGGTATGGCGAACCAACCCAGCCAGGCCATGGACGACGGCATCACGCAGGAGGTGAGAGAGAGAGAGAGAGAGAGAGAGAGAGAGAGAGAGAGAGAGAGAGATGCAATGTACATTACACTCGAACAAAAAAAAAAAAAATCACCTTTACACAGGTCACCGGTGGTTTCACAATGAGCGCTGCTTATCACGCCTTTTCTTTACGCGAGTATTTCTGAATGAACTGTTTACTTCATATGTTGCATAAAGTTCTTTCTTCATACCGTACTGATTAAATTGCCCATCATGTACTGCACAACTGTGAGTATTACAGGAGAATATTTTGCTAAGTTTCGTTCATTATTTCAAAATATAAGACGGAAGGTTGTAAAAATAGTTTTTTGATCGGATGTACAAATCCTGTTATCGTCATCTACTCACCCTTCACATGTAATAGTAGTAGTAGTAGTAGTAGTAGTAGTAGTAGTAGCTGCTGTTGTTGTGTCCCAAGGTTCATCTGTATTTTTAACCCATCGGACTGCAAACTGAAGCTGTTCACCCTCCTCCTGTTGGGGGATAAGTACTTAAGGGACGTTTGTCTAATCAGGCAGTGGAGCAGTATAGTTATATCGGTGCCAGCACATGAAGGCGTCCGTCTCCAACACCTCATTCATTTTAAATATAAAATGGCAGACATAAATGATATCTAATACATTAACATCTTCAGTAAAAGGACGTCTGAAATCTTATTGCCTTTAGATGATTTTATTCGACTTAGGAGTGAAAGAGCTGGTAGCAGTTTCATTGAACTTGCTATGATAACGTCTTTTATATCTTAATGTTGCTACTACCAGATTATTTTATTCAGCTTGATACCTCTCTCAGTAACTGGGATAAGCTTCATCATATATCATACTCTAAGGTTCAGCCATAAGCAAATAATCGCCAACAGCTCTCCACCAGTGCTGTGTCCTGTCATCCATATTTCTTATACCTTCCCAAGCGACAGAGTAGGCCTATACTTGTTTCTCGTGCTCTTTTACGGTGTCCTTCATATTGCTATCACATAAAAATAGTTCACGTAACACCTACCATTGCCACAGCAGGAAGAGAAGTGTCGACGGACATGGTTTTACAAGTGTCACCACCTGTGTTTCTCATACCCAGGTGACCAACCATCTGTTCGAGGCGGTGCACGAGAAGTTCGGCTTCGACCTGGTGGCATTCAACCTGCAGCGAGGAAGAGAATTCGGCGTGCCGGGTTACGGAGCATGGAGGTGTGTCATTGAACTCTCATATGGAGGGGCTTTCTCATGGGTAGCGCCGCGTAATTTGTGTGCCCGGCGCCAGGGGCCCAGGGCGGAGCTGATGATGTTTATGCACTACACCCGAGGCCTGCACTTTTTCAAATCAGCCGATGAATTCGGAAAATATAGAGTCATGATCCACTGTGCAGCCAAAATATAGTGCCATTGCCCACTGCTCAGCTTATGTAAGCAACAGCGAAACAGAAACAGCATTACCATGGTGGAGGCGACGAGTGCGGGTGTTTCAATGTGGCGGCCAAATTCACACTCGCTGCGGAGATAACCCCTCCATACTATAGAGCTCAGTGAGGTGTGTGTGTGTGTGTGTGTGTGTGTGTGTGTGTGTGTGTGTGTGTGTGTGTGTGTGTGTGTGTGTGTGTGTGTGTGTGTGTGTGTGTGTGTGTGTGTGTGTGTGTGTGATCTTGTAGCGTTCCCAAGGCCAACTAAAAAGTGTAAAGATAAGTATCACAGCCTCTGACCGATTCCTCAGTTCCTTATGACCGCTTGAAGCAAACCATAACAGATGGAAAATGCTCCAAGAAGTTGTTCAGTCAGACTGATCATAGAGCACACGATATCATCAAAGCTGAAACACTTATATATATATATATATATATATATATATATATATATATATATATATATATATATATATATATATATATATATATATATATATATATATATATATATACCTGGTATATACGTATATGATGGTAGTGAGGCATGTGTAAGGGTAAATGGTTCACAGTCAATGTGGGAGTGCGACAAGGTTGTATGATGTCCCCGTGGTTGCTCAATATATATATGGATGGGGTGATGAGGGAAGTAAAAACACGAATAATGAAGAGAAGAATGGCGTTGGTAATGAATGATGATGGATGGGGTACCTCAAATTTGTTGTATGCTGGTGAAGCAGTGCTACTTGTAAATACCGGACAAGAACTTGACTGATTGACGCAGAGTTTTGCTGATGTCTTTGAGCGTCGTGACTTAAGAGTAAATGTAGAAAAGAGTGAAGTGATGGTAATAGAGAGAGAAGGTGACTCCCAGTGTGATGTTACAGTGAATGGTGAGAGACTGGACTTTGTGAGAGAGCTCAAATACCGGGGTACAGTGATAGAAAAGAGAGGAAAATGTGCAAAAGTAGTGGAAAGTAGGGCAACACAAGGAAGGAAAGTAGCTGGTGCTATTAAGGCCTTGATAAGAAACAGAGGCTTGAGTGTCGCAGCTGCGCGAGACTTACATGGAGTGTTAATGCCAACTTTAACATATGGATATGAGACAATGGTGTGGAATGAAAATGAAGAGTCAAGAGTGAGAGCAGTGAAGATGGGACTGCTGAGGAATGTACGTGGGGTACAGAGAGTGCACAGGATACGAAATAATTTGATTTGTGAAAGATGCAGAGTGAGGAAGTCTATGGACACCAGAATCGAAGAGAATGTACTAGGATGGTATGGTCATGTGGAGAGAATGGATAACAATAGAGTGGTGAGAAAATAATATCTGAGCGAATTTGAAGGAGGGAGGAGGCCAAGAAAGTAGAGGGATATGGTGGTTGAGTGTGTGAGGAAGTGTGGTATGGAAGTCGGTAAGGCTAGGGGACTAGACAAGAGATCGAGCTGGCTCGATGAATATTGTGAGAAGTGCATGATCAGGGATTTGGCACCCCTTTTTAACGTGACAACGTTCAGCTTGATTCTGTCCGATACGTTTATGTGAAGCTACAGAATGTGGTGAAAGTTTTTTGGCGTATCAGATAGAGCCAGGATGCCGGGGGCTTGAATGATGAGTGACTGGAAGCGTGGCTCATTGGACTGGACAAACTTGGGCTGTATGGACGTTGATACTCCTCACCCTGCCTCAGGGTGGGAAAGGAGGTCCGGATGATGATTTTATATATATATATATATATATATATATATATATATATATATATATATATATATATATATATAAATATATATATATATATATATATATATATATATATATATATATATATATATATATATATATATATATATATATATAAATAAAATGACATTCTTCTACTGTAAAAATGAGACTGCATCCACTTAAGTAGTTGAAGACTAGGTGAAAACAATAGGCATGGCCAAATAACAGGGACTCGGTAATCATGAAACATGACATCACCTGAACCAATACGTTAAGATTAACTCAGCACTGGTAATTAACCAGCTGGAAGTAATTTAATTTCTGGAATGTTACTCCAAGTAGGTTAGTGTTCACTGTAGTGTTGGTCATCATGAGAAGCGAGTTTGGTAGTGCAGAAAGGTGTTATGCAAGTTCATCATGTAATATACCGTATATTTCATTTACATGTATATACTTTTAGTTTACTGATGATATATACGTACAGTAGACTGCTCTGTGATATATATATATATATATATATATATATATATATATATATATATATATATATATATATATATATATATATATAAAATATATATACCTTGGCTACTTCCCCCAAGGAAAGGGAGGTAGCCGAGACAACGACACACTCCCAATTTACTCATCTGCTCAAACACATTCATTCGCATCTTAGCCTCAAAGGGAAGAAGGGACAGATCCTCACCGCACAAGGGTCAGCTGCGCAGTGCAATCAGTGACTTCCGCAGCAGGCCCGACAGCAGAGATGGTTTACCCCTGCCACATCATAATAGACCCATCCTCTTACCCACCTCTGACCTGATCAGCTGATCAGACAAATGCGGGAGAGTATCCACTCAGGGCTGCATTATCATTTATTCATTCACAGTTTCTCTCCATTCATTTCTATCACACACAAATACTCTTCCTTGATCATCAGACATCCCTCTCGCATCCAACGCTCTCTTCACATTATCTTCCATCCTATTCGTGGTCTTTCTCTCAGCCTTACACCTCTCGCATCAGACCTAGTTATCTTTTTCACCAATAGCTCATTATCCATTCTCTCCATATGGCCAAACCATCGCAACATCCTCTGCTCAACTCGATCAGCCATCTCCCGAACAACTCCAGTTCTCCTTCGCACTTCATCATTTCTCATCCGATCCATACGCGTCACTCCACACATACTCCTCAGACACCTCATCTCCACTACATTCAAACTTTTCCTCTCTGCTACACCCATATTCCATGTTTCAGCTCCATATAACGCAGTTGGTACCACAACACCCTCATACAGCCTTCTCTTTACATCCATTCTAAGCGAACGACATCTAAACACTTTTTCCATTCCTCCCAGCATCTTTCTTACTTCATTCATTCTAAACCTCATTTCTGCATCTATTCTTCCGTCCACAGCAACATGTGACCCTAAAATACTGAAAACACTCTACCTCCTCAAGCAACTCACAATTCAAAACTATATTCATCCTCCTACCATCTACCAACCTCGTACACTTCATCACTTTACTCTTATTCTCATTTACTTTCAATTTCCTCCTTTCACACACCCTTCCAAAGTCCTCTACGAACTGTCCCAGTCTCTCCTCTGAATCAGTCACCAGTGCAGTTTCATCTGCAAACAGCAGCTGTTTCGGATTCCACTCTCTACCATCTACATCCACCAGACTCGTACCTCCACATAACACTCTTGCATTCACCTCCCTTACAACACCATCCATATAAATATTAAACAACCAAGGCGACATCACACATCCCTGCCACAGCCCCACTCTCACGGGAAACCAATCACTCACAGTATTTCCCAGTCTTACACACGCTCTACTATTTACATAAAAACTTTTCACCCCTTTTAGTAACCTACCATCAAGTCCATACAATCTTAAAACAGTCCATAAAGCCTCCCTATCAATTCTATCATACGCTTTCTCTAAATCCATGAACGCCCAAAACACATCCTTACCTTTCGCTAAATACTTTTCACGCACCTGTCTCACAGCAAACACCTGATCCACGCATCCCCTCCCTCTCCTAAAGTCACACTGCTCATCACCAATCACTCCCTCTGTACACTCTCTAACTCTCTTAATTAACACTCTACCTATACTTTACCTATAACACTCAACAGACTTATACCCCTAAAGCTAGTACATTCATATTTATCACCCTTACCTCTATACAACGGGACCACACAAGCACTTGGCCAGTCAACTGGCACCATACCTTTCACAAAGCACACATTCAACAATCTTACTAACAAGTCAACAATAGTCGCTCCACCACCTTTCAGGCAATCCACAGCACACCCATCCATACCTGCAGCTTTCCCTGGTTTCAACTCCTATAGTGCCTCCTGCACTTCCTCCTTCTTGATCAAAGAATCATTGAACGCTCCCAACACATTTATTCCTTGCACCCTTCCATCCGCCACAGTCTCAGCCTCCCTTTCCTCCTCTACATTTCACAATCTTTCAAAATACTCTGCCCATCTCTTCCTTACTGCATCCATCTCAATTAACATCCTTCCATCCTCTGCCTTTACTCGTTCTTCCTTCCCAGACTCTCCCTTTCGCACCCTTTTCACCTCCTTCCAAAACATTTTCTTATTCTGGTGAAAATTCTCAGTCAACCGCCTACCCCCCCTCTCATCTGCTGCCACTTTAGCATCAAGCACAGCTCTTCTCGCCCTATTCCTCTTTTCCTTACACCTCTCATATGACACTTCATCCTTCCTCTGCAGTCACACTATTATGCACGTCTCTTCTCAGCCACAGCCATACTTACTTCCTCGCACCACCATTCACTTCCTTTTCTTACACCACAACCCACTCGTCTCACACCACACACCTTTTCCGCATGCCCCACCACAGCACTCTTAAACAACTGTCATTCCTCCTCCACACTGCCATTTTCCTGATCTTTCACTGCGTTCCACTCTTCTTTCAATTTCTCCTGATACTCTATCATTTTTCTCTTTCATCCAACTCACTCACTTTCAAAACCTCCCTGCCACACCTAACTCTCCTACTGTAGATCTCACCCATCTCTTGCCTACTCTTAACTTTCCCTCTACCAGGTAGTGGTCAGACATACCTCCACCCTCCCCTCTCTGAACTCTCACATCCAACAATTTTCCTTTTACGTTCCTGGACACAAACAAATGCACCATCAATGCTCTATCAACAACCCTTCCACCTTCCTGTCTCAACCATGTATACTTACAAATATCTTTCTTCTCAACAAGGTATTTCCAATCACCATCTCTCGCTCAAGGCACATCCCTATCACCCGTTCCCCATTTTCATTTCTTCCAGGCACACCATGCATATCAACAATACCTTCAACTGCTACATTTCCCACTCTAGCGTTCAGATCTCCCAACACTACCACATTCACATTCGCTCCAAAACTCTGCAGACACTCATCAACATCATTCCGGAAAGACTCCCTCTCTTCTTCATTCCTTTCACTGCCAGGCCCATATGCACTCACAAACACCCACAACTCACGTTCAAATTTCGCCTTCACCCACATCAGTCTCGATGACATCTCATTCCATCCAGTCACACACTGCTGTACTTCCGGACTTACTAACAAGGCCACACCTCTTGTCCTTCCTCTAACAACACCTGACAATCTTCCATTCACACTTCCAAACTTAGACTCACCTTTCCCTTTCATTTTCGTTTCACTCAAAGCTAACACATCCAACTTTCTTCTCACAAACATGCTGACAAACATTCTCCCAATCTCCTCCCTTTTAGCCTCAACCGTAATACATCCACGTCCATTCATAGACCCAATCTTCAGGGTACGGGGATAACTCAGCCCCCCATCCCTTTCTCTGTCCTGTCTCTTTTTAGGTACTAAAAAACAGAGGAGGGGGTCCCTAGTCCCCTCACCACGCCCCTTTTAGTCGCCTTTTACGACACGCAGGGAATACGGTGGCAGTATTCTTCCTAACACTGCCTGGCCGCAGAGTAGTAGTACCACCCCATAGTGCGGCCAGATTGTGTCCCCCCCGCCACAGGGGGATATATATATGTGTATATATATATATATATATATATATATATATATATATATATATATATATATATATATATATATATATATATATATATATATATATATATATATATTACACACACACACACACACACACACACACACACACCATAACTTCTAAATTCTTATGTTAGAAATATTTAGTACTCTTTGTGTTTTGTATTAACCAGGGTATTACATTAATCATATTGTGATGGGTGACAGGAGATTCTGCGGCCTGGACCCCATTCTGTCCTTCCAAGAACTGGCTCACCACATGACCAACTACACGGCCGCCATGTACTCAAAACTATACAAGTGAGTTACTTCAAATCAAACTCTGCCAATTTGTTTTCATGTCCAGTAAGTTCCCTGTTGATATAATTGAGAAAAAGTGAACTGTTACCTTTATTTTCATAAAAGTATAGGAGTCTGAATATATTTTCAAGTTTTTAAATAACTGCAGTATGTCTTTTGTCGTCAGTGTTTTCTAAAATAGCTATGCAGTATTAATTTTATGCTGTTACTGTAGTGCATTAGGTATAATTTCAGTACTTGTATACAGTATTACAGGATAACACATTCTAATACACTAATATCGTAAACCTGTAAACACGGCGAATCCCTTCTGAAACACGAAATAACAACAGAGATATTTTGAGGAAGTATGTGGAAATTTGTATGAACGAGACACAATAGTTACGGCCCGACACAGACCATCAAGAGCATCGAAATCGAGCCATAACTCCTGTATCTTCTCAATAAACATTTCCATATGCGGGTATAATAATCCATTTAAATATTCATGTCACTCCGAAATTAAGGTACTATACTGTAGTTCATAATGTAGGCTAGGTGACGTCGGAGGTTTCATATAGCACCTCTTCCAAGACGATTCGCTTTTCATATCATAGCTGCATCCTCTGATTATGCTAATTATATCCTTAATATCGCCATACTTTCAGTCAGCAACATACAATAGGAATTTGAGGTATTATGTGCAGAATAGGTTGCTACAGAAGTGTCACGAAATCTCTGACGCCTCTTAGACTATTACCCTAACAATCCTGTCCACCAGATCCGTGGATGATATTGACCTGTGGAGTGCCGGAGTGTCTGAGAGACCGCTTCCTGGCTCCCTGCTCGGCCCGACCTTCTCCTGCATCATTGCCACGCAGATGCAGAAACTGAGAAGAGGTGACCGCTATTGGTATGAGCTTCCCAACCAGCCATCTTCTTTCACACCACGTGAGTGAGGCATTTATATCCTTTCCTTGGTTAATAGTCAAATCGACCCTCCGATCTGCTCATCATCTTCTTACTACACCCGCACTCGCAAAGCGAGAGCAGATATATTTTACTCGACATGTTTATTTCTATCTTTGTGTGTGTGTGTGTGTGTGTGTGTGTGTGTGTGTGTGTGTGTGTGTGTGAACAAAATAACTCAGAATTTTTTCCGATTTTAAGCAAACTTAGTTGAGGGGTTGACTTATTGTTTTTGAGAATAGTTCAAAGGTCAAGGTCACAGAACAAGGTCAGAGTTCCGAGTGTTTGTGTGATCAGTACAATCGAAACAATTTTTACATGATCTGAACCAAACCTAGTGGAAAGTCTGACTCACCTAAGGAGTTGGCCTCTTGTTTTTGAGAGTAAGTCAAAGGTCCAGATCACATGAAAGATTTTTATCTTATTTAAACCAAACTCTGTGGCAGGCTTCAAGGTAAGGTAAGGATAGAAATTTGAGATAAGGTCTAGGTCACAGGGCAAGGCCAAAAGCCATGGTTACAGGGTAAGGAACTCAGTGTTGATATGAATCAAAGCTAGTGGAAGGGCTGTGGGTCTAACAAGGATGAAGTAATTTGATTCTGAGAGCAGTTGGTCGAAGGACAGGGTTGTGCACATTTTACACTGATCGCTTCTTGTTACAATTTGGTTTTGCCGTCTCCATGTGACTAAATTCATCTTTAGAGACCTGTCAAACTGGAGGAGTTAGGTATGGCCTTCACTAACCCCTTTACAGCTAAGGTGCTTTCTTAAGCTGAATAAAACAGTTTGATAATAAAGCAGCAAAAATAAAACGCAAGCGACATCCTCGGGTTCGTGTTGTTATGGCACCAGGCTAATCTGAATGTGAACCCAATGGATTGCAGGCTGAAGTTGTCCTTCACCTACAGTCCGCCATCCTCCTTTTGAGGGACAAGGAAGGTTCTGAGGAAAGTTTGTATAACCAGGTAATGGAGCTACCCGGTTATACGGGTGTCACCACATGCTGGCATTCCTCTCCAGTCCCTAGGTTGAGGGGCTTAGCATCTGCATCATTTACTGATAAAATACAGAAGACATTAATGTAACTGGTATTGTGTTTCATGCTTCAATACAACACACTAAACCATGAGACAGTCAATAATGCTAAAAGGAGTAACATACCTAAAATTACCTATCAATGAAGAATTAGTGTAACCGATATATGTTTCATGTTTCAGTACCATACACTAAACAAGTCACTATGGACAGATGGAGTGATGTGTAGGATTAATGTATTTGGATACATGTTCTGGTGCTTGTAGCAAAATGTAACAAAGGCCTCCCTACTCAGATGCAACATGCAGTTTCCACAAGCTTCGTTCACTGTATCCGACAGTGTGTTCAGAAACTTATTTTGCTTTGCTCACGTAATGCCACTCAGGGATGAGTGAGGCTGGTCACTCTCATCTTAAATGTCAGGACCAATTTGCCTAGCCCCGGGCTCCTACACTTCTGAAGGGGCAACTTAGGATTGGATGATGACATGAGATACAAAGTGTAACAAATGCCTCCCTCATCCTGGCACAGAGCAACTGGCATCCATCAGGCAAACGCGGTTGGCCAGGATCATCTGTGACAATACGGACAACATTGAGACTATGCAACTCTACCCCATGGTGCTTCATGACCCTCGTTTGTAAGTATGGGACACCACACACACTGGTATGACACATAAGTAGTAGCCTATTTCTCTTTCAAAATACAGTGCATTATATTATAACAATACCTAGTATCAATTTGCAGGGTGTTTTTTCTTTATAAAGTGAATTATTTGGTTATTACACTAAAATAATTTTACCCACATTAAGCAAATCGTCAAGTAATCATGTGTGAATGGTGAATAGCCTTCCTTTGTTTTTTGTTTTTCTTTTCCTTCTTGAACCTTGGATAACTTCTAACATTAAATGCATTAAGTATGTTGGTTTTTCAAGTGGTCTCTACTATTTCAGCCATGTTTAATAAACTACTGCAGAATGAAAAGTATATGTTAAGACCTGTTAATCTACTTAAAACAGGCTAACACAGTGCCACCGAAGTACGAAATAATTTCATAAACAGTCAGTGAAACACCAAGGGAAAACTTAATTCAACCATCTAACAGGATTAGAATGTGATATAGGTTTTTTTCTCACAATCAGTACTAAACATGTCACATGAAAATACAATTTCATATAACTGACTGTGCTGCCCACATTTCATGAGACGAATGTGATATTTACATGTGCACATGATTTGTACACAGGAACCCTCGTGTGTCATGTAAGAGTGGTGTCATACCTCACATCGATCTGACCCCGTGGGCAGAAGTACCCAAGCCAGCACCCCATCCATCCCATCTCGGACCACTAAAAGGACCAATACCACCATTGGTAAGGTTATCATCATCATCTGCTCTCTCCTGGAAATCCACTGATAAGGGATACAATTGACAGAACTGCTTCCAAGCTGCTTTATCCTCATACACCTCTTCCTCTTCCTTCTCCTTCACTGATACACTGCTTCACTTTCATTTTCCATACCACACAAGGGTTGCCTCAACAAACATTACCCTCTTAAGTAATTTTACAGATTATACATAAAGTAGGCCATGCAACCCCTCCCATATTTACTGTCCTCAAGAATTCAGCTTTATCAGAAGAGGAAACAGGCTACAAAGCCACCTGGATTGGAAAGAGGAGGAAAAGACAAAGACGTAAAACTATTGGAGAGGATTATGACAAAGTGACAGAGTTTGAAGCAGTCAGATTATTGCACTAGATTTTCTTTTTTCTGTTAATACTAATAGCTGATGTAGTGTACCTACAGGACAAACAAGAGAGTGAATCTAAAGGCAAATTAAACGAATTATATGAAGGCATTACAAGTAACAAAGAAAAAAAAAAAAAAAAGTTCATTCATTCATCTAATCCAGTGCTGCCCCATAAGAAACATAGGAGCCAAGGAGTAGGCAAGTTGGTCCTGACATTTAAGTTGACAGTGACCAGCCTCACTCATCCCTGAGTGGTGTTATGTGATCAATAAACCCCAACCGCCCCTTGGATATAACCTGCACTGGCTCAATCCGATTGCAATGCCTTAATAACCCACTAAACCACCAGATGCCATAATTTGGTTATATGGTTATCATCCAGCATTGTTAATGGTTTCCTGGTGTAAAGGAAACCATTTGGTTTGTCAGTCAGTTGAAGTTTTACCACAACAAAAACTTGTTTATTGTTCATTAACTTTTCCTTTAAATTTTATCGATGTAAACAAGTTACAGTACATTTCTATGGGAAAAGGGAATGCAGTTATGAATGCAATTGTTCCCCATCATCCCTCCAACCCCCACGTGGTTGACTGCCAAGATAACAGAATGCAACTTTCCTCCTATTTAACTTTATTTCATTATTTTTCATTCATTTCAATCCTTCATTAATTCATTTATTCCCCACATTCACTTATCATAGCAAACTGTCTTCTTAGCCTTCCCAATTACTATCATGTCCCAACCTCAAATTCATTTCTGTACATGCTTTTCGATACTTCAGCCATAGCCATTCCATTTTTGTAACAATGCTTGTACCATCCATGCATACTCTCCTACCCTACATCTTTTCGTGATTATTTTCTTAGCCAATCTGACCCAGATAACCCATGTTCAGAGTACTGTATTCCTAAAATGCTCCATTTACGTTGCTTTTACATTTATCTCCTCCAGTGTCCCCTTACTACCCTTCTGCCAACAAGAACTGTACTCCCAAGCATCTTTCTTTGAGCAAACATGTAATCAGCAAGGTCCCTTTCAACATTTTCATTATACCATGTACATATTTATGCATCTTTGTGCTTGAAGTACTGATGCATAGCTTTTGTTCCTCTCATGTCCTTCAGGTGTTGTCATTATCATTCTCCTCTGGCATTCCAAATGATCCACTTCATCATTCACATGGCTGGTGTCAGCTGCCCCCTTTCAGGTCTCTCGTCACACCCCCTAACTGTTTGGCATCTGTCCTATTGCTTTATCTTTGTGATCCCCAAAATCTATCCTCTCATGCACCTGTCAATCCAAGGTGAATATGCAGTGATCAGTACCACAGATACAATCTTAAACCCGACATATATGTGCCTTTTCTGACAATATGAGAAAAGGGAGGGGGGGCGGGTATGAGAAAAAGGTTGAGAACCCTTTTTATAGACTAATTAGTAATGTTTACAATATATACTCCTTGAGGTGACAGAAGACATAACAAAATATATTGCTGCCAGGGCACTTATGGTTTCCTACTCGTATATCCTGAACCAATGTAACCTGACCTTGTGCCCTACACCTACAAGAATGTAATATGGGACTGATTGCCATTTTTATAATCCATAAATAATTGCTCTGGTGTTTGGCAGGCCTTTGTGGGCAAGAACCTGAGCCCGGGTCCACCCAGGACTGTTGCTGCTGCCCATCAATCCTTCTTCTTCTCATACGGCCATGGTCACGGGTATTGAGAAGCATCCATCTTACCACTCAATCTTCATCCTCATCCTATATATAATAAACATCTCAAGCGACATGGTTAGGTTCTAGGGAATAAAGATTTAGTCATGAAGTGTCAAGCAATATGGTTAGGTTCTAACAAATAAAAATATATAATCATATAAGGGTGGGACTCTCAACATGGTTAGGAACTAGGGAATAAAGATTTAGTAAAGAGGTGTCAAATAATGTGGTTAGGTTCTAATGAATTAACAAGATGTATTTATAGATGGGTGGAACTCTGGTCACTGAGGCTCCATTCTCCTTTAGGGTGTGCTTGTATGATAAAACCACATCAACACAGCTCACTCCTGTGTTCTGATGTTAATGCACTCCATTACCTCATGTGGATATCACCAGGCTCAGATCAGTCAGTGCAAGTCAAGTGGCACTGCAGTATTTTTTTACCACTTTTTTGTACAGTCCTCATTCCTCTTTAATATTTAGTGTAGTGATCTGTAGCTAGTACTATACAGCACTTTATAATTCTGTACTGCTAACTGTATTCTCTTCATAACTTACTTCTTCCTGAATTTTTGTAATATTTCTTTTCCGAATTAAAGCTGTATTATTGCCTACAGGATGTATAATTATAAGTACCAAATAATACTACAAACCAGATTCTTGGACCATAACAGAAAACATTCAACTCTTGCAATCAATATATAGGGTATAAAAACCATGTCACACCCTCCACATCCTGTATATTCAAAGTTTTGCTTTTAGACAGGATAACCACAATAAAAAGATTTGGGTTATTGAGAAAAAAATTGTAACAGCAAATATATAAATAACTTTATACAAGGGCTACTGGCAGCTCTTGGAATACAAAAAATTATGTGATAAACTAACCTATCTGTCAATAAGCCTAATAAACTGCCAAAACAAGAATTGCAATTTGAATATAATAGGGGATCCATTCATAATTCCTTTCAGAATATCATACAATAGCTCAATTTAACAAAACTCAAACAACAGTAGCAGCATGAACAAGCCACAATGATGAAGACCGACATTCTTATCAACTTCGGAAGCTCCCAAGCACCTCTCTCTTAGCGATTTATCTTGTGTATTACAGCTCAGTATTATCTTCTATGGTATTTGTACCTCTACAATACCAAGATATATTACATAAAAAGCATGTAAGACAATACTAACATGTCATATACAGAAATAATATGATAAGGAAGAGATGCTAAACAGCCTCCTTAACCAACGAGAATATGGCCTGAAGAAAGAGCAAGGCACCCAGTACACTCCATAGCACCAGAGCTTTTCTTATGCCCAGTCCAGAAGGTGAAGGCTATATATAATATATATAATAGATATATATATTTCTTTAATTACATGTAAAACAAGAAGAAAAAAAAAAATTATAAAAAGCTATGGAGTTCTGGAGCCCTGCCTGCCGAGCTTAGCGGTAGCACTGGGCTCATACTGCACAGGCTATGTCCCATCTCCCCCTCTGTGCCATTTAGACTGATGACAGCCCGCCACTGGCCAGCTATGCAGAGTAAAGGACAGCTGGAAACACCCCAATGAGGAGAACCACCATAAACTTAAGCCACTGCATGTTTACACTAAAACGTGCAACCTCAGGCACAGAGGAGGAAGCAAGGATGCGAGTGATACCTGTAAAGGTGCTATTTATCACATAAGAAGTAATAACCACTGCCACTTCTCATCAGCCCCAGAAAAGCTACACGCAAGGTTCAGACAAAAGGACTTTAGCAGGTTACCACTAAGCCAATTTTTTTCTTAACAGTATCCTGGATAATTATCATACAGTAACATGAGTAAATTGTGCCCACCATAATATATGGTAGGAATTATGAGCCAAATGGCAAATAAAACAGATAAATTTTATAAATATTTCATTGCAAAAAATAAAATATTTCTTAGTTAATTTTGCAGTTAGTTTAACACAGCTGCAGACACTCTAGTTGGGCTCAAACTCTTCCTGAGGTTAAGTGCATAAAGTGTCTTCTGCTGGGCCTAAGTCTACGTGCTTCCCTGGATCCTCAGATCTTCCCGGCTCACCACACTCCACCCAAAACCTATACAAACTTATCACCTGTTTAATATGCACAAGAGACCACATTCATTAAGCTATCTCAGGAAACTCCTCTGCATATAAGAGACGTCGGTAAGAAGAATCAATCCACACTGGCCGTTATGTACAAGAATATTCCACCATGATTCCCTCAAACAAGCCTTCCATCTGGGAGGCCAGAGTAAGTAACCATGTCCAGTGAGGATTTGTCTTCCAAGGTTGAGCATGGCAGGCAGAGGGAGAAGGCGGAGACTCTGGCAGGACACCCACACACTTTGATTCTCTTAGGATGATTGGTGGATGGACCAATTTTTGCGAGTCTTCTGCCAAGTGTGATTCAGTAAACAAATCTTTATGGATTCCTAAGGCTATCTAATTTCATAAATACAAAATGAGCCTCAAGATCAGTTGAAGCTCTCAATTAGAGCAAGATACCAATAAAAGGCATTGCACAGTCTTGTGACATCCACAGCTGCTGATAATATAGCTTACTGAAGGCTCGCTAAGGTCATAACACAATTTACTCCACCACTTTCAACACCTTGCCAATAGCAATGGTTTTACCTGTAAAAGAGAAAGAACAGGAATCAATAAGTCATATCAGTCAAACTAAACAGCGGTAACCAACACAAGATGATGCTGGATACACCCTCCGCAAAAAACCTTGATCCCATCACCCCTCTGAGACCTATGAAAAACACATTTAAGGTAGGCTTAACTCCAACCATCTCCCAAATTAATCCGGCTGTTAATGTACATCTGGCAACACCCTGGACACTCCCAGACTCACAGATGCGTTAAACTCGCCAGTGCTCACTAAGCTCTCGTCAGGGGAGGATGTATACTGTTGATGCTCTTGCTGCATAAATACTCATTTTCTTCCCTACATCTTCCTAGCATTATATTTTCACCTGACATATTCTAAAATGCATGGAAAGTACTTGAGTGATGTAGAAAAGTAAAAAATATCAACTCTGACAGGCAAAAACGTCACTTTAAAGTGACGTTTTCGCCTATCAGAGTTATATGATGCTGAAGTTTTCTTGCTAAATATAGGAAAGTATCAAGTTTTTTTGCGATGGGTGTAATGAATAAAGTTCAAAACCTGGAAAAAAAAAAAACTTGCAAAAGATTGATGATATGCTGTAAACTAGTATGCCAGTACAGGTTGACATCATTCTGTGAAACAGGATATATGTAGCCATTTCAGCTAATAAAAAAATATATATAAATAATTAAAAATAAAATCCAAAGAAATGTGGATCTCTCTCTCTCTCTCTCTCTCTCTCTCTCTCTCACACACACACACACACACACACACACACACACACACACACACACACACACACACACACACACACACACACACACACACACACACACACACACACACACACACACACACACACACACACACACACACACACACACACACACACACACACACACACACACACACACACACACACACACACACACACACACACACACACACACACACACACACACACACACACACACACACACACACACACACACACACACACACACACACACACACACACACACACACACACACACACACACACACACACACACACACACACACACACACACACACACACACACACACACACACACACACACACACACACACACACACACACACACACACACACACACACACACCACACACACACACACCACACACACACACACACACACACCACACACACACACACACACACACACACACACACACACACACACACACACACACACACACTGTTCTTAAACTACGCTATATCATTTTACCATACTTTCACATGTGCCTTTTCAACAAAACTGAAAATGTTCCCAAAGTCCTTCCATAATCACAATCTCTAATTAGATCTTTTTGCAAACCTTACCATAAACAACCAGTCAGTATCTAAAAACAATGAGTTATTCTGAATCATGTTTTCTTTGGCAATCTATTGGGAATCAAGGACAATTTGATATCAAACTTAATATTCTTTACATACAGTGGTGGCAACCATCATCCACTCACTTGATGCAGTGCTGCCTACTTCTTCCTTCGCCTGTATAATTCTTTTTCTGTGCCTGCCCTCCTCTCTTCCTATTTCTCCCATCTTTTCTGTCACTTCTTATTGTTTTTCTTTCCTTTACAGGTGGCTTTACATTGAGTGACATGCCAAATGGTTTCCTGTAAGCCAAGAAACCGTTTACAACACTGGGCGGTAACCATATAACCAAACTATACATGATCCCTATGTGTCAACATGCGGGTTGGTGGAGGGTTAGTGCCCCTCCCTGTAAAACAAATAACTCATAGTCAAATGGCCACCCCTTAACCCGTGAACTGCTATGTACAGCCTGGGCTGTTCCGAGTGCGACTGCTCAATAGAGCCCTGGCTGCGAAGGTGCATTTCGAATATAGCGCCATGGTGACCAAGGCCAATGCATGCAAGCATTTTGGAATCTTCAAAACTGAAACCGAAACCAAAAACCATACATTCCAATAGGGTATCAGACAATTCAATGTTCTTCCACGGCTTTACCAAGGTAAATATTGAGCTAGTATTTTGTTACTATATACTTTGGCATGTATTCTCTCAATTCCTAAGACCAAATTTGGCCTTTGGGAAATTTCAGTTTTACCCCTATGTCTGAGCACCACAGACACCTCCAAAAATCAGCCACACGCAGTTAACGTGTTAAGGGATTATGGCGTCTGGCAATACATAGATTGACAGACATACTTATGTATCCTCACCAAGAAAACAGATAAAATATTATGACCTATGCATTAAAATGCAATTCAGATTTCTTTCATCATCACAGTCATCATCATCTAATCCTGTGTTGCCCCATGAGGAGCATAGGAGCCCATGGCTAGGGAAGTTGGTCCTGACATTTAAGAAGAGAGTGACCAGCCTCACTCATCCCTGAGTGGCATTATATGAGCAATAAACCCCAACCCCTCCTATATAGAAAACCTACACAGGCTCAATCCAACTGAAGTGCCTTAATTACCCACTAAACCATCAGGTGCCATAATCTGGTTATATGGTTACCACCCAGCATAGTACATGGTTTCCTGGTGTACATGAAACCATTTGGCTTGTCGCTCAGTGTAGGGTCACCCATAAGAAGAAGGAAAAGGAAAGAATGAAGGAAAGAAAGACAGAAGAGGGTGTATAAAGTCACCTGTAGGCAGAAGGGAGAGGAAAAAATGAAAGAAAGACAGAGAGAAGAGGAAGTTGTGAGAGGAAAGGGCAGACACCCAAAGCAGCACTACATTGAGTGAGTGGATGGTTAGCACCCCCACCTGCGACCAAAATTTTCCATCAAATATCTATATACTCATTTAGTGGTACTCTTTTCTAGCTAAGCTAATGTGGTAATAAAGATTATATAAAAAAATCACTAAGAAAAGCTAATGAAAATTAAAACACACTAAGAAATAAACTACAGTATATGAAAGAAAAACTGTGCTGCCTCTGATGTGGACATTGGAGTACTAAGTGTATATGATAAAAAATTTGTTTCTAGCACTAAATAATTGAATGCTACTTTCACATTTCATTTTCTTCCCAGATCATCATCATTACTGTATTTTCTCCCCCTCTTTTTTTTTCTTCATGTGCTTTGTGCTCTCAATGGATTCTCTTCTTTGATTTAACCCCCTTGAAATGGAAAAAGGTTACAGCATGTGCCTGACCTACCTTCATCTCTTAACGTGAAGCGTCCCAACTGTGGATGGTCCTTGAATGCTTCCATGCAAATAACTCCAGACGTCTCAAATCTCATGATGGCAATCTGGTCTTGCTTCACAAATCTGGGCCGCACTTTGGACTTGTCTCCGGATTTCTTATCGATGGTACATATAAGTAGTTTCACAGTCACCTCCTCCGCTACCGAATGGATGTGACACACCGCTGAGTAACCCGCACAGATGATGGACTTGTGTTCCAAAATAACAACCTGTCCAGATACACACATGAAAAATGCTATTCCGAATTACAACCTATACTGATTTAAAAACACACACACACACACACACACACACACACACAGATAAAGAAATCTATTCCAGTATTACTGAGACAAAAATTAACATGGAGAAAGAAAAAACTATTCCAGAATTACAACTAGACCATCATCATCATCATTATCCCGACCTCCTTTCCCACTCTAGGGCAGGGTGAAGAGTAGCAATGTCCATACAGCCCACCAACTAGAACAGATAAAAAAAACTGAACACAGAAAACACAAAAAGCTAAATCCCTGGACTTACAACTGAGTAAAGCCCTATTATTTCCTTATTTATCCTAGCAGGCCAACTGAAAAACAGCCAGAATACAGAACAAGTAAGAATTATAACATACATGAGGTATCTGCAAAACGTAAGCATTAACACATTACATCCAGAAAAGAGAGAGAGAGAGAGAGAGAGAGAGAGCATGAAAGAGGTATAATTACTAGTAGCATGCCCAGCAAAACAGGCCAGACATTTAAGCACTGATCAAACACTCCAGAATCTTAGCTCCACTCAAAATTTCCTTGACCAATGTTTTATTGCACTCAAAGAAAGTGGTGTTTTCTACTCCTTCATCCTGTCCTTCCCTCTAGTTTCTCTGAGAAGAACTAGATTGCTCTTAGTATTCCATCAAGACAGGCACATCAGTGAGCTTGTTTCTGGGCATCCACGGAGGAGTTACACACTTGCCCCTATCCGAAAAGCAGTACGGTATATATTTTTGGGGGGAGGGGGAGGGAAATCAATGTGGCTGCACCAAATGCACTCCCACCAGCTGACTGTACGGTAACTGAATGTGATTCCGTAAGAATGCAATGTCACATGGTGAAAATTAGTTCCACAGACCTAGTCATATCAGTTCTGAAAAGATAACAAGTGTATCAAATGCTGGGTAGTTATTATGAATTTCCTTTATGTGAGCAGCCAAGCCACTGCCTCCTATGCTCCTGCCATGGCAACACAGTATTTGACGATGGATGGACGGCTTCCTTTCACATGACCTATTTTCAGTTTGTGTAATGCTGACTGAGAATTATTAGAAGTTCATATACCATGTTAATGGTTGGTGAGGGTGCTCACCATCCACTCACTCGATGTAGTGCTGTTCACAGATGGCTGCCCTTTCCTCTCTTCCTACCTTCTTTCCTTCCTTCCTCTTATGTCCTTCTTTATTTCTTTCTTTCCTCTTACTTCTGTCTATGGGTGACTCTACACTGTGTGACGAGCTAAATGGTTTCCTGTACACCAGGACGCCATTTACCACACTGGATGGTAACCATACTGTATAACCAAACTATGGCACCTGGTGGTTTAGTGGGTAATTAAGGCACTCCAACCTAATTAAGCCCACGTAGGTTTATATCTAATAGGTGGTCTGGGTTTATTGTTCACATAATGCCACTCAGGGATGAGTGAGGCTGGTCACTCATGTTAAATGTCAGAAAACAACTTGCCTAGCCCCAGGCTCCTACGCTCCTCATGGGGTAACACAGGATTAGATGATGTATTTATATATGTATGTCACATACCATGTAAGCAAGCTGCATCATTATTATCCCCTCAACTGGCCATGGGTTCAGAAATTTGTGGGCTTCCATGGCCAGACTCCGTTTTTTTTTTTTTTTTTTTTCCAGATGTGAAGAGATTCGTCTCGCATACCTGGCAATATGTTTTAGCTTCCTAAATCCATCCTGTGATTCGCTGGTTCACGGAAAATATAAAATTCACAGTGCACGTGGCATTAACGTGTAAACATATGGGCAAAAACATCCAAGAAAAAGTGACTGCCTAAGTGCTCTGGATGGAAGAGTAGGGTTGGATAAACATACCAGTGACCTTCGTTCCCCTCCCATAATTATTCACAGTTTTCTACAGCTTGTGTTAATTCAACATTATCTGTATGTGTATGGTAAAGTGTCGTTCAATGCCAGCAACCAATGAGGTGTTAAAAAGAAACTTGCTGCTTTCTTTTTACTGTTCTTCCTCAACATTCTTATATAAGAATTAACTGCTGAATGAAACTACTAATGACTTGGTACTGCCTAAAATAATCATTAGTAGTGGAATATAAATGTCAAAAAAAATTTACAAATACATACAGTATTACAAGCTACATATCATCATCATCACCACCTGGACCTCCATTCCCACCTGAGGGCTGGGTGAGTAGCAACATAACAGACAGCTCAAGTTTGCCCAATCCAATGGGACACGCTTCCATGCACTCATCATTCAAGTCTCTGGAATCCTGGCTCTATCTGATACACCAAAAAACTTTCACCATATTCTGTAGCATCACATATATGTATCTGACAGTCAATCCTAACACTGTCACATTAAAAATGGGTGGCAAATCCCTGATCATACAATTCTTCTCACAACATTCATCTAGCCAGCACGATCTCTTGTCAGTCCCCTAGCCTCACCAACTTCCATATCTCTCTTCCTCACTCACTCATCCACTGTAACTCTCCACCTTCTCCTTGGCCTACCTTGCATCCTCCCTCCCTCAAATTCACTCAGATATACCTTTTTCACCACTCTTTTGTTATCCATTCTCTCCACATGACATTACGATCTCACTACACTCTCTTCGATTCCGGTGTCCACAGACTTCCTCACTCCGCATCTCACGAATCACATTATTCCGTATCCTATCCACTCTCTGTACTCCACATACATTCCTCAGCAGACCCATCTCCACTGCTCTCATTCTTGACTTTTCATTTTCATGCCATACCATAGTCTCAAATCCATAAGTTAATGCTGGCAATAACACTCCTCCATGTAAGCCTCACGTAGCTGCAAACTTATCAAGGCCTTCATTGCACCAGCTACTTTCCTTCCTTGTGTTACTCTACTTTCCACTTCTTTTGCACATTTTCTCCTCTTTTCTATCACTATACCTAGGTATCTGAACTCTCACCAACTCCAGTCTCTCTCCATTCAATGTAACATCAACAATGGGAGTCACCTTCTCTCTCAATACCCATCACTTTACTCTTTTCTACATTTACTCTCAATGCACGATGCTAACAGATATCAGTAAAAATCAGCAACAATCTACCAAGCTTTTGTCTGATATTTGCAAGCAGCACTGCATCATCAGCATACACAAAATTTGTCTCGTTTCGTTTCGTTTTTGAAGGCTCCAACATGCTTGCATGTGTTGGCCTTGGTAACCTAATGGCAGCTCTCTATGCTGCACAATCCATGGCAGCCTCCCTGTTCAGTCCCTTAACCCAAAGGTCACATTTAATGACCTCATCCCACGTCTTTCTTGGTCTACCCCTCGCAACCCCACCCCCTATATTAACACTTCTCACCTTTTCCACCAAATTATCATCCCCCATCCTCTCCACATGCCCAAACCATCTCAATCTACCTCTCCTCATCAATACACTCCAGTCCCATCCTACCTCTCAACTCTTCGATCATAAACCTAGCCCCCCCAGGCCTGGCACCCAGGGACGCACTGCACATCCACCTAATCACTGTCATTTCTGTACATCTGAGCCTGTGAATATACTCCTCCTTTACTGCCCAGGTCTCACTACTATACAGCATCACACTCCTGACACATGCTGCATACAAAGACCTCTTAGCACGCAGGGAGAGTCCTCTCAATGTCAGGAAAGGCAACAGCTTCCTGAACTTCTTCCAACCACTTCTCACCCTAGCCACAGTGCTAGCTCCAGCCTCATCTCCAGCACACAACATGTCCCCCAAATAACAAAACTTTTCCACACACTCAAGAGACTCATCAGCAAGTTCAATCCTTTCACACCTGACAATCTCCACCTGCTCTCCCTGACAAGCCGCACACATAAAATCAGCATTATCTCACAGTCTACCTCTAATACCACTATATCTCTTGTGCACCCATTTATCACAAACACTGCACAAGAGGGAATTACTTCCCATGCCTTTGTTGCAAACTGCACATGGCCACTCTCCCTCTTCTCTGACTGTACCTCCACCAACCCTAGATATCATCACTTTTGTTTTATCTGCATTTACCCTTAAACCCTTGTGCCCCATACCACCTCTCCACTTCCTAAATATTTCCTCCACCTCCCTTTCATTCTCTGCAATCAACACCAAATCATCAGCATACAACATCTTCCACAGGAGTCCACTACTGAAGTCATGTGAGAGGGCCTCAAGTACCATGATAAACAACATGGGACTCAAAACTGATCCATGATGCACACCAACATTCATGGAAAACTCATCACTCAAATCTCCATTCACTCTTACCAGGGTGCAAGCACCCACATACATAGCCATAATCACCCTAACCAACCACTCCTCCAACCCAAACTTTCTCATTGCCCACTTCACCACATCTCTAGGGACTGTCAAAGGTCTTTTCCAAAACAACAAAAACAAAATACAGATCTCTTTTCTTCCCAATATATTTTTTCTGAAGCTGTCGAACAATGAATATGGCATCAGTGGTCCCCCTACCTGGCATAAACCCAAACTGCATCTCATCAATATTTACTCTTTCTCTAATCATACCTTTGAAAACTCTCTCCATTACCTTCATTATCTGATCTAAACACTTTATACCACTATTATTTCCGCTTTCCAGGGCATCACCCTTCCCTTTATACACATTTACAATTACACTTTTCAACCAATCATCTGGGACAACACACTCATATATAATCATATTTATCAGGTCAGTGACTAACCTCACCCCTATATCTCCTGAAGCCTTCAACATTTCAGCAGTCAATCCAGACACACCTGCTGGCTTCCCCACCTGCATCCTGCCTATTGCCTCACTTACAGTAGCAGCGTCAATCAAAAGCCAAGGGCCAAACACTGGATCTGCTGGCTCCAAACCTTCCCTGTCCCAGTCAAACGCTTCATTCAACAACTGGCTATAATTCTCTCTCCATGCATCTTTTATATCCCCACTGTTCACCACTACCCTTCCTTCATCATTCTTCACACACTGCTCACCTATAATATCCTAATTATCCCTCTTCATCTGATTTGCCACCTTAAATATCATATTTTTCCTTTCCCCATGATTTAGATTATCAAGTAAAAAAATACAACAAATTATCTCTTATATTTCTCACCTGAAATAACCCTTGCACCTAACAACCATAAATCATCTTACCTGTGCATCAAATACTCTCCCAGTCTTGCATGGGTTGTTGGGATCACATAGAACAAAGCCCGGCGCAACATCTGCCTCCTCAACTCCCCTGAGCTTCACTTTGACATTCTCACCACAGTTGACTGTTCCAGTCTCGTCCTCATCCCGCCATAACATGTCTACTGTGACAGGCGTCTGCATGAAGAAAAAATTCAGACATCAGGATACAGTTATTCCTTATATGAAGTTATTTAGTTAAGCACTCATAAACTAACATATTCTTCACTTAAAACTTGCTTGTTATTCATTATCAAGTTTCCCCCCCCATTCTGCCTGTGGGTAACTCTACACTGAGTGACAAGCCAAATGGTTTCCTGTGCACCAGAAAACCATTTGCTACGCTGAATGGTAACCATAAAACCAAATTTTGGCATCTGGTGGCTTTGTGGGTAATTACGGCGGTCCAGTCGGATTGAGCCGGTGAAGGTTTATATCCAAGGGATGGTTGGGGTTTATTGCTCACATAATGTTACTCAGTGATGAGTGAGGCTGGTCACTCTCATCTTATATGTCAGGACCATCTTGCCTAGCCCTGAGCTCCTACACTTCTCATGGGGCAATGTGGGATTGGATGATGAATGAATGAATGAAAACATACACATAAGCTACAAAGGTCAGACTTAAAGCTACAGCTAGTCCATGTTTATTAAAACACACTCCTCACTTAAAAGTTGCTTGTGATTCTCTGTAAAGTCATTCAGAAGTCTTCCCCCTATCCATCTATCCATCATCCAATCCTATGTTGCCCAGTGAGGAGCGTAGGAGCCCAGGGATAGGCAAGTTGGTCCTGACATTTAAGATGAGAGTGACCAGTCTCACTCATCCTGACTGGCATTACATAAGCAATAAACCCCTACCACCCCTTGGATATAAACCTGCACCAGCTCAATCTGACTGGAGCACCTTAATTACTCACTAAACCACCCGATGCCATAATTGGTTATATGGTTACCACCCAGTATAGTAAATGGTTTCCTGGTGTACAGGAAACCATTTGGTTTGTCAGTGTAGAGTCACCCATAGGCAGAAGGAAGAGGAAAGAATGAAGGAAAGAGAGAAGAGGGAGTGAAAAGTCACCCACAGGCAGAAGGAAGAGGAAAGAATGAAGGAAAGAATGAAGGAAAGAAAGACAGGAGAGGAAGGAAGGAAGGAAGAGAGGAAAGGAAGGAAGGAAGAGAGGAGAGGAAGGAAGGAAGAGAGGAAAGGGCAGACACCCAAAGCAGCACTACACTGAGTGAGTGGATGGTGAGTGCCCCCACCTACCCTCCCCCCATTTAAAATCAGACCGAATGTGTCTCAAAGTAATTTCACTTAAAGTACCATTTTGCCAGTACAGTAAGGACTGACTGTGCAAAAGTGGAGAATTGCAAAACACTACTCTTATGACCCTCCTCCCCCTATCCAGCATTAACTTAAACCACTTCAGCTATGGTACTGCATTAAAAAAATAATTTCACGTGATATGGAATATACAGTGACTGATGGCCATCTTTAACATCTTCAGCACCAGAGGACATCTTATTCTTTTTATATTATACTCTTTCTACTCTAACTTGTCCTCAAACTGCTGGCTCTTCCCCTTCAATGCTAAGTTGTAGCAACAGACTACCATTACAATATGATGCTGGTCATGAAAAAGTGCTTTGGAAATGATACAGAGCAACAGGACTGTCTTCTTTTGCCATTAAGGTACATGGTATAAGCTGCAAAAAGGACAAAAATCTGGGTAACAATAAGGTAACAGCTTTATAGCAAATGCCAGACTATTACATTCAGCTTGGGAAATATGTCCCTAGACTGAAAGGATCAGAAAATGATGCGACTCGCTCAGCTCTTATTCCAACTGATGCCAGACATTTTTACTAAGCTCAGAGACTGGAGACATCCATCCATCATCCAAGCCTACATTGTCCCATAAGAAGCGTAGGAGCCAGGGACTAGGCAGTTGGTCCCAACATTTAAGATGAGAGTAACCAGCCTCACTCATCCCTGAGTAGCATTATATGAGCAATCAACCCCAACCACCCCTTGGATATAAACCTTCACCAGCTCAATCCGACTGAAGTGCAATAATTACCCACTAAACCACCAGGCGCCAAAATCTGGTTATATGGTCACCAACCAGCGTAGTAAATGGTTTCCTGGTGCACAGGAAATCATTTGGCTTGTCACTAAGTGTAGAGTCACCCATAGGCAGAAGGTGCAATTAATACTATAGTATCAAAATTCTATCACTGCACTAAGTCTATTTCTTAAACGGTATCTCTTCCATTGGTTACTTTTCCCACTTCCATCACTTTTTTTCAAATTTTTTGTCTACACATTAAGATTTGGGGGGGCACCTGGAGATTACCAACTTCTTTAACCCCTTGAATTTTTTTTTCTTCTATTTTTTACTCCAATTATGAAGGACCTCTAATAAAGAAAGGGGTTAACTGAGACTACAACTTGTCCAGTTGAAGGAGATTCTCAAAAATAAACATAAAATCATTTGAGATAGTAAAAATCATCATCATCATCAAAATTAAAATGGAAAAATGTCGCTGAACTGAAAGGGTAGTGATGATGGCATTAAATATGGCTCAATGTTTACCACAATAGTTATGATTTACTTACAGTCTGCTGTGTTGGATTACAGGGCTGGTGACCTTTGACATGGTATTAGTATCCGAAGATATGCAGTTTAACTGATTTTTACAACAATTATCAGGTGTATAAAATAACTGGGAGTACTAAGTTCTGCAAACCTACCTTATTTGGCATGACAATAATATTGTCACCCTTCTTGCAGCAGCCTGACTCCACTTTGCCCATTGCGATGGTTCCTCTGTCATTGTATCGGTCCACTACAGGCATCATGAAGGGTCCATTAACATTACGGTTAAGGTGTGGTAGATTGTTGATATATGGTATGAATGCTGGCCCTTTGTACCATGGACATATTGCCTCATCTATTGGTTCTCGGAGGTTGGCACCTGTCAGCCCAGAGCAGGGCATAAACATGATGTCTTTACTGGGATTGAAACCAACCTGCAAGGAAAACAAACCAATGTAGAAACACGGTGCAAGGCTCTAGAAAAAATACCAGAGTTATAACGCCAAAGAATTTTTCGGCATAAATGAAATAATTGCAAACTGAATACCTAATTAAAATGAATATGAAACCATAAAAAATATCAGTAAAAGCTCAAACATCCACCTGTGAATATGATGAAACAAAGGGTTTACGAAGATAATAGAAACACTGAAAAAACAAAATCCATTGTTTGTCTGTGGGGAAAAAAAAAAAAAAAAAAAAAGTGTAATGGATGCAAGAGCATATAAAGGTTGGAGGAGTGGACTTTCTGACCACCACTTGGTGGTGGTGAGTCAAAGTTCAAATGAAATGTTGGAATAGAAAAAGAGATAGACAGGAGGAAGCAGTTAATACAAGGAGGATGGAAAGGTTACAAGAGGATGGAAAAAAGGCAGACTATAAGAGAGAAGTGGAGAAACAATTGGGTAAATATGATCTGGAGCAGATGAGGGACGTGGATGGTGTGTGCAAGATATTCGCAGACGAAATCTGTGCAGCACGTGAGGTGGTGTGGGATGAAGAGAAGACAAAAGTGGGTGCAAAGAACAGCATGGTGGAATGAAGAGGTGAGACAGGCTGTGGTACAAAAGAAGAAAGCATAGAGTGAGTGCATGAGAATGAGGGGTGTGGAGGAAGTTGAGTGAAGAGAAAGTTATATGTAAAGAGGAAGAGAGGTGAATAGATTAGTACGAGAGAGTACAAGAGTGGTTGAGAAATTTGGAAGAAATTTGAGTGTAAGGTGGAGGGACAGTACAAAAATGTTTTGGAATGAGGTAAAGAGAGTTAGACAGGGTGTTAAAGAAGTTAGTCTGGGGATGAAAGATAAAAATGGTAGATTACTCGTGGAGAGGGGAGAAAAAGTGAGCAGATGGAGAGAACACTTTAAGGAACTGCTGAACATAGAGAAAGAAAGTAATGTGAGTATAAATGACTGGAGAAAGTCTGTGAGAAGGATGGATGTGAGATGAGAGGAAGAAATCAGTAGGATAGAAGTTGTGGAAGCAATGAAGAAAGTCAGGGTGTTAAAGAAGTTAGTCGGGGAATGAAAGATAAAAATGGTAGATAACTTGAGAAGAAGGGAGAAAAAGTGAGCAGAGGGAGAGAATACTTTCAGGTACTGCTGAACATAGAGAATGAAAGTAATGTGAGTATAGGTGACTGGGGAAAGGCTGGGAGGAGGAGGGATGTGAGATGAGAGGAAGAAATCAGTAGGATGGAAATTGTGGAAGCAATGAAGAAAGTCAAAATGGGGAAAGCCCTAGGAATTGATGGAGTGTGTGGTGAAAGGCTGAAGCATGGGGGAGAGATAGAAGTAAAATGCATGTGGAAGATGTCCAGACTGGCATGGCAGGAAGGTAAAGCCCCAGAGGATTGGAAGTCAGGTACAATGATTCCCCTGTACAAAGGGAAGGGGGAAAAAGAAGTGCGTGGTAATCATATGGGCATATGTTTTCTTAGTGTAAGAGGAAAAGTACATGACAGGATACTTATTGACAGAGTTAGGGAAATAACAGAGTGGAGAAGAACAGGGAAATTTTAAGAAGGGAAAAGGTTGTGTAGATCAGACATTCTTTCTTAGGTCTTTAGTGAAAAAGTTTCTAAAGAAGGGAAAGAAGTTGTATGCAGCCTTCATGGTTTTGAAGAAAGCATATGACAGGGTGGAGAGACAGGGACTGTGGAAAGTATTAAGAATATATGGAGTAAATGGGAAGTTAGTCGAATGACATGAAAAGTATGTACAGTATGAGGGTGCTACGGCTGCAATGCATGTGGATAGTGAACTGAGTGAATTTTTCTATTTGAAGGTTGGATTGAAACAGGCATGTGTCATGCCTCCAACGTTGTTCAATCTGTATATGGATGGGGTCATAAAAGAGATACAAGGTGGGGCAGTGGATGTACTGTTGTCTGCAGATGATACTGTGTTGTGATGACGAAGGGGAGCTGCAAGGCTAGGTGAACGAGTCTGATAGTGTAAGAAATGGAATCTAAAGGAGAATGTAGGGAAGAGTAAAGTTATGGTCTTCGAGAGAAATGAAGTCACTGAATGCACAGTGAGGCTGGATGAGAAGGAAATGGAAACTGTGAGTGCGTTTAAGTACTTGGGTAATGTGATGAGTACGGATGGAAATTTGGAGGGTGAAGTGCTTGAAAGGGCACAACAAGAAAGAAAGGTTGCTGGATCTCTGAAAGCAGTGATAGCAAACAGGGAAGTGAGCATGGAAGTGAAAAAGTTACTCATCATCATCATCATCATCTGGACCTCCTTTTCCACCCTAGGGCAGGATGAAGCATAGCAATGTCCAGACAGCCTAAGTTTGCCCAATCCAATGGGCCACGCTTCCCTTCACTCATCATTCAAGCCTCTATCTGATATGCCAAAAACATTCACCACATTCTATAGCTTCCATAAACATACCCAACAGGGTCAATCTGGACACTGTCATATTAAAAAGGGAGGCCAAATCCCTAATCATGCACTTCTTCTCACAACATTTATCCAGCCAGTTCAATCTCATCAGTCCCCCAGCCTCACCGGCTTCCATACCTCTCTTCCTCACACACTGATCCACCATATCCTTCCACCGTCTCCTTGGCCTACCTTACCTCCTTCCTCCTTCAAATTCACTCACATAAACCTTTTTCACCACTTTACTGTTATCCATTCTCTCCACATGACCATACCATCTCACTACTCCCTCTTATATTCTGGTATCCACAGACTTCCTCATTCCACATCTTTCACGAATCACATTATTTTGCAACCTATCTACTTTCTGTACTCCACATACATTCCTCTGCAGTCCCACATCCGCTGCCCTTACTCTTGACTTTTCATTTTTATGTCACACCATAGTCTCACATCCATATGCTGGCACTAACACTCCTTCCTGTAAGCCTCGTGCAGCTGCAACATTCAAGCCTCTCTTTCTTATGAAGGCCATCATGGCATCAGTTACTTTCCTTCCTTGCATCACTCAACTTTCCACTACTTTTGCACATTTTCCTCTCTTTTCTATCACTGTACCCAGGTATTTGAACTCTCACCAATTCTGATCTCTCTCCATTCACTGTAACATCATACTGGGAGTCACCTTCTCTCTCAATAAACATCACTTTATTCTTTTCTACATTTACTCTCAAGGCGCAACGCTCGCAGACATTAGCAAAACTCAGCACTACTCTACCAAGTTCTTGTGTGGCATATGCAAGTAGCACTGCATCATTAGCATAAAACAAATCTGAGATATGGTATTCCTTTCATCACCACTCATTACCAATGCCATCCCTCTCTCCATTACTCGTGTTTTTACTTCTCTCATCACCCCATCCATATATATATATATATATATATATGCGTCGGCCTTGGTCACCTAGTGGCAGCTCTCCATGATGCACGATCTATTGCAGCCTCCCTGTTCAGTCCCTTAACCCAGAGGTCAGACTTAATTATCTCATCCCATGTCTTTCTCGGTGTATCCCTCACAACCCCGCCCCCTATATTAACACTTCTCACCTTCTCCACCAAATTATCATCCCCCATCCTCTCCACATGCCCAAAACATTTCAATCTACCTCTCCTCATCACAACACCAATACACTCCAGTCCCATCCTACCTCTCAGCTCTTCCATCTTAAACCAAGTCCTCCCAGCCCTGGCACGCAGGGATGCACAGCACATCCACCTAATCATTGTCATTTCTGTATGTCTGAGCCTGCGAATATCCTCCTCCTTTACTACCCAGGTCTCACTACCATACAGCATTACACTCCTGACACACGCTGCATACAAAGACCCCTTAGCACATAGGGAGAGTCCTTCTCAGTGTCAGGAGAGGCAACAGCTTCCTTAACTTCTTCCAACCACTTCTCACTCTAGCCAGAGCTAGCTCCAGCCCCACCTCCAGCACACAACATGTCTCCTAAATAACAGAACTTTTCCACACACTCAAGAGACTCACCAGCAAGTTCAACCCTTTCACACCTGACAATCTCCACCTGCCCTCCCCGACACACCACACACATAAAATCAGCATTATCTCGCAGTCTGCCTATGATACCACTACATCTCTTGTGCACCCATTTATCACGAACACTACATAAGATGGATTTACTTCCCACGCCCTTGTGGCAAACCACACATGGCCACTCTCCCTCTTCTCTGACTGTACCTCCACCAACCCTAGATACCATCACTTTTGTTTTATCTGCATTTACCCTTAAGCCCTTGTGCCCCATACCATCTCTCCACTTCCTAAATCTTTCCTCCACCTCCCTTTCATTCTCTGCAATCAACACCAAATCATCAGCATACAACAACTCCCACGGGAGTCCGCTTCTGAAGTCATGTGAGAGGGCCTCAAGTACCATGATAAACAACATGGGACTCAAAACTGATCCATGATGCACACCAACGTTCATGGAAAACTCATCACTCAAATCTCCATTCACTCTTACCTGGGTGCGAGCACCCACATACATAGCCATAACCACCCTAACCAACCACTCCTCCAACCCAAACTTTCTCATTGCCCACTTCACCACATCTCTAGGGACTCTGTCAAAGGTCTTTTCCAAATCAACAAAAACAAAATACAGATCTCTTTTCTTCCCAATATATTTTTCCTGAAGCTGTCGAACAATGAATATGGCATCAGTGGTCCCCCTACCTGGCATAAACCCAAACTGCATCTTGTCAATATTCACTATTTCTCTAATCATACCTTCTAAAACTCTCTCCAATACCTTCATTATCTGATCTAAAAGCTTTATACCTCTATTATTTCCTCTTTCCAGGGCATCACCCTTCCCTTTATACACATTTACAATTACACTTTTCAACCAATCATCTTGGACAACACACTCATATATCATCATATTTATCAGGTCACTGACTAACCTCACCCCTATATCTCCTGAGGCCTTCAACATTTCGGCAGTCAACCCAGACACACCTGCTGCCTTCCCCACCTGTATCCTGCCTATTGCCTCACTCACAGTAGCGGCATCAATCAAAGGCCAAGGGCCAAACACTGGATCTGCTGGCTCCAAACCTTCCCTGTCCCAGTCAAACTCCTCATTCAACAACCATTTATAATGCTCTCTCCATGCATCTTTAATATCCCCACTGTTCACCACTACCCTTCCTTCCTTCATTCTTCACACACTGCTCACCTATAATATCCCGATTATCCCTCTTCGTCTGATCTGCCACCTTAAATATCATATTTTTCCTCTCCCCGTGATTTAGGTTATCACGTAAAAGTCTCTGTGACTCAGCCTTTTCCCTGTATACCTCTCTTCTAGCCCTACGCTTGGCAGCCAAGTATTCCTCCTTGTTACCACCCTTCTTCCATTCCTGGAAAAGCCTTGTTAACTGCAGCTTCTACACCCTCATCCCATCACCAAGTTACCTGATGTCTTGGTGGGCCTCTAGTTCAACTGCATATTACACCAGTAATTCTCAAGAGGTTGTTCTTGAGGGCTCTATACTGTTCATTAACACCTCTGTCTACAGCTCCCTGTTCAGCCACCACTCTCCTCATCTCGCAATAGAAGGCATCCCTTACTACTTGGTTTTCCAGCTTCCATATTTTCCTCCTGGGTACATAAGTCCTCTTTTTCATCATTTGTTCCTTAAGCACCATATCACAGATCAACAGTCTGTGCTGCTGCACACACTCCTCACGTCCTATAACTTTAACATCCCTTACTAACCTCCCATCAGCCCTCCTAACCAGAAAATAATCTATCTGATTGCTATTTCCTCCAGACTCATACGTAATTAACCTACTCTCTCTTTTCCTAAAATGTGTATTGCACACAATCATGTTCATTGCCTCCCCAAACTCGAGTATCCTTTCCCCTTCCGCATTCCTTATACCATACGCACATCCCCCATGTACTCCTTCATAACTTTAAGCTGCTTCACCCACATGACCATTCAAGTCCCCTCCCAAAACCACTATCTCATCATCCCGCATACCACCTATGACAAGTATTAAGTCATCTCAAAATCTATCTTTCTCTTCTTCATCCAAGCCTGCCTGTGGAGCTTATGCTGATATAGTTGCAGTTATCATTCCACCGACCAGAATTTTCACTACCAATATCCTATCACTTACTCTCATAACATTCATAACATATTCCACCCACTTCTCTGCAACCATCACACCAACACCCTCATATCCGTCTGTCCCCCCCTGCCAAAACAAATATATATATACAGTATATATAGAACAACCATGGGGACATAACACAACCTTGTCACACACCTACACTGATCATGAACCATTCACTTAGATGCCCATTAACCCTTACACATGCCTCACTACCATCATAAAAACTCTTGACGACACCAAGCAGCTTACCATCAACACCGTGCATGCACAAAAACCTTCCACAAACGTTCTATGTCTACTTTGTCGTATGTGTTTTCCAGATCCATAAATGCCACAAACACCTTATGGTCCTTCTCACATGCTTTCTCCACTGCCTGTCTCACTGCAAATATATGATCCACACATCCTCTGCCACTACTAAAACCAGGGACTACTGATATCTCTCTTACACTCTCTATAATTCTTCCATATACCTTCCCTACAACACTCGACAGCGTTATGCCACAATAATTCTCACACTCACTTTGCTCACCTTTATTTTCGTACAGGGGTACAATCATTGCCTTTTTCCACTCTACTGGCAGGTTCACTCATTCATGCTTTCTTACATATCTCCAACATGCACTTCATTCCACTCTCCCCACTAAACTTAATCATCTCTGCATACACCTCATTAACCCCAGCTGCTTTCCCATTTATTAGCCACTTCACAGCATTCTTCACCTCCGCAAGTGTCACGTCTCCTGGCACTGCATTCTTTCTCTGTACACCACTAAAACCAATCATGTTAACAGTTGCTTTGCTCTCTCCATTCTTATTCATCAGGCTTTCAAAATATTCTTTCCATCTAGTCCTTACTTCATCCTGATGGGTTAATAATCCACCACTTACATCCTTCACACTTTCACACATCTTTCCACTGTCACTTCTACATTTCCGCACCTCTTTCCAGAATAACTTCCTATTTTCATTGTAATTTGCATTCATTTTTCTTCCTAGATCATCATGTACAACCCCCTTTTTCTTCACAGGTCTCTTTATGAGCTTCTTGCTCTCAATATATTCAGCTCTTACTTCTAATGAACCCCTGTGCTGTATCCACTCTAGCCACTTCTTCCTCTTTTCCTCCAATGCTCTCTTAACCTCTCCATCCCACCATGCCATACCTTTCTTCTTTGATGTTACTCTTGCCACACCACACACTGCTTCAGCACTCCTAACTAAGCAATCCCTATATACATTCCACAAGCTGTCCAGATCCATTTCATTCCAATTCACAATTCACTGATTCTAACTCCTCCCCAACTTTGGCCCTATATTCATCTGCCATTTCTTTGATCCTCAGCTTCTTGACTTTCAGAATCTCTCTCCCTGACAGCTCCTCTCTCTCTTGGTCCACCTCACTCCTCTCAGCTTGATCTTGCATACCACAATCATGATCTGACAAACCTCCACATCATCCTCTAACTGCCCTCGTATCAGAAACACTACCCAGCATCGACTTCTCTATGAGCACGTAATCAATCTGGCTCCTTTCAACACAAACGCCATTCCCTCTATACCATGTAAATTTATGTGCATCTCCGTGTTTGACATAATAATTACAAATGCACAGCCTCCTTTCCTGACATGTGTCCTTCAGTCGCTTCCCATTATCATTCTCTCCTAGTACTCTATTATTACAAATTACCATCCACTCACTCGATGTATTGCCGCTCTCGGGTGTCTGCCCTTTCCTCTCTTCCATCCCTCTTTCCTTCCATCCTCTTCTGTTTTTTTATCCTTCATTCTTTCCTTGTCCTTCTGCCTATGGGTGACTTTACACTCCCTCTTGTCTTTCTTTCCTTCATTCTCTCCTTTTCTTTCTGCTTGTGGGTGACTCTACACTGAGTGACAAGCCAAATGGTTTCCTGTACACCAGGAAACCATTTACTATGCTGGGTGGTAACCATATAACCAAATTTTGGCACCTGGTGGTTTACAGGGTAATTATCGCGCTCCAGTCGGATTGAGCTGGTGAAGGTTTATATCCAAGGGATGGTTGGGGTTGATTGCTCATGTAATGCCACTCAGGGATGAGTGAGGCTGGTCACTCTCATCTTAAATGTCGGGACCAACTGCCTAGCCCCGGGCTCCTACGCTCCTCACGGGGCAATGTAGGAATGGCTGATGGATGGATGGATGGATATATTCACAGGACCAGCACCTACTCTCCCACTCATGTCGCTCATTACAAACACTTTATAACTCCAGGGCATTTCTCCAACTACTTCATCCAGCTCATCCCCAAACCTGTCTTTGTCTCCTGTCATCACACTGTGCATATGCTACACCTTAAAACCCACCTAAAACAAAGGTCTTTAAAGCTACACCTCAGGCAATTTCCCAAATTTTTCCATTTCTTGATGTAAATCACTTAAACCCATATCATGTTTGCATAAGAGAAAATTACAAGAGACTTGTGACATGCATAAAAAGCACAGGCACAAAACGAGGTTCAGATGTACTTACAAATCAAAGCACTAACCAAATCATGAAAAAAAATTATTATATTACCGGTACTTCATGTTTATTATGTCCCATAAAAAATACCCGTCTTCTACATGCATATGTTTTGATGGACCTAACCAAAGTGTGCCCAATAACACAGTACTGGACTTGCTTGGTAACATGCGTATACAGTACTGGACACGCTTGGTAACATGCATATACAGTACTATACTCATGTTCTCAAATTAGCCACGAACTAACCTTCTTTAGGTATGGGACAAGCTTGTCTTTGCATTCATTGTAGCGCTTTTCTGCCCACTCTACAGTAGAGTCATCCATTTTGTTGATGAGCACTATAAGATGCTTCACTCCTGCAGTCTTAGCCAGCATAGCATGTTCTCTCGTCTGACCTCCTCGCTCAAACCCAGTCTCAAATTCACCCTTTCTGGCAGATATCACCTGGAAATGAAAGTAATAAGTGCAAGCTGATGAATATCAAGCCACAGATACACCACTTCAAAAGACTACTGAAAAGGCATATTAAAGCCCTCTAATGTGCTGCTGAGCCAGGAACTTTGCAGGTTTGAATGATAATTGAACTGGTGAGTGAACTTATACACTAACATCCTGTTGATGTTTTCCAGTTATATTTCACTCACATAAAAAAGCCCTTATCCAAAAAAGGGGTACCTGGCGTAAAACTCACTCACACCCCATTTAATGGTGGGGAGTAAGGGGAGAGCATGGTTGAATAGAAACAAAATATCTACAGTGAGAGCAATATATATGAATGACTACAATGTTGGCACAGTCCCTGTATGTGGTACAGTAATTAGTGTGGCATGTGAATGAAAAGTCAACAGAAATGGGTTTTTGAAGAAAGTGTGAAATGCATAGGTTGGACTTCGAGTGAAATGAGATTTGTACAAGATGTGGCATCAGGATGTCTTCAGTCAATTGGGCTAAGACTGTGCTTACAAGGTATGGTCAAGGAAAACAATGGATATGAAAAGGGTGGTGGTTGTTGAGGCCCTAGGCTCATCTGGATGTAAGTCTGAAAATGGTAAAGATAGGTAGGCCATGAAGGCTGATGAATATAGTATATGAATGTGTGTAAAAAAGTGAGGTATGGATGAGGTGAGAGAATTGAAGGGATTGACGTGGTAGGATGAATTATGTATGAAGGAGTATATGGCATGTTCTGACACTCCTTATTTGACAGTCAACAGACTAACCTAATTATCTCGTAGGTAATATGAAATGCAGCTACGAAAGTCTAAGCAAATGATGTCATGTTGCCTCTTAAAAAATCAGAGTGTCGAGGTTGGCCATGGTATAGTAAAGCTGATATTTTCTTGGAACAGGAAGCTAAACCATGTGTCAGAACCAACAGATGCTGGTAACTGCTCATAACACAGAAATCTAAGAAGTGTAAGGAAACAAGAGGATGGTTGGGAAAGGAGACGAAACTGAAGAGGACCCTCATTCCACTCCACCAGCGAGTATCTTTTTTAGGAGACAGAATGATGTAAGTGGAATGGCTTAGGACTCTACTACAGGTGTACTGAGTTCAAACCTTCAACCTAATAACATTTGACACAATATGAAACTCAGCTTGAACACTGGCTTTTACCCCTAAGAGCCGGGGAACGGTAATATCCAATGGGGAATTGTTGGGCTGGGGACACCGGATGACGGCTATAACCTCATGTGTTTTCGCGCCACAGTCTGAGGTGGCCAGCACTTGACCTCATCACCAAAGGGTGGGTATAATCTCCTGGCACCTGAGGCAAGTATACCTCAGTCGTCTCTATGACTTTACCAGGTGTAGGACGATGTTTTCTTAAGCCTCTCGTCCGATTCTGTTCCCACCTCATGTGGACCCCCTTGGCTCATCCACCCCTGCCAAGCCACTTTCCACGAATACTAGGAAAGGAGTCAGTGATAGTGCCAAACGTGGTGCCTTGGACGCAACTGTGTCTAGTTTATCTAGTAATGGAGAAGTCATCATGCTGAGAGCAATGCCATAGTTTGGGAAGCAAGCACATGCAGGAACACATCCTACCTCTTGTGCTACAAATTTGTCCTCTTCCTCATGTCCTTACTCACTGACAGGAGACCTACAAACCTGGGGATACTTTCATTCACGAGAAGAGTTGGTAAGTAATATGGTCTTTAATTTGTTTCTCTAACTGCTATAGTTTCTGAGCTCTCAAGGTTTGAAAATAGGCTATTTTCAGAACAATTCCTGTGCAGGGAGAAAGAGCACACTGGCACATGGTATAAATAGCTCGGTGTCTCAGGATTAGGTCTGTTAGGAAGGGTCAGGATTTCAAAGGTTGAATGGTAAGTGAATGAGTGTCTGGAACACTGCAATGGGCATCCTGTTCTTATATCTTTCTATGCTATTTATATTCTTTGTTTCTGCACCCTACCTCATCCCATCATTAGGTGGGATAAAGAAGGGAAGAAGACAATGATGTCAATACCACTGATACTACAAGTCTGTTTATTCTACTCAGTATTTTCCATTTGTTTAATTCACAGCAAACTTTACAGTACCAGATTGTCACTGTCCTTTGATGTACTATCGCTCAAAAAAGTATCCTTACTCACATGAACGCAGGACTCCACAATGAGTAAAGTGATTCGAACAGTGTCAGTATTCCATATTTCATCGTCCATTTTGTCAAAATGTCTCGCGTCACTTTAGTAAGGATACTTTTTTGCATGATAGTACTTTCCAGTTGTTTATATAAATTGCTCCCCATACACCTAATTACCACCATCCAGATCCTTCCCAAATCAAGGCAAGGTGAGGTTAACATCCACAGAGCCACAAAAAAGTTGGTTAAATGAGATACATTTTAACCTTACTGTAAAATAACAATCAGTTTATCATAAAAAGAAAGAACACACAAAAATGAGAGCAGTTTCTCCCCCCTCCCATCCATATTGGTAGAAGAGGTTAATAAATGAATTTCTTCTTCACCAAACTTTGTCCATATGCAACATAAATTACAGAAAAGGCATAAAACTTACAAGGACAGCCAGATCAGCTTGGCAGGCACCACCAATCATGTTAGGCACGAAACTTTTGTGGCCAGGCGCATCTAGGATGGTGAAGTGTTTCTGGTCAGTCTCAAAATATGCCCTTCCCACCTCTACTGTCTTTCCCTTGTCACGCTCTGTTAAAAAAAATACCTTAATTTCATTAAATGCAATGAAAAAATGCTGTGTTATATTCTGGCAAATACCAGTCTAACGTAAATCCTTAGCATCCAAAGGATTACAAATTACCTTGTTAAACATTCCATTGCTCTAGATATGCATAAGCATTTCTACTAGGCTACAGCCAAGCTCTCTTACTCACTCAGGATATTCTTGGTAGTTTGGCTAAATCATACAAATTGACAAAAATACATACTCTGAAAACTAACTTGTATTTACACCAGTTATATAAATAAAGAATACCGTAGTACAACAGACTGTATAAGCCATTAAAAAACCACAAACCTTCAAGATTAGTGTCCAACGCCCATGAGAGATACCAAGTTTCTCTGTTCTTCTCCTTCGCCTCCCTTTCATATTTCTCAAGTGTTCGCTTTTCCACCATCCCCGTCAAGTACATAATCTGTCCACCAATTGTAGATTTTCCAGCATCTGGAGATAGAATCAGGGTACAATTCACCATGCTATTTTCAGAGTACATGAAACCCAACTTGAAATTCCCATCACGTTTACTAAAGGTCTTCTCTAGTCATTCTTTTTTATCCATCCATCTATCCAGCATCCAATCCTACATTGCCCCATGAGGAGCATACGAGCCCAGGGTTAGGCAGTTGGTCCTGACATTTAAGATGAGAGTGAATCAGTTTCTTAAATAATTTTTCTGCCTGTTCTCTGCTCTTTTTCATTCGCTAGTAATTTAACACCATTCTCATCACCGAAACTTTCACACTTTCCAAATTCATTCCAGCATTTTCTCACCTCTACAAAATACTGTTCAAGTACAGTAATGCCCTACTCTGCTTCACATTCTTTTACTCTCGACACATTTCCCTTTTCATATGTGTGTGTGTGTGTGTGTGCGCGCATGTAGATAAATACAGATATATGGTAATACCTCAATTATCCACACAGTCTGTATCCGTTCATTAGGCCTTGACTGTATTATAACCGTAACCAGATATATCTGTCCGTATCTGTTCATAAAAGCTCCGGTTTCAGTGGCCGACTGACTGCCAACAAGGTAAAAAAAAAAAAAAAAAACATATACAGTATATGTTCTGTGGCTCACTGGCTTCTGTGTCTGCGTGCAGGTAACAGACCCTAACCCACAAGGTGAGCAAGAATGACCACGGATCCCTAACGTATGGTTGAAAGCACCCAATCAAAGGACACATACCAGCCACGTGCAAGGAAAACAGACATAAACTACAAGGTGAGCGAGAATGGCTGTACAGGTCCTTACCGAATGGTGAAAGTTCCCTGGCCGGCCGGATCAATGGGAACATACCACCCTTGATGTAGTAATACAGAGCCTAGCCCACTACCAGAGTAAAAGCACCTCTCTGCCTCCTCACCAAACGGTGAAAGTCCCATGGCATAACTCACTTCTCCCCCTCCCCCCTAGTCCCTCCTCCATCCTTCCCCATGATCACAGATGGCCCACTTTGGGCATAGGCTTTACAGCCTGCTCCCAAGGCCCAGCAGTCCTCCTACATACCATACACCTCTACTTACCTCCCTCCCTCTCCCTCAGTCCTCCCCACCCTCATGTTGCCTACCATCCCTGTGTGAGTTTTTTAGTTTTTTGCAATTTATTCCAATATCATTGCTCAAAGCGAAATTCCCAAACGACCTTGAGAAATCTCATGAAATTCTGCATCTAGACATAAGTTTAGCTCTTGCATGGTGTGCAAAATTTTGCGCTAGGATGTTGGGAAATTATTTGAAGGAATTTTTTACTTTCCAAGTTTAGCCTCAATGCTTTTTTGTATTTTTACTCATTAGTTTTGTGTGCTTTGTACAACAGAAGATGGTGGTATACAATTTATACCAATATAACCAATTTTAGGGGGGCATACTGAAACTGAAATTTTTTTCTTTGTGAAAGGAGTCAGCCATTACTCTTACTAAGAAACCTTTTGAATTCCCGTGAGGGCTAAACACTGAAATTTTTTTCTTTGTGAAAGGAGTCAGCCATTACTCTTACTAAGAAACCTTTTGAATTCCCGTGAGGGCTAAACACACGGCAACCGTTGTGTTCATTTTTTTTTTTTTTTTTGTGGACTTTTGTTGTTTAGGCATTGCTTTCTTAGTGTCTAGCATTACACTGGATATTCCTACGTGTGTTTTGATGTCTAAATACAGCTGAAAGACCGGAAAACACTGCCAAAATTAGGAGGGGTACTGTACATTATACTGTAGGTAGGATATTTGTGGATTTTTGTTGTTTATGCATTGTTTTCTTAGTGTCTAGCATTACACTGGATATTCCCACATGTGTTTTGATGTCTAAATACTGCTGAAAGACCGCAGAACACTGCCAAAGTTAAGAGGGATTCTTGGTGTCTAGCATTACACTAGATATTCCCACGTGTATTTTCATCATCATCATCATCTGGACCTCCATTCCCACCCCAGGGCAGGGTGACGAGTAACAATGTCCACACAGCCCAAATTAGCCCAATCCAATGGGCCATGCTTCCATTCACTCATCATTAAGCCTCTGGATCCTGACTCTATCAGGTACGCCAAAAACATTCACCACGTTCTGTAGTTTCATATAAATGTATCCAACAGAGTCAATCCGGACGCTGCCATGTTAAAACGGGGTACCAAATCCCTGACCATGCACTTCTCCTCACAACATTCATCCAGCCAGCTCGAACTCTTGTCAGTTCCCTAGCCCCACCGACTTCATACCTCTCTTCCTTACACACTCATCCACCATATCTCTCTACCTTCTCCTTAGCCTACCTCGTCTCCTCCCTCCTTCAAATTTGCTCAGATATACCTTTTTCATCATTCTGTTGTTAACCATTCACTCCACATGACCATACCATCTCAGTACACTCTCTTCGATTCTGGTGTCCACGGACTTCCTCACTCCACATCTTTCATGAATCACATTATTTTGTATCCAATCCACCCTCTGTACTCCACATACATTCATCAGCAGTCCCATCTCCACTGCTCTTACTCTTCACTTTTCATTTTCATGCCACACCAAAGTCTCACATCCATATGTTAAAGCTGGCACTAACACTCCTTCATGTAAGCCTCGTGCAGCTGCAACACTCAAGCCTCTGTTTATTATCAAGGCCTTCATTTCACCTGCTACTGTTCTTTCTTGAGTCACTCTACTTTCCACTTCTTTTGCACATATTCCTCTCTTTTTTGTCACTGTACCCAGGTATTTTAACTCTCTCACCAATTCCAGTACCTCTCCATTCACTGTAACATTGCACTGAGAGCCATCTTCTCTCTCAATAACAACCACTTTACTCTTTTCTACATTTAATCTCAAGGCACAACACTCACAGACATCAGCAAAACTCTGCACTAGCCTACCAAGTTCTTGTCTGGTATTTGCAAGTAGCACTGCATCATCTCTCTTTAGGAACTACAAAACAGAGAAGGGGGTCCCTAGTCCCCTCACCCCACCCTTTTTAATCGCCTTTTACGACACGCAGGGAATATGGTGGCAGTATTCTTCCTAACACAACCTGGCCGCAGAGTAGAAGTACCATCCTATAGTGTGGCCAGACTGTGTCCCCCCCCCCACCACAGGGGGGATCTGTCCCTTCTCCCCTCTGATGCTAAGATACAAATGATTGTGTTTGAGTGGATGAGTAAGTTGGGAGTGTGTCGTCCTGTCTCGACTACCTCCCTTTCCTTGGGGGAAGTAGCCTAAGTATATAGATAGATAGACAGACTGCATCATCAGCATAGAACAAATTTGAGATACTCCATCCATCACTATTCATTACCAATGCCATCCCCCCCACCATTACTCATGTTTTTAATTCTCTCATCACCCAATCAATATATACACTGAACAATCATGGGGACATTACCATCATAAAAACTCTTGACGGCACCTAGCAGCTTACCATCTATACCATACATGAGCAAAATTTTCCACAATCCCTCTCTGTCCACTTTGTCAAATGCGTTTTCCACATCCACGAACACCATAAACACCTTATGGTCCTTCTCGCAAGCCTTCTCTGCTACCTGTGTCACTGCAAATATTTGATCCATACATCCTCTGCCACTCCTAAAGCCACCCTGTTCATAACTCACAAGGACTTCTGATATCTCTCTTACTTTCTCTATAATAATTCTTCCATATACCTTCCCTACCACACTCAATAAACTTATACCACGATAATTCTTGCACTCACTTTGCTCACCTTTATTTTTGTACATGGATACAATCACTGCCTTTTTCCACTCTGCTGGCATAGTTTCACTCATCCATGACTTCTTATATATCTCCAACAAGCACTTCGTTCCACTCTGTCCACTACACTTAACCCCTAAAACGCGGCTATGTACGGGCGATCCCCCCGCTGTGGCGGGGTTGTAGCGGGGTCTGAGTACCTGTGGAAAAATATTTGCCAAAAATCATAGATTAACCCTAGAGCATTAAAATTTTTATGGCATATAGTACTTACATTCAGCTTTCTCCTGAGCCACATGTTGAGCCTTCGTTGACTACCAAAGGACTTGTGAAGACTTGCAAAGTTGGGTAACAAAGTCTTCACTCTCACACCTCCAGAAACCCAGTTTTCTTTCTACCACAGCCTCAATCTGTCACAGTACACTTTATACAACAATGTACAGGTTGTTTGGAATCCGTATTTGTAAATAAGAACTGAAAATAAGGCTAAAATGGACGGAGCGCACGGCCGACATGCAGCGCGGTGGCGATCTTCTCGTCAATATTGTCACATTTGCCTTTTCTCGGCAAAAAACACGTATACTACTTTTTTTTTCATCACAGGAATTCGCAAACGTTTGCCTGTCACTATTACGGCCATAAAAATCAATGTCACTGCCAGTATTGTGGATTGGGACTGAGGAAGACCACTGTGGCGCGAGTTTATTCAGCCTTACGGCAGGCACTTTATTCTCGCTCCTGTCGGCCACTCGCACTTCATTTCTATCGCTCACATTCACTGTATCTGTTCTTTTTTTTGCCTTATTCATCAGTGTCACTGTCCAGTGTTATAAAAATAATATTTTCTACACAACAAACTGTCACTGTCAGAACATAGAATAGGGAAATATGCTTTCATCTTCTTACACTGGAGTGACTGTCACTCGCAATACTTATATTATTACTATGTACAATTATTTACACCAAAAAAACACTGTCACTGTCAGTGCTTTTACAAGTACATACACTAATTTACACTCATCAGGCTGTCACTGTCAGCACGTAAAAGAAAACTAAACAATATTATCACTGTCACTCTCAGTATTATTTCAAAGATTCTTACCCTTATTTTCAAAATCTACTTAGGCTGTGGTAGTCAAAGAAACACGGGTAAGCACAGAGGGGAACTTTGCACTCTTTGCACTGCAAGGAGGTGCGCCTAAAGGTTCTTTCCTGCCTGGTAGTATGGCTGCACACATGACACCTCCTCAGTGCTTTCCCCCTCTTTGCAGTAGCTGGCAGTGGCTCCAGGTGGTGTCGCTGAAGGTAGTCCTGACACTGTAGGCGGTCTGGAGGTGTGTGAGGGTGGCGTTTGGGACCTGTAGAAAGAACCTGGCCGTAACGCTGAAGCAGCTGGTAGACACAAGTCTTGGAAAATCGTCTGAGAGAGTAGTTGGCTGGCTTCCTGTTCTTGATTTTATACAGGATGAAGGCGTTCAACATGCACATATCAATCAAGTGCAAGAACACCTTCCTGTACCAACGACGATTTTTCCTCAGGCAGTCAATCTCTCCAATCATCATATCAGACTTGTCCACCAGCCGCATATTGACGTTATAGTCAATGACAGCATCAGGCTTCATCACAGGCTCGCCAGTCCTTCTGTCGACCTTCCCTGTTGCCAGCATTTCACCCTTGTGTACTGTGGTGAGCATGTTCACGACTCTCTTATCATGCCACCTGATCGCAAGCATCTTGTCAGATTTCTTCAGGTGCACGTCTCCCCGCTTTGACTTTTCAGCCTCGGGGAAGGCAGGGTAATGTGCCCTTTTACTTCTGACAGTGCCACAGGAGCCGACGCCGTGTTCAGAAAGGTACTTGGCGAGTTTAGGAGCGGTATAGTAATTGTCCGTATACAGGACATGATTCTCGCCAAAGTACTTTTCCAAAAGCACTTTCACCACAGAACCAGAGAATCCAAGGGGGTCAGTCTTATCCAAATCGACATTGCTGGCGGTGTAAATGACGAAGTCAAGGATGAACCCCGTCTTGCAGTCGCACAGCACAAAAAACTTGATTCCAAAGCGGTGGCGTTTGCTTGGAATGTACTGGACGAACCGAAGACGGCCCCTGAACAATACCAAAGACTCGTCAATCACGACTTTCTTGAACGGGCGCAAGAACCTCGTAAACTTATCCTTGATCATGTTCAGGATTCCCCTCACTTTCCATAATGGGTCAGTTTGGGATGGCTCATCATTGTTCGCGAAGTGAAGATAAGTCATCAGCTGCCTAAAACGATCGTGGCTCATGTATTTATTGAAAATGGGTGTTGGGCACAGCTCGTCGGAAGTCCAGTATTCTTCTAACTTGTGTTTCCAGTTGTGCGGCATTAGCAACATCAATCCAATAAATACAAAAAGCTCGCGGATCGTAAGAGGCACCCATGCTGCCATCCGTGACGTGGATGGCGTGGCCGCCTCACCTTCTCCTTCGCGAACTGGCGCACATTGCCCCTTGTACCTGTTTGTCTCGGTACAGATGTGCTCCATAACCTCGTCGTCAAGGAAGGCCAACAGGTAGTCAAGGCATTCACCATCGTCGTCCACAGGGAAGTCAGCCTGAAGTCCACACTCACTGTCGTCAAAGGGCAGATCCTCAGGCACAAAATCTGATCCCTCTGACCAAACGAAGGCATCTAGCGTTCCCTGCCTAGACTGGGAGGTGCTTGGGCCGGCGGGGGGTGAGGCAGGTCGTGTGGGAGTGCGTGAGGCAGGCGGGGCAACAGTAGGTGAGGCAGAGGCTATCCCAGGTCGTGTTGGTGTTGTGGTGGTGGTGGTGGTGGTGGTGGTGGTGGGAGGGACATTATCACTTGGGTCAAGGTCACTCACGGTGGCATGACTCCTGAGTTGCCTAGTGCGAGTTAGCCTTATACTAGGGGACTTAACTCTACCAACACGAACACTAGGCCTACGATAACCTCTCAAACGTAAAGATGCTCTTTTACTTCCCTTTCTTGGTGGTGAAGGAGACTCTGACGACTCAGGAGACAGGACAGCAGAGGAGGAGGACGAGAGAACAGGGCTGGGAGTACGTGGCAGGCTTGCGGTGGCGTGACGTGGCGTAGGGGACAATGGCGGTGAGCTGGGGTCTCCGCTCCTTTTCCGTTTTCCCCCCTTCCCATACTCGAGGCCCCTTCTCACCGGAGCCTTCCCTGTTGAGGTGCTGGGCACTGACACAGTCTCCTCCGGCACAGAAACAATCACTTCTGGCCCGGAATCAGCACTAGATTGTGTCTCTGACTTAGCCAGGCTCGACCACACACCGACGTCGCTGCCATAGTCCATTGAGGCTTTCAAAAGTTCTGAGGCTATTGCAGAGTCACTTAGCCCCTTAGTAGTTCCTGGTAAGGTTTTGAAGGGGGTTGAGGTCACAAAACCCTTTTTCGGAGGGCTAGAAGGCACAGACTCGGAAGAGCTCGAGTTAGACATGGTGTCACCGTGGCAGATTTGCGTGGACTGACGCTATTCTGGGGCAAACCGCGCGAAAAAATGACAGTGTGGCAACTGGGGAAACAAGCGTTTCCCAGTAGCAAAAAGTGCTTGCGAGATGACGGCGCAGATTGACACGTATCAGCCGTCCGCGCGTTGCCATATCGCACGACGAGGGAGGGCCGCGCATCGGTGCGTCGGTGGGTAAAAAAAATGAGACTTGGCAACAACCGAGGTCAGTAGTGCCAAGGTCAAGTGTGCTAAACGTAGCTCACGGGTGGCGGGACTGATAGACAATACCAGCTGGAGCATGCTTGCCCGCGGTTATTCAAAATTAACTCAAATCGCAAACGCGACGACCCGCCGTTCTGCCCTTTGGGCCGACCGTCGCAAATGCGACGATCCGCGTTTTAGGGGTTAACCCCTTAACCACGGGGCGTCACTTTCGTGACGCTTGGGAGCAAGGGATCATACCGCGGGGCGTCACTTTCGTGACGCTTGGGAGCAAGGGATCATACCGCGGGGCGTCACTTTCGTGACGCTTGGGAGCAAGGGATCATACCGCGGGGCGTCACTTTTGCGATTCTGTGTTATTTTGAATTCCCCCAGGCTTTCAAGTGGTAGCTTGTATCATCTATCAGTACTGCCAACACTATTCAGCACTCCTAATCTCATCTGTACTCCCATCCATTGTTGACAATTTAGCCATTTCTCCCCGTTCTTGACTCCCCTCCCTACCTTCCCTCCATTACCCTCTCCTCTCACCTGCCCGGCCGTGCTACGCTAAGTAAATCTTCCCTGGAATTTTCCACTGATTTCATCCATTGAAATATGCTCTATGCCCTATTCTTATACCAAATAATATATACCAAAAAGAAATAAGGTAGGTGAGAGTGCCATACACCTGGAATTGGCTAATTATCACCTGACAACACCTCACGTGCACTCGTTCGCTAATTTTCGCTGTTTATTTCCCCTTGAAATATGCCGTATAATCTATTCTCGTACTAAAAATATATACTGTATAAGGAGGGAAGGGAGAAGCCTAAGTGATATTTATATTCACCTGGAACTACCTAATTTATAATGTATTGTCTAGATTTCCTGCCAATCATTTCACTTTTATATATTAGCAGCTGTCAAGAGGATGACGTTGGCAGTAATGCATTTCCCTAGGTAGGCCACCCTGGCCCACCCCTATCAGTTCAGTCATCTTCGAAGGTGAAGGTAAGTCTGTTTGCTCCTGCTAACTTCTCCCCGCTTTTTAGCCCCATGCAAAGGGCCCTGTGACCTTTACCCCCTACTAAACCTCGTGTGGAAAGAGGTAAAGGGCTGACAATTGAAAGAGAGTGACTACAATCTTTCTGTTGAGTAAAACAGTGCAAGTGGAATTGTAAATAATGTGTAAACAGCAAGTGAAAGCAATGAATATAAATATAAGTGAACAGTGGAAAATAGTTTTATAAGTTACTTCAAGTGACAGGGCATAACACAGTGTAAATAAAATACAAATGTAAATAATGTAAATAAAATAGAGAACGTAAATAGAAATGTAAATTAGGTGTATTATAAGAATACCTGTACGAGTATATATACTTGGAGTAATGAAAGTCAAAGTTTCACTCTAGCATGTATGAATACTATGAGTTATGAGAGTGAAGGTGAAAGTGACATTCACTCTCAATGCTAGTATACAGGACGAGACTGTGAATGCTACGTATTTTACTGAAAGAAACTGAATGCCTACAGTGACAATAAACTACTATTACTGAAGGAAACTTATGGATAAAGACTGTAGATATATATAAGTGTTATATAGTAATAGAAATATAAACTGTGAGTGTTTTTATGAACAATAAATGACAACACCAGCTGCGAACTAGCGCAAGTGGGAAGGTCATACGCCCTCGTAATTTTCATTGCTTTCACAGTGTTTTTTTTTTTGGAATATGGATTCCAAACTATTTGAGAATCATAGAATGGTGTTTCTAGTGATAATATCAGGCTGTGGTAATCATATTACGGGTTGTCGGGAAGTGTAAAGTGGAGACTTCGTTACCCAACTTCAGAGGTCTCCACAAGTCCTATGGTACTCGACAAAGGCTCAACAAACACCCCAGGAGAAAGCTGAAGGTATGTGCCATAAGCATATGTGATTTTAATATTCTAGGAGTAATAACTGATTTTTGGCAAATATTTTTAGAGAGTCTGTTGGAGCGCGAATATGCCCGCGGGTGCCACAAGAAAAAGCAAATCAAGCCCGCGGTTAAAGGGTTAATCATCTCTGCATACACTTTATTTTTCAGCCGCTTCACAGCACTCTTCACCAGTGAGTGTCACGTCTCCTGGCCCTACATTCCTTCTCTGCACACCCCCAAAACCAATCATGTTTACAGCCACTCTGCTCTCTCTGTTCCCATTCATTAGGCTTTCAAAATATTCTTCCCATCTGGTCCTTACTTCATCCGCATGGGTTAATAATCTACCACCTACATCCTTCACACAATCAATTTCTTCCCGCTTTCACTTCTACATTTCAGCACCTCTTTCCAGAATAACTTCCTATTTTTAGAGTAGTTTGCATTCATTTTTCTTCCTATAGTCGTTCTATTTTTTGAAGGCAGTTTGGGTGGGGCACTCTGGGACCTCACTCTGTCAGCTCTGTTGCCACACACATGCTCTCTCTCTCTCTCTCTCATATTTATACTGTATTAACTACTACTAATTTTATTTTCTTTATTTTTTCTCTTGTTGTCAACTTTTTTCTACATCACCCCTGAGGTAAAAGTCTATAGGTGCTTTTTTTTTTTTTATAGCTTCCATGGCGGGAGACTGACCGAGTAAGACCCGCTCACGCAGGGCTATCCCTAGTGTCACCATCTGACAACGTCGCAAAAGCAACGCTGACAAGTCTTATGAGATTTATACTATACTACAGCTTTTTTATTGAATTACATCTACACAGAGTGTTTAAAATTCATTTATAAGTAGTTCTATCTATCTATTGCCAGACACCTCAATCCCGTTCGGGGTGGCCACATACAAATCGCCTCCACGTCGCCCTGTCCACCCTCATTTCACTGCCCCGCTCCCAACTCACATCCCCCTCTCTCATATACCTCTCCACCCCATCCCTCCATCTCATCCTCGGCCTCCCCCTCCCTCTTCCCCCTTCCACCTCACTCACAAATAATTACACGTGTGTCGACGGCAATGTGACAACAGAGCTAACAGTGTGAGGTCCCAGATTGCCCCACCCAAACTGCCTTCATAAAACAGACGACTGTAAATCATCATTTACCTCCTCCTTTTACCTCTTCACTAGTCTCTTTATGTGCTTCGTGCTCTTCGTATATTCAATTCTTATTTCAACTGAACTCCTGTCCTGTAACCACTTTAGCCACTTCTTCCTCTTTTCCTCCACTGTTCTCTTAACCTCATCATCCCACCATGCCATACCTTTCTTCTTTGTTGTTACTAGTCACACCACACACTGCTTCAGCATTTTTAACTAAGCAATCCCTATAAGCATTCCACAGGCTGTCCAGATCCATTTCATTCCAATTCACTGATCCTAACTCTTCCCCTACTCTGATGTCTAAATAATGCTAAAAGACTGCAAATGTACTTTGATGTCCAGAAACAGCTGAAAGACCTCAGAACATGCAAAAATTAGGAGGGGTACTCTACCGTACATACTGGTAGGGTTTTATGTATATTTTTTATGCATTGTTTTCTTAGTGTTTAGGAATACCTGTATATTGCATAATGCAATGTATACTTTGATGTCCAAAAACAGCTGAAAGACCTCAGAACATTGCCAAAGTCAAGAGGGGCACTGTACATATTGGTATTTTATTGGGGGTGGGGGGGGAATACACTGCATATTGCAATGTGTGCTCTGATGTCAAAAAGCAGCCGAAAGACCTTAAGAACACTGTCAAAATTAGGAAGGGTACTGTACATATTTTGGGTATGGGTACAGTAAAGGATATTGCTCTGTATCCATTCACTGCCTGTATCAGGTCATGCCTCTGGCTCTATTATGATGGATATTGAGGGATTACTGTCTTTGAAATACAGCGAGTCACTCACCCACATGCCCAATAAATATGACATTGACGGGCTCTTTCTTGGGGAGGGAATCATCCTCATCCAGAGGCTTCTTCTTTGGCTTCTTAATTTCATCACTGTCTTCATCTTCATCATCATCAGGTGTGCCTGGTGTTGGGGGTGAGGGTGGGGTTTGTCGTGAGGGTGAGGGGGTGGCTGCATCTTCCTGCTCCTCCCACGAGTCTGCTGGCACATCTCCCTCGTTATTGGCCACTGGCTCTTCTGGGCTTGGCGCAACCGGCTCCGGAGGCGGATCTGAAACCAAGCAAAACTATGAATACAAAAAAGTTTTAAGCTGCACAATTTCACATTCTTAACCAGATCCCCATATTATAAAGGAAACTGAAAGCTCCAAATTCTGACAGTTATCTACAACAACTATGGGAATGAGTAGTATTGTACAGTATATTAGAAAAAAATATATATAAAATATTGTAAAGTAAAAATTAACACTCCTGTCACAAATCGTAAGTTAACAAGATTCATAATTTCATTAGAGTATGCAACTATATCTGTTTTACTGTAACTTGGCTTAAAATTGCAATCTCTCCATCTTGAATACAGAGTTGAAACAAGAAATTACGCCAGAATATAATTTATGGAGAAGTGCTGTGCATAGGATGTAGAGCTACAGTATCTTTTTATTCTGCTACTGAGCTATGTCGATCTGCAAAGGGAAAAAAATCTGGGTCAAGGTAAAATAACTACAGTAGAACTCACCTTATGTGTCTGGACTATGTAGCCTAGCCCCAGGCCACAGTGCTCCTATAGGTCAATAAAGGTGATGCGACAAAAAATTCAAATATTAACATTTTCTGTGGCTGTCTGTTTTCCCTGCCTTCCTGGAGATGGTTTTTTTTTTTTTTTTTTCCCTTGACTGATCACCCACCCCCTCCCATTTTTTTTTTTTTTTTTATCAGCATAAATTATAAGTCACTGGCTTCATAACTATCTTCTGTAACAAAAGCTTTCAAAAGGTGGGCTTAAAAAAAAAAAAAAAAAAAAAAAAAAAAAAAAAGTAGGACTGACACCCCCCCCCCCACCAAAATCCAACCTTGTAGTTCAAAACCTGGTCTAGCAATTCTCAAAGTTAAGTACCATGAAGCATAAGGTACTTACAGTGAAGCAGAATTTAGTGAGCTTTCCAATGGTATTTTCAAATTTTCACGGCCACTAGTATGTAAGAAATAAAACTACATAAATCAGGCACTGCCTGGCAAATGATCTTTATGCATCTGAGATGTTTCCCATGACTCAAGGGTGAATAAAATTGCCATCTGCTTCATTCTGGGAAATATATACCTCAAATCCCTGTACAACCTCCTTTGAAAAGCATCTGACACACAAATGCTATCAAAGCACACATGGATCACCTTTGGCATGAAGAGGAATAGGAAGTTTTACCAAAATGCAGGAGGGATTAATGTAAACAATACTAAATTTAACCAAGAGAAATACTAAGTAATGTGCACAGTAATATTTTGCTGTAAATGATATGATAAAAATCAGTGTTCAAAATACTGTACAGGTAGTTAGGTGACACTACACTACAATCAACAATTAGTCCCAAATGGATAGAATTTCTACAGTGTCTTCTGAGCATATTTTTTTTTTTAACTTTTGAATTCTTCTTATAATCTACCTGCTATCACATTTTCTCCTCTGCATATTCATTTTAATTATTTACCAATATTTATGTTCTTATTTTTCAAATAATTCATTATGCCTACGAGAAATGAAAATGTTTTCAAGTCTGCCCAAAATAACGAAAATGTTTTGTCTCCAAGAGACCCTTGTTTAACTCAACTAACAGCTGACAGCATGACTTCAGGGGGTCAAAAGCAAAATGAAATTCTTTGTATGGGTGGCAATGAGAAGAAATTTTACCTTAGTAAGAAATAACAGTGGTTGGTTTGATGGCAGTTTTGTTGCTGGGCAACAAAGGGTCTGTCACCTATAACCTGCCTTTCCTTAAACTTATTACACTCATAACTACATAGCACAAGGCAAGAATTAATTTCCCTCATAACAGTATACGTCAGCATAGGGGGTAATGTGGGCTGGAGGGTGAGGAAGGTTTGGGCATGAATTTTTTATATCAGTATTTACACTATGATAATGTGTACGGAACAAGGCACAACAAAAATCAGCAGAAATTCTTGGGCATGTATCGTGTGTGTGTGTGTGTGTGTGTGTGTGTGTGTGTGTGTGTGTGTGTGTGTGTGTACTTTGTGACACACCTGATAATATACGATTAAAAGTTTAAATCCAAGCCTAGTCAAAAGTGGATTTGGGGAAGGCTGGTTACACTGTCTAGAAAGATACACTACCCAGTACTTAATGTGTAGTTAGATCTATTCATATCAAGTATACAGTGATGCTTTAAACTCTGAATTATCCAGCATAATTCAGACAAGCTCTACACTGAATGTCAACTGCCGGATATTGCATAGGACCCCCCACTGGTATTTGGAGTTAAGCCGGATATTGCATTACTATCTGTCCTGACCCTTTATCCTAAAAACTTTACCATGAGTAAAAGATGAAAATTAAACACAAAATACAATCAAGTAATTATAAAATACAGTAATACAGCGCTGGTTAGCTACCGTTCACAAACCGGTTGATATACCTTGATGCTGGATATTGCACTAACCACTGGTTACGTCCCATTTCAGTGCCTGATATTGCATAATTTTGCTGGATATTGCTTTAACAGAGCCGAGCCAGCAGCGCCAGATTTTGTGGTGATGCAAAAGTGCAAGTTTACTGTAATTAAATTTTTAAAGTAAACAAGCCAATCAGTTCAAGCCTATGTCACACATTTTAGGCCTTTCATGCCCCTTAAGTCCATCTGATACACAGGTCAGGCCTATGAAGGAACTGGTGCAATAGTTTGAGATACAGTATTGTATATCAAATCAGGTTGTCAAGTACTGTATAGCAGATAAGCAAACTGGGCAAGGATGGCATAATCAGGGAAATCTCATTGGGGATCAAACTGGCATGACAGTGAGACACTGCTGGATGAGTAAACCCTATGACAACAGGCAATATGTGAGGGGTGACATTTGCTAAGGAAATAAAAGGCTCCCTGAAAAGTATGTACAGTATGTAAGTATTTACAGTATGTACTGTACCAGTTAAGTGTTTATCTGTGTGTGTGCCATCACACTGATCTGGCTTCAGACTAGCACAAGGCCCTGACACTTATCACCCAGCATAAAAGCCAATGTTAAGGCCAGAGCCAGTTTTAGAGGCAGTGGCCAAAGCTGAAGCTGTGGCCTTGCAAATGTGGCCTGAAGTCCAAGGCCAAGCTAATTATAACTTACTAAATATGCAGTATATACATATGCATATATACATATATATATATATATATATATATATATATATATATATATATATATACAGAACAATATCTACAGTACATTACTGAAAGGTTAAAAGCAATTCCGTACTGATAACCTACAATATAATCAACAGATCCATCACACTTAATGGTATTGGCAACTGCAGAAGCTTGTGTGCCCCGTATCTGTCTGAACTGAGAGACTTGTGACAGGTCAGTCATCAGAGAGCATGTTACTCTAGCCAGTCTTTTTGCCATCACAGACTGGACTAAGTCTAGATGTTTGTCTGACTGGCTCTTAATTCCCTGGCATACAGTACTAACTTTAGGCATCTTAACCCCTCCCAGGTAGAGTCTTTGTAAGTTTACCTCCCTTAAGTCATTGTTTTAAAACCAATGTAAACTGTGTCTCATATGAGACCTGCAGCTTGGCCTGAGCAGACCTTCACTTTGCCTCATGTGAGGTCTGCAGCTCGGGTTAGGGACAGGGTCTTCATACAATACCTAGCATTCCTTCAAGCAAATGTTAATTTAGGTGAAACAGCTTAACAGTTAGTGATTCACTAGCTTTTAAGTCACAGAGGATGGGATTAAAAAAAAAAATAATAATAATAATAATAATAACTTCAATGTCAGTTTAAGAGAAATGCAGTAAACATTTTACACACAAAGGTCAACAAAATCGCTAAATTTCTCATACAGTACAAATATTAGCCACTTTGTTCACTATCTATCTATCTATCTATTGCCAGACGCCTCAATCCCATTCGGGGTGGCCACAAACAAATCGCCTCCACATCGCCCTGTCCCCCGCCATTTCGCTGCCCTGCTCCCAACTCACACCTCCCTCTCTCATATACCTCTCCACCCCATCCCTTCATCTCATCCTCAGCCTCCCCCTCCCTCTTCCCCCCTCCACCTCACTCACATACACTTTCTTCGTCAGTCTTTCACCCTCCATCCTCTCCACATGACCAAACCACCTCAGTGTATTCCTCCTAACAGTTTCTATCACATCCACACCACAACATTCCTTTATATCCTCATTTGTCAGCCTGTCTCTCCATGTGACTCCACAGGCTCCTCTTAAATAACTCATTTCCACTGCTCTCACTCTTGACTTGTGTCCTTCCAGCAACGTCCAAGCTTCACTTCCATACGTTAGAGTTGGTATCACAATACTGTCATGTAATACCGGTAACTTTTTAGCTTCCATGCTCAATTCCCTGCTTCCTATCACGGCTTTCAAGGAACCAGCAACCTTTCTTCCCTGTTGTACCCTTTCAAGCACTTCACCCTCCACACCTCCATCCTTACTCATCACACTACCCAAGTACTTAAACATACTGTACTCACATTTTCCAATTCCTCACCATCCAACCTCGCTGTACATTCACTGACTTCACCTCTCTCAAAGACCACCACTTTACTCTTCCCTACATTCACCTTTGATTCCGTTTCTTACACACTCTCCCAAACTCATCCACCAAGCCTTACAGCTCTCCTTCGTCTTCACTCAACAACACAGTATCATCTCCAAACAACAGTACAGGGAGTTTCCAAACACTATGCTCTCTCACCAGGGCCACTCCAACATCCACTACCCTACCTTGTACCTCTTTTATTACCCCATCCTTGTACAGATTGAACAACCATGGAGACATGATACATCCCTGTTTCAACCCAACCTTCAAACAGAAAAATTCACTCAGTTCACCATCCACATGAACTGCAGCCTTAGCACCATCATACATACTCTTCACAGCATTCAACAACTTCCCATCTACTCCATATATTCTTAATACTTTCCACAATCCTTGTCTATCCACCCTGTCATATGCTTTCTCCAAATCCATGAAAGCCGCATACAACTTCTTTCCCTTCTCTAGAAACTTTTCCACTATAAGATCTAAGAATGAATATCTGATCTACACAACCTCTTCCCTTTCTAAAGCCTCCCTGTTCTTCTCCAACTAATTCCTCTGTTCTTTCTCTAACTCAGTCAGTAAGTATCCTACCATTCACCTTTCTCACATAAATGTTAATTTGGGTGAAACAGCTAAACAGTTAGTGACGCACTTGCTTTTAAGTTACATAGGAAGGGGGGGGGGAGCCTAACTTCTTTGTCAGTTTGAGAGAAAAGCAGTAAACATTTCACACCCAAAGATCAACAAAACTGGTAAAATGCTAATACAGTACAGTACAAGTATTAACCACCTTGCTCAAATAAAAGTATATCTATTCTGCACTGCAAAAGCTCCGCATACAACATTTGGGCATGTTTTAATTCTCTCACAGTCATGTCTTCTCCCATATTTTATTCCAGCTAATGCCAAAAGTATTCACTTCAGAGTGAGGCAAGGGACACAATGCATATAAATCAACACCACTAACTCACATGGTCAGAACAAGGGGTACCAGTATTCCATTCCAGCTAACATCAGTCAATTAAATTTCACCGAGTGAATCAGAGGCTCCTTAGAGCATTCATGCACTACTCTACTATTAACTCCCAAACGTCATGAATATCTTCCTAGCCCCCCTCCTCTTCTGATTCTTGTCAATACTCCACTTTTAACATACTGCTGTCCAAAAGTTCTCATCTGGGTTGATCTCACACTCCTTTGCTCACCAGCTGAGAGTATTAACACTGGATACAGTATTACATTATGTACACTACCATAGTTCCAAAAGGCATCTCACTCGTGGAGGGTAGTGATATCCCCTGCGATAATTATAGCTTATTTCCCAGGATTATTAATCTATGATTTCCCAGGATTATTAATCTATAAACACCTGAATACTTATTTATCTATACTGACTAGAAAAACATCACCAGCAAGTGATATGATTCATTTCCAAGAAAGAAGGTTTATCAACGTAGGGTGGAATCATCAGACATTCTGCAATGGCAATTGTCTGTGGTATCAGATTCTCTCATCTAAAAATGTGCACCAATCCTGATGGGTTTTGTTTTTGTTTAACCAATTCTGATGATATTTTAGACCTAAATTTTGTGTTCAGGTTGATTTATAAACTGTTTCTTGACTTTGATTAATGTGTTTTGTCATAGGTGAGGTGAACACTCATTCTGGGGTATATACAGTTTACTGAATTTAATTTTTTTCCAGACTTATTTTTTATGATTTTCATATTTTATTTTTGGGTTTTGTGGCAGGTGGTGGCGACCATCATCCACTCACTTGATGTAGTGCTGGCTACTTCTTCCTTAGCCTTTATCACTCATTTTCTATGCCTGTACTCTTCTCTTCCTATTTCTCCCATCTTTCCTGTCACTTTTTATTGCTTTTCTTTCCTTTACAGGTGGCTTTACAATTGAGTGACAAGCCTAATGGTTTCCTGTAAGCCAAGAAACCATTTACACCGCTGGGTGGTAACCATATAACCAAACCATACGTGCTCCCTACGTGTCAACAAGTGGGTTGGTGGAGGGTTAGTGCCCCTCCCAGTAAAACAAATAACTCAAAGTCAAATGGCCATCCCTTGCAGGATTATGGCATCTGGCAATAGATAGATAGATTTTGGAGTTTAGGTGAGTTATAAACTGCTTTTAGGCTTAGTTTAGTTTTAATGCTCTTTGGGGGTTTAGGTAGGCTAAAACCTTGTGTTTGGACTCATTTGAGTGGATTTTGGACTTGGTTGGGGGGGGGTAACCCCAAGGCTCCCAAATGCATCCCTATATTTTCTATACTATAACATCCCCATTTAACAACACCCCAACTCAACGATGGGCTTTCCCAAACTCATCCCACCGTTATAGTGAGGACGACTTGTATTAGAGTATGACTCATTAGTGCAGTAAAACTTCACTATGATTGACTAATTGGGCCCCAAGCCATTCCAAAAAAGTGATATTCCAATAAAAGCAATATCTGGAGCAATAACCCGGACTTTTTCCAATACGGTATATCGGACCTTAGTCTGGATCGCACCAATGGTTTTTCAATACCACTGCAGTACTGTACTGTATTATACATTCACTACAATAATGAAATAACATATACCAGTATAATAATACTGTACTGTACACTTATAAACATGTCTTATCTAGTACCTTACTGTGGTGAATATAGCTGAAGTGGTCAGGCAGTCTGGCCTACTGCTGGCTTTATCAGGCTTCTTTCTGATATATGAGAATTAGTCCGGTAGCTCCTACATTCTGATAAATGCGAATTCCGGTCTACTGAAGTCCATTATATCAAGGTTTTACTGTACTTAAATGTAGCTTCTCTACATCTCATCACACCTCATCTAATGTATCTGTTAATGGTCGATATGCAGAAATATTGTATGCAGAAAGGTACTGGTACAATTACAACAAAATACAGTAAAACCTCACTATAACAGACTAACTGGGGCCGAACCCACTTAAAAACAAGCAAAATTTCGATTAAAGCAACATCTGGACTTCCCCCTGCTAAGCCGGACTTTTTCCGATACATCAGACGTTAGTCCGGATCACCGCAACTTCCGTTTTTCATTAGCACTGCCGTTTCATTACTTGTTATCCAACTCATATCCAGCAATTTACATCCTCAAGGTCCTGACCCACTCCAATGCCCATCATCAAGATCACAACAACCACCCAATGCCCATCCAACACCCATCATCAAGGTCACAACAACAACCCAATGCCTATCCAACACCCATCATCAAGGTCATGACAACCTTCCAATGCTTATCTAACGCCTATCATCAAGGTCACAACAACCACCCAATGCCCATCCAACATTCATCATCAAGGTCACAACAACCACCCAATGCCTATCATCAAGGTTACGACAATCCCCCAATGCCCATCATTAGGGCCACGACAACCTACCTAAATATCCTCATCCTCGACCATCCCCCTGCCCAAGCTGGAATGAGGTCTGGCAGTCCGAACTGCTTCTGGCTTTGTTGGCATTTTCCCGATATATAAGAATTTAGCCCGGTAAGCTCCTCGAGTCAAATAAAAGCAAATTCCAGTATACTGAAGTCCATTATATCGAGCTTTTACTGTAAGTACTTTTGCCAGTGTCAAAAAGGGTGTTTTACTGCTGTCAGCAATAGCAATTACCACCACTTAAAGACAACACACAGCTGCATGCACGGCCTCCTGACATCCACCCTTCTGAATCCTATCTTCCTCGTGAGGACAGAGTCCACCTGGCCAGGCTGAGATGTGGGCACCATCCAACCCTCTTAAGCTACCAGAAGAGGCTGGATGACTCCGTCCCTGATGCCTGTCCAGGATGCAACACAGCACCCCATACTATTAAGCACATTATGGAAGACTGCATTGCACACAATCACCTACGCCAACAACACAACATACACTCTTTGAGAGCTCTGTGGGAAAGCCCGGTCTCGGCCATGGCCTTCCTAAGGGGCTCGGGGCTGTTCGGCCAGACTGCCTTGGGAACAACTATTACTACTACTACCACCCTAAAAATACAGAATCAGTATTTATATCCAGATGTGAATATTTGCACCCAAACTTGAAAACACCAAGGTTACTTTCACTTAAGTGTTTATATTCCTGAGCAGGTAACATTCCAAACAAATTTTATTTAAATTTTACAATACCTTTTTTTTTTTTTTTTTTTTTTTTTTTTTTACCGTAATCAGCAGTTACTCTGCTTAATGACTGAATGTCTATCCCATTCAGAAGACTTACAAAATGATATGAAAAGAGAAGAAATTCAGACCACTTTTCTCATAACAGTGTACAAACCTTTGCTACACAATCACAGCAAAAATACTGATCATGAGAATGTTGAAACATGACAACACCAACGACAACTGCCTATTCCTGTTAATCTTGCAGTAGTCAATAATACCAAAACCTACAACCCACCGTCAGTTATAACAAGATCTAATCCCACCATTATGTCATTTGTGATCTTTGTCAGCAGCTGCTACAGATAAACCATGTTCCATCAAACAGATGGAGGCATAAGCCCTACTTCCAGCTGCTGTCAGACAAAGGAATAAAAAGCAGTACAATACTGAAAATAAATAGATAAATAACTAGCCCTTCAAATGTAGTACCATCACTGTACTCCAAGGCCATTCAATCATCCAGTTATCACCCTTTAATTTTACCTGTCACTGGTTTAGGTGTTATCACCATGGTCGACCTAGGGGTCCGTCACTTCCACTTCTGTTCTTGATCTTCACATATTGATACTGATCCAGAATCAAATTTGACCCAGCCCCTCCGGTGGCTGAGCCGCGTGGTATTGGAGGCTCATCTGGTATGTACTTGTATTCCAGGAACTGGTTTTGCCTCCACCTAAAAGCTTCCGTGTTATATCTGGACATGTCTCAGATGGCTCTGGAGAAACAGCTGAAGAGGCTAGGTCTAATGCAGTTGGAACTTTCAGTCTGGATTAACCCTTCGTGAGGCACAGATGACCTTCTTGCACAGGTTCTCCCAAACCTACAGTGACTTTGGCTATATATATGCCTTCCCTTTCTCGTAGAGATACACTGGTTACTGTTCCCTCCAGGATCTTCCAGCTGTAGATTGATATACTGCTCTTGTAACCTTTGTAGGAAGGATAGTCTCTGATCCTTTAGCCTCTCCCAGTAGTTCTGAGTCTCAGAACAGCCTTCCAAGATACACCCTTTGGACTTCCTCTAGTTCTTATATCTCCTTTACTGTATGAAACCACATTGGCTGTAGTACTCCATTCTAGACAAAAGAGATTTCCAAGATTTCTGATGTGGAAAGTTCAGAGAATCCATCCTTACATTTGCTGGACTGACTTGATAGTGTGGACAATATTTCACAACAGTACAGTTGTTGCTCGTCCATATTCCCAGGTCTCTCAGTGATTCCTTGTTTTCAGTGTTTCAACTCTGTTTTAGGTATTCATTTTTTCCAGACCTAATTTCTGTACCTCAAATTTACTTCCCTTAAATGTAATGTTATTCTTTTCAGCCGAGCAGTAATTTTCTCCAAGTCATTAAGTACTTTGTGTGTCCTCAATGGTGTTTACTGTTTGACTGATTCAAGTGTAATCAACCAAAGTAACCCTGGAGGAATCTATCATCTGGTCTATATCTATCAGGATCGAGAATACATCTGCCAATTTAAACTGCAGAAATTGGTTTAAGATCATATATACCGGTATACTCTGTGTCTGATATTCATCTCTGGCTTCTAATATTTCACCCTATTATCCAATCTTTCACTGCCCTATCAGAAGCTTAGAGCATCCCAAAACACATTCATGTGGATAGTAGTCACAAACTGTAACTGCAACACCAGTCTCACCTGAATATAAACCCAGAGAACTGCACACAGTAGTTGCCCTTCTTTCACAGCATACTACGGTATCCTCTTTTGGGGGGATATCGAGGGGGATGGGGGAACTTTGTACAGCCAGGCATCCCTACTGCCTATCCATATGGGTACCACCATGTGATGGTAACCCTCTCAAGCACCACGTCACATGAGTAGAACATGTATTTACAGCAAATATACTGTACTATAACTGAGACGTTATGTACTGTATTTGTCAAAATGTATTTGTGGCTAGCAGCTATATGAATAGTGGTAGGTGGTGGCGACCATCATCCACTCACTTGATGCAGTGCTGCCTACTTCTTCCTTAGCCTTTATTATTCTTTTTCTGTGCCAACACTCCTCTCTTCCTGTTTCTCCCGTTTTTCCTGTCACTTCTTATTGCTTTTCTTTCCTTTACAGGTGGCTTTACATTGAGTGACCATGCCAAATGGTTTCCAGTAAGCCAAGAAACCATTTACAACGCTGGGTGGTAACCATATAACCAAACCATACGTGCTCCCTACGTGTCAACAAGTGGGTTGGTGGAGGGTTAGTGCCCCTTCCTGCAAAACAAATACTGGTAACTCAAAGTCAAATGGCCACCCATTACGGGATTATGGCGTCTGGCAATAGATAGATAGATAGCTATATGAATTTTCTTATTTTCTCTTTACCTTAAAATATACACTAGAAACATCATTAAACTAGGTTTATAGTAAGGCCCAATGTTTTTATCAAGTTTCTAACATCATCAGCTATGAACAAATCACAACTACTATTAACAATAAAGGTATGGTCACATGCAAAAACACTAGGATTTTCATGATTAAAAACAAATATCCACCCTGTTTGGATATACTGGAGCTAGATGCCATACGAGCTCACTAGGTTCTAACCCTGAGTATCCAGTCCTCAAATTCTAACCATGAGATCCCTTAAGTCATTTATCCAAAATACATACTTCATTTTCAAATGCACAATGTGTAATTACTGTATACCACTTGAAGGTCATAAAGTTATTACTACAGCCAAGGCATTAACTAGATATACTGTAACATTACTGAGTCTTTACGGTTGTCAAAACAAAAACTAATGGAAAAAGGTGTAAGCCAGCCCAAAATTCATGACCTGTCATTTATGGAACATCTGTAACTGCTAGATATGAACAGCCATCATCCCTAAGTATTATGAACAGTGCAACAAGCAAAGATAAAGGAATATTAGACATTCCAACATCAACTGAAATTCTTGTTATAAACTGGAGACCTGTCCACATCTTTATATTCTAAGTTCTCATAAGATAGCCATGACTTCATCTTATTAAATGCATCGTTGGTCCACTGGCCACACTATCACAGTAAAGTATACAAAGCAATAAATCCCTTGGAAAGTAAAAAAGAAAAGCCACTTCCACACCCAATCTTAAAATGAAAAAAGTACTTGCAACTATATAGGCTATACATTATCAGGTAAATGAAATATTCAAAGGGAAAAAAAAGGTTGTCAAGCATATCTGGAAGTAAAGTGTACCATCAGTAACCACAACCCTCATGCAACAAGTAAATCTGCAGTCTCTCACAGCCCTCCTGCTTTATTATTGTTCAGGCATGCATAAGCTAGCTCCAGAGTAGGCATACAGAAACAGATAAGTAATGAATAACATGCTGCACAGGTCACCAGCTGGTTACCAACTGTGAAAGTGACAATTTACTTGATGGACACATATCTATTTGATGGACATAAAAGTAATCTGGGAAAAACTGTACCAATGAATCTCTCTGAACATTTAGTGTACTGTATATCCAAATATTTACGTTAATGACCTATTTTCAAAATAAAGAATGTAAAATATACATGAAGGCTCAGAAAAGGCACAGTACCACAGTAAAATTAAAAAAATCTCAAAATGATTCCAGTATCAGGCAACTTTCCGAGCTTAAGCCACATCTGAGGTGTTGGTAACTAACAAAATGATGTATATGTGTAGCACTGAGACAGAAAGAGGCTAGGGTGGGCAGCAATGGGATGACCAGCTGGCCACCTCTCACCCCACACCACCCTGACCTACTTCCTTCCCAGGACCCCATTACACCCCACCACCCCATCGCCTCACCCAATCATCTGTCCTTACCCGGGGCTGCTGGTTGTGCTTGGCCAGTCTCCTCCTTCATGAAGCTGGGCACAAACTCTGGTGCATTCACGTTGGGAATGAAGACCGGGGCGTTCACATTGAGTGTGGAGATGTTTGAAGAAAGGGTGCTTATGTTGTCGTCGGCAACGGCCTCCCAAGAGTCTGGGGCACTATTGTTTTCGGACATTTGGAACAGTTTTTCGAGTCCCCGAGGACCAACGAAGGAGGGACTGACACAAGTATGATCCAACGTGAGCCGGAAGTTGTCTCGCGGGGAGCTGCGAATCCAGTATGGCGGATGACACCAACAAGTGACGCACGCGAAGCACACCGCACACAATTTCCTTTATTTTGTATTTAGGATATGGTACACATTTATTGATCTGAATGCAGGAGAAGCAATTCTGATTAATATTATTGGACACTAATGCATTTGAAGTACTTTTTTGTTAAAAGATTAATCATGCTAGCCAAATCACAGATTTAGAACTTTCATGTATCATTCTTATGGCAAGTCTTGTCAAAGAATAATACCACAGCACTGTATCAGTCCTAGTTTCCCGCTACTTATGTTTTCCTCATTTTTGTGGAAACTTTGTCGCAGGTACTGTACAGTGTTTACGCGACCGATTCCGTTTCCAAGGTCCGAATATTTCACCGCTCTTACGATCTTTTGGTTTCATGTATTACACATATAAAGTGAAGTGTGCGTCTGCGTGTGTGAGTATTCTCGTTCCCCCCCCACCCCTTTCTTTTTTTTAAGCCATGGTGAGTAAAATTTTGCTCAGACAGACCTCCAACCAAGCAGTTTTAGCTAGTAAAGTTTATCAGTGAAGATGCCTAGAACTGAAATACCGGCTCGGCGGAGCGAGCCAGACACCACAGCCCTAGGAGGAGGGTACGGGGATGTGACCCGCACCCCACAAGGAGATGACGAGGAGGTGACCCGCACCCCACAAGGAGATGACGGGGAGGTGACCCGCACCCCACAAGGAGATGACGGGGAGGTGACCCGCACCCCACAAGATGACGGGGAGGCTTTTTTCACCTGCCGAGCTTTCCGAGCATAAACGACGTATCTCCCCCGTGACCCGACGCCCCTCTTCCCCAAAGCCAGACCACTGGGCAGTGTACAGTAAAAGTACACTACACTTCAGCGGAGGGAACACTCGCCAGAGTCGGGGGGGGGGGGACTCGTAGTGGCAAGATCCCAACCAAACCCTCGGACGCCAAGTCCACTGGATCGGCCTCCTGTTTAACAGAAGACTCAGGAGGAGCCTCAAGGTTTGCTATACCCCAAGGGAGCAGCGGCACAGTAGCACCCACCAGGTATACTGTGGGTGGAGAGACCGCCGGTCCTCCATCCTCTGCCACCCACCTTCGGGAGCCGGCACGTTGGCATGTCCACCTAATGACCTTCGCCGGTACTCTCCAGGAGGGAGGCAGACCCTGCGGAACACTCCGCTGGAAGTACCACTCAGGACAGGGCGCCGGTCATCCCCCAGTGCTGCCCCAACCCCGATGGAAGGAGGACTGCCTCCACCGGAGTTGCAGCTTAGGCTGAGAGCGCTCACCCAACCTCTTCCTCTCAATGTCACCAGGACAGGAGTCCCAGACCCTACGGCAGGAGTGCAGACTCCAGTGGAGCTGTGGCTATTGCCGGGAGGGCCTGCCGGGTACCCTCGCCCAGCCGCCATGGTCTGTGGTGCCAGCAGAAGTCCCCTCCTCCTCCTCCCCCACCCCTGTCCTCAGTAGGAGCACAGGCAGTGCCCAACAGGACTGCCTGGCAGAGGGAACGTCCCCCAGACCTCCCCCGCGCAACTCGGACCAGAGTTTCAGCAAGGCCTCCCAAGCCCACCAAGTAAGAGAGCTGGCCCTCAGCCACCCTCCCTCTAAGAGTCCCCAAGCTCCTACGGAGGGTAGCACCCCTTGCTCCGCCCACCCCTCCCGTGGCAGAGCGAGGTGCCCCTCTCCCTGCCTCTCTCTCCGAGAGGGTGGGATATGCTTCCCTGCAGGTACCCCACCAGAGACCAGACCGGGCGAGACGTCCCCAAGGCCAGGTGTCCTGTCCCTGCAGCCCCGTCCTCCTCAGGTGCTGTCGGACTCTGCCAGGGCGAGAGACCGCAGTCCAGTCCTGATGGCCTCCTCCTGCAGATGAGACAGCAGCCCCAGGAGTCAACGGGCCTCCCCCGATGCCTGCTGCAGCCGCCGGACCTCCCCCAGTGCAGGTGGCCACAGTTCCTCCCTGATGACCGCCCCTGCCGGACGTGACAGTGGCTCAGCCAGGGCGCTGCCCTCCTCACAGCCGACCCTAGGCCCGGGCCACCGCAGGTTCACCCCCAGGACCCCGACGATGACTAAAAGGCCAGAGCCGAGCGGCGCACCTCTTGGCCCTCTTAGGCCCTAGCCCTGAAAGCCTTGTCTCCTGCCGGGCCGCTATGGCTAGGAAGCCACCCACTAACTCCTCCACGACTTGTGGCGACCATACAGACGACCTATCCCTGTACTACACTCCAGACTGCCCACCCCCCATGCGCGGCCACAACATAAGGCTCCCAGTGTAAGGCCCTCCTGCCACCCGTGACCCGTGCCCTCCACTCCACCTGTGCCATGAGTAAGAGACTCTATAAGGTTGAGCACCCCCCCTTTTTTTTTTTTTTGATAATGAATGGAGGAAGGAAAATAAAGGGAAAAAAATAAGTCCATGTGCCTAAAGGCATCCTCCATTCATAAAATACTTATAATAATTGGATTTAAAATTGAGAGGATTATATGTATGTGGGAAGCAACTCCCAGGAAGTGAATTCCAGAGTAGTAGTTCTGGGGATAAATGAATTTTGATAAGGAGAGGTTCTGCATTGTGGGGGAGAGAGTGTGAGTTCATGGGCGCTCCCAGCTGTCCGAGTATTTCGGAAGAAAATGTGAAGGGGAGGCACAATTGAAACCAGTTTGTTAGAGCACTTATGGTAAAAATATCGATAAAATAGCGCTAAAGAAGCAACATCTCTACGTACTGATAACGGAGGAAGGTCCTGCGTTATGGCAGGATTATTGATTAATCTAATGGCTTTATTTTGAATTTTGTCCAACTGCCTCAATGCACCCGCTCCACATCCACTCCACAGTGGTGAACAGTATTCGATCTGAGAACGCACATGACTTTTGTATATTGTGGCCATCTGCTCGTTTGTGAGCCCTACCCCAGTGGACTAGCCCCTTTCCCTCCTCACTTCAATGCACCCCCCTAATGTAGCCTCCCCCCTGTGTGCAATTGTGGACTAATGTGGTCATAACCCTACGCACGGAGTGTGTGGCGCCAAACCACGGGTTTGCCCCAGATGTGGCCCCCCCCTCCCAATGTTACACACGGACTGATCACGCCAGTGCAATCCCCCCCCCCTTTTTGTGCTGCCCCACTGCCCCAAGCCCCAAGCCCTAAACCCCTAATCACCTACCCTGCCAGAGACCCGATATTACCATCCCCCCCCTCCCTCCCCCTGAGCCCCTCAAGCGCGGATAGTTCCTAAGTGCTATATCCTCTCGTCCCCTGTAACGTGCACGTAGCATAAGGATAGCTGGGGTATCGTCCATGTCACACGGATGCATATAACTAGCATAGGAAACCGTCTATGTTATGCGACCGTCTATACATAAGGACTTGAGTATATACTGCCGTCTTTTTTTTATGCAGGGAAGAAGGAACCAAAGGCTAGGAGCCCGCAAAACAGTGTCCTCTACGAAAAACAAAAACAGTACAAAAGAGAGCCAAATTCAAGATCCGTTCATTTTGAGATGCCTGGACACACTGAGTTCGAAAGACCGGAGATCATAGGAAGTAGGAAATACAGACAGAGGGAGACAGTTCCAGAGTTGACCCGTTGCATAAATGAAGGACTGGGAGTAACGGTTAACTCTTGCATTAGAGAGTTGGACAGAAAAGGGATGAGAGTTTATTGCTAGACAGGTGCTACACACCCGTCGTAGAGATGGAGGGATGTAAGTAGACAGTACAGAGGAGCAATGACCAAGGAAGTAGTGATAGAAAAGAGATAAAGTGGCAACAGTGTGGCGAAGAGACAAAGGTTGAAGGGAGCCAGTAAGAGAAGCAGAGTTATTGAGACGAAATGCCTTTGACTTCACCCTATTAAGAGGAGCTGTATGTGGGGAGTCTCCCCACACATAAGAGTTGTCGAATAAATCGCGTGTATAAAGTCAACAACTGTGTAGGGGTAAAAAAGGTACGGAGTCGGTTTAGTACACCTAATCTCTTGGACACAGATTTTACAAGAGATGTAATATGATCTTTCTCGGATAAATCTTGAGTGAATGAAACCCCAAGCATGTTCAAGGATGATGCTGGATTGAGCTGAATATAATTAAACTTTAGTGGGTACTTCTGTGGAAGATTTTGTCGGGTTGATAGGTGTAATAACTGAGTCTTTGATGCTTTAAAAACAAGCTTATTTTTACCCCAGTCAGAGATACGAGCCACGTCAGACATTAGGTGTGCCATAGCCTCATCTCTTGTTTGTTGAAATAACTGCTGGAATGGACGTTGCGAGAACCGAACGGAAAGGTGAAGGGTGGAATCAACAGCGTACGAGTGGATAGGGTTAGATGTACGGCTTAGAAGATCGTTGATGGATAAAAGAGAGTTGGTGATAGGACAGAGCCCTGAGGAACACCACTGTTGATAGATCTAGAAGAACAATGGCCGTCTACAACAGCGGCTATAGAATGACCAGAAAAGAAGCTGAAGATGAAGGCACAGATAGAAGGATAGAAACCGGAAGAGGGCAGTTTGGAAATTAAAGATTTATGCTAGACTCGATCGAAAGCCTTTGAGATGTCAGATGCAATGGCAAAGCTTTCGCCAAAGTCCCGAAAGGAGGATGACCAATAGTCTGAAAGGTAGGTGAGAAGATCGCCAGTGGAGCGTCCTTGACGGAACCCATACTGACGATCAGAAAGAAGGTTGTGATAGGAAAAATGCTTTAAAATTTTTCTGTTACGAATAGACTCAAAAACTTTTGAGACACAGGATGTTAAAGCAATTTGACGATAGTTACAGGGTTGGGAATGGTCACCCTTCTTTGAGACGGGCTGAATGAGAGCCAACTTCCAGCAAGAAAGAAAGGTACAAGTTGAAAGACAAAGGCGAAAGAGTTTACCTAGGCAGGGTGTAAGCACGGAAGCATAGTTCTTGAGGACAACAGGAGGGACTCCGTCAGGTCCATATGCTTCGCTAGTATTGAGGCCAGTGATGGCAGAAAATACATCAGCTGAAGACATTTTAATGTCAGCCATGAGGAAGTCAGGGGGGAAATGATGGGGAAACAGCACCAGAATCGTCTAAGGTGGAATTGGAGGAGAAAGTCTAAGCGAAGAGATCCGCTTTATCAGTAGAAGAAATAGCTACAGAGCCATCAGAGTAGAAAAGAAGAGGGAAGGATGATGAGGTAAAGTTGTTAGAAAGATTTTTGGCAAGGTGCCAGAAGGAGCGGGAAGAATTCGAGTTGGACAGTTGAGAACATTTAGTACAAATAAAATTATTTTTAGCAGAGCGAAGAACAGACTTAGCACGATTGCGGGCAGAACATAAAAAAGATGTGATTCAAAGGTGGGTTGGCTCCGGTACCTTTTATAGGTCCTCTCCTTGCTGCGGACAGCATTAGAACAAGCGAGATTAAGCAAAGGTTTTCTTGCATTAGACAAAGGATATGAGAAAGGAACGTATGCTTCCATGCCCGAGAGAATAACCTCCATAATGCGCAAGGCACACTCAGATGGTTCCCGGCCTTGGAAGCAATAATCATTTCAGGGAAAATCAAAGAAGTACTGCCTGAGGGCCTCCCAATCTGCAGGTCCAAAGTGCCACAGTCGCCATTTCTTTGGAGGGTTCACAGGCCATACTGGAAGGATAGGACAGATTAAGGTAATATGGTTGTGATTGGAGAAGCCCAACGGAGAGAAAAGATTAACAGTGTAAGCAGAAGGATTAGTTATAAGGAAGAGGTCAAGTATATGTTGGAGCTCTCTCCAAGGCGGTCAGGGATACGGGTAGGGTGCTGTACAAGCTGCTCTTGGTCATTAAGGATAGAAAAGATGTAGGCTTGTTCACCACGTGGAAGAGTGAAAGCAGAGGAGAGCCAAAGGTGGTGGTGAACATTGAATCTCCAAGAATGGAGATTTCAGAGAAAGAAGAAATGGATAGAATGTGTTCCATCGTATAAGTAAGATAGTCGAAGAATTTTTGATAGTCAGTAGAATTAGGGGATAAGTAAACAGCGCATATATATTTAGTCAGAGAATGACAGGAAAGCCGAAGCCAGAGAGTAAAGAATTCAGAAGAATCAAGTCCGGGAACACGAGAGCAAGTCTTTGCATACATACAATATACATAACAGGCACCTTCGGCTTTGAAATGAGTATAGAGAAAGGAGGAGGATACAGAAAATGGTTTGCTGGCAGTTGCCTCAGACAGCTGAGTCTCAGTTAAAAAGAGAAGGTGAGGTTTAGAAGAGGAGAGGTGATGTTCAACAGAGAGAAAGTTAGAGGAAAGGCCACGAATGTTGCAGAAATGTAGAAGTGAGTCAGACAGTTGATCCGGGCTACTCATAGAGTCGGCACCGGGAGAGGGGCGGATGGTAGGGCATTTGTGGTCCCCCCCCCCCCCTCTGGAGACTCCGAGGCAAGGTCTAAGTTCGCCATTTTTCTTTTTTTAATTTTGAAAAGGAAGTGTAGTGTGCATGTAGTTTGGTGCTGACAGTTAGAGAAACGTCTATGTTACGCGTTTGATATATTGAGATATACTTGACTGTCCTTGCTACACTAGAGATCTAATGGATCTGGTATATCTGTAAAATATACCTGTGACACTGTGTGGAAACTACTATGTATCAGGAAAGGTAGAATGCTGTGGAAAGGTCAAACTTGCTGAACTAGGTGGAAAGGAATTATTGTAAGAGCTATTTCGGGTTATTGTATATTCCACAAATTTTGCTCATAGAATGTGTGTAATTGTCTGTTGTTAATATATAAGTGTGCCTTTTGACCAGTGGTGTTTGGACTTTCCTTCCTTGTCTGTGACTGACCCGGTCGAGAACAAAGAACCCAGGGCTGCACCGTATTTGTGCCCGAGAAGTCGGGACTCAGAACACGCCACATAACAAGGACCAAAGGGGAAGGAGATTCCCCAAAATTCTGTCTACCGCCGGCATGACGAGGGGTGCTGCAGTGATTGGTGTAGATAACAGAACAGCGAGAGAGGAGGTGAGGGCATCAGCCCTCAGGACTGGGGCCGAACAGGGTGAGTAAGCGCGCTGCCTTACACCTACCCTTGGTGAAGGACGGGTCTCTGGCTGGTCTGGGAAGGTCTTGGCCGAGAGCCTTGGGGGTGTCCCTCGGTGACTGGGGGCTGCAGCCTCGCCTTTGTCAAGAGGCCGTCAGGGGCTACCTGCGGCATCTCTTACTTTAGGAGTCCGGCAGCGACTGGTAACGTAGGGGCGCTGGCTGCAGTGAGCGTACCCCCCAGCTCATTATGGGGGGTGTCGGGAGAGCGAGAGGGGCGTCCCACTCGGCCTCTGGAGGAGTGAGGCGAGCTAGGGATGTTGCCCTCCATGGGTGCCATAGGGGTAGCAGGCTAGGGAAGCACGGTGGGAGTTCCCTCCCTGGCGGGCACAGTGGGTGCCGCCGCGGTTCCACTAGACCATGGGACTGCAGGTGAGAGGAGCACAGTGGGAGTCCTCTCCCCAGTGAGCATGGTCGGTGTTGCCGGAGTCCTGCTTCCAGTGGGGGCTACAGACGAGGGAAGCACAGCAGGCGTTCCCTCCCTTACAGGCGCGGTGGGCACCGCCGCAGTTCTGCCTTGCCCTGAGACTACAGGTGAGAAGAGCACAGTGGGCGTCCTCTCTCCGGCGAGCACGGTGGGCGTCGCCACAGTCTTGCTCCCAGCGGGGGCTGCAGGTGAGGGAAGTACGGTGGGCGTCGTCGCGGTCCTACAGGGGGCAGTAGGCGACAGGAGCACAGTGGGCGCCCTTTTTCCTGATGAGCACGGTGGGCATTGTCACGGTCCTACTGTGGTTACACGAGTCCCACCCCAATCCTGGCGAGTGCTGGCCTGGGTAGAGAGTAGTGCAGCGGGATGGCGTACCTCCCGCGGGCTCCTTTGAGGGGAAGAGGGGCGCATGATGGCGAGGGACGTATGCTCGTCTTGCTCAGCAGGCCCTTTCCACGCCTCCCTGTGGTCTCCCCTTGGTGAAATGTGTTGATATTTCAGTGACAAAGATGACAAGGGTAGTGTTTTTTCATAGCTAGGAAACAAAATCTTGGGCAGTGGTATAACTACTCTGATCAGGTTTTAGACAGGGTATGACACCAGCAGGTCCCCCAACCAAGGAAAGGGTGGTCTTGGGCGAGGTAGAGGCACCGTCGATAGCCAATCAACGGCCGTAACTTTTTACCCGGGTAACTGGTAATCCTGTTAGTCTAATGTATGAGGAGAATTGTGTCCAGATGTAGCTAGGGATCTTCACCGGTCCCATTCTGGCTAAAACATGGTCAGGGTGGAAGCCTACCTCTGTGCAAAATTTCGTTTTCCAAGATAAAAATCTCTTTGTCCCTCATCTCCCCTGCGTTACTTTCCTACGCATTACTTTGTAATGCTTTTATTCACTGTACCTGATGTAACACTACCCTTCCACCTATAGTATACCACGTACCCGGCTACACCACAATTCCCACCTGCAGCATAGTAAGCTTAGAGGGATCGAAGGCGCTCGTCCCAATTCTATGTGTAGATAGGAATACTCGCTGGTCCCACCTTGTCTAGAATCTAATTGGGGTTGAGGTCTAACTTGGTGTAAAATCTACTTTTCCTTTGTTATGAAAAATGCTGTGAGGAAACTGAGGACACACGTTTTATATACAGTCTACTGTATGTGCAGATGTCAGGCCGATATGAGATGGGCCCATTCCGAAGGTTTGAATGGCATGTGAATGAATGACACCCGTCTATCTGTTTGGTTGGCTGTTGCAGTAAAAGCCCATAGGATATTTTATTTGGGCATCTTAAGAAGGTATATGATATTCACCCTACTCTCTCCGTGTGTGTGTGTGTGTGTGTGTGTGTGTGTGTGTCCATATGTCACTTGATGGTCTCGTGGGTTAAGGTGTCCAACCGGACGGGACATGTAACCAAATGTCGCCAGGTGGTCTAGTGGGTTAAGGCGTCCAACCGGATGGGGCCTCTGAGGGGGAATCGGAAAGAAAGTATCAGGAAAAAAAGTAACAGTCAAAAAGTAACAACTTTTCCTAGGTTAGGTCAGGTTAGATTAGGTCAGGTTAGGTTAGGTTAGGTTAGATTAGGTCAGGTTAGGTTAGATTAGGTTAGGTTAGGTGAGGTTAGATTAGCTCTTTCCCTTACGTTTTTTACTGTTACTTTTTTTCCTGATAGGGGAGGGCGGTGATGATTCGGCCACTTTTTCGAAAAAAAATCATAATAAATAAAGTTTAAGAAATTCTTAAAATCTGCTTATTCCAAGAGGAAGCCACATCTTTTGGCTCTTTTGTGTGCTATTGTCAGTTCTTAAACTTATGTCATTTCTTGGCAGTAATCCAAACTCTTAAGGTCTCCAAAATGGCCGAACCATCCCTCTTGGTGTGGATGATTCGGCCACTGGCGTTGGATGGTTCGGCCACCATGTGGGATGATTTGGCCACTTGCCTCTGGGGCTCAATTAAAGAATTAAATACAGTAGGAAAATTAAGAATCAAATTTTCGTCTGTGCTGACATGATTTATTGGATTTATTTTTACCTAAACAATCTCCTTTTAATGAGACAAGGAACAAACAATCTCCTTATAATGAAATTAAATGGCTCTACTCTTGCCTATCTCATAAAATAAAACTATAATTTTGTGAAAGAAAATATCCGAGTCAAATGAAAGCTACTTCTCTTACATGCTGTTTACTCTTAATGCATTTTAAATCCAGTGAAACAAAAATCCAAAGTTGTAATACCTTTTCCTTCGCTTAGTGCTTTGTGAAACTGGTTCAGGTAATACTCCAATTATAGCGTTTCTTGAAACAGAAGCTTCATCAATTTCTGAGGGAAAGTAGCCGAGAGAGAGAGAGAGAGAGAGAGAGAGAGAGAGAGAGAGAGAGAGAGAGAGAGAATATGTAATTTTATAGAAAAAAGGTAAGGGGATGAGTCTGTTATGATGTGGCAGGGGTAAACCAGCTCTGCTGTCGGGCCCTGCTGCAGATGTCACTGATTGCATTGCGCAGTTGACCCTTGTGCGGTGTGGTGCGGTGGGGATCAGTCCGTTCTCCCCTTTGGGGCTAAGATGCGAATGAATGTGTTTGAATGGATGAATAAATGGGGAGTGTGTCGTCCTGTCTCGGCTACCTCCCTTTCCTTGAGGGAAGCAGCCTAGGTATATAGATAGATAGATAGAAAAAAATCGTTAAATAAAGAAAATAAATCATTAGATAATTATGAGAGATGGTTCGGCCACCTGGCAACCCTGCCGAACCATCCCTCACTTCAAGTGGCCGAATCATCCCCCATGTATAAAGATGTACACATGGTGCCCCGAAACCCAGAGTTCATAAGCTGTTCGAGTGTTATCTACTCTCACGTCACCTATAGACAATAAATGATATTTGCACTATATATGGATAACAACCCTAAAGTATTAATGGAGCTACTGCTTACGTTGGATCACCGAAAAAGTACATAGGGGTCATGAAAAATCATAAAATCTAACCTGATGTTGCTGTTTCCCGGGCAACCAAAACAAAAACACATGTGCCATTTGTTGGCAAGATCACGCAACTTCATGTGAAATCTCAATGATCTAGGTCCCCTACATTATTCAGGAAGGCCAGTGGCCGAACCATTCTCCTGGCCGAACTATCACTGCGCTCCCCTACTTTCTTTCCGGGAATCCCTCTGAGGGTATATTGCTTTCATTATAACACTCAGGTGTCGGTGAGGCTGGTGACCTTGCCTTATATATCAGGACTGAGTAGTCTACCCATGGGTTCCTACACTCACAATGGAGAAGAAATGGGTTGGATGATGGATGAATGGATGTTTCCTACTCAGAATATTCCCTCCTTTTACTTCAAAACATACTGCATCCACTCTGGGCATTTTAAACCCACCTGAAAATTAAACCTTCCAAACGAAATTTCCTGAAAAATGGCAGGGGTGGGTTTAAAAGGCAAGAGAAGTTTGCTAAGGGAATGTGTAAATTTGAGTACGTTTGATGCTCTCACACTGACTAAAATAGGCGGGACCATGTAAACACGGCTATGCGGATGTCAAGGTAAAGTACATCCCAAAACGTGAATATTTTACTCATGATTTTCATTCTTTTCAGTTTAAGATGAACAAAAAATACTCTGTTCCATGTAGTACTAGTACACGTATGTTATCTCCTACGTTGCGTTTTCTGAAATATGGTAAATGTTGTGTTCCGCCAGTCTGAGCATAACTTTCATTCATTTCGAGCAGAACTGCTTTGGTAAAAATTTTTCCTCAGTTATGAAATGTAATTGTCTTGCTTAGTGTCTCAGTAGTTGTTACCTGTGCCAAGGTTAGCATTAGTTAGGCACCAGTTTACAATAGAGGTGATTCTTTTATTTCCCCCAGGATTCGTTTCGTTTTCGTTTCGTTTCGTTTTTAAAGGCTCCAACATGCTTGCATGTGTCGGCCTTGGTCGCCTAATGGCGGCTCTCCACGCTGCACGATCCATTGCAGCCTCCCTGTTCAGTCCCTTAACCCTAAGGTCACACTTAATGACCTCGTCCCATGTCTTTCTCAGTCTGCCCCTCACAACCCCACCCCCAATATTAACACTTCTCACCTTCCTCACCCAATTATCATCCCCCATCCTCTCCACATGTCCAAACCACCTCAATCTACCTCTCCTCATCACAACACCAATACACTCCAGTCCCATCCTACCTCTCAACTCTTCCATTGTAAACCCAGCCCCTCCAGGCCTTGGACACAGGGACGCACTGCACATCCACCTAATCATTGTCATTTCTGTACATCTGAGCTGGCGAATGTCTTCCTCCTTCACTGCCCAGGTCTCACTGCCATACAGCATTACACTCCTAACACATGCTGCATACAAAGACCCCTTAGCACGTAGGGAGAGCCCTCTCAATGTTAGGAGAGGCAAGAGCTCCCTGAATTTCTTCCAACCACTTCTCACCCTAGCCACAGAGCTAGCTCCAGCCCCACCTCCAGCACACAACATGTCTCCCAAATAACAAAACTCTTCCACACACTCAAGAGATTCACCAGCAAGTTCAATCCTTTCACGTCTGACGATCTCCACCTACTCACCCCGGCACGCCGTACACATAAAATCAGCATTATCTCGCAGTCTACCTCTGATACCACTACATCTCTTATGCACCCATTTATCACACACACTGCACAAGATGGAATTACTTCCCACGCCCTTGTGGCAAACTGCACATGGCCACTCTCCCTCGTCTTTGACAGTACCGCCACCAACCCTAGATATCATTACTTTTGTTTTATCGGCATTTACCCTTAAACCCTTTTGCCCCATACCATCTCTCCACTTCCTAAACCTTTCCTCCGCCTCCCTTTCATTTTCTGCAATCAACACCAAATCATCAGCATACAACAACTCCCACGGGAGTCCGTTTCTAAAGTCACGTGAAAGGGCTTCAAGTACCATGATAAACAACATGGGACTCAAGACTGACCCCTGATGCACACCAACATTCACGGAAAACTCATCACTCAAATCTCCATTCACTCTCACCTGGGTGTGAGCACCCACATACATGGCCATAACCACCCTAACCAGCCACTCCTCCAAACCAAGCTTTCTCATTGCCCACTTCACCACCTCTCTAGGGACTCTGTCAAAGGCCTTTTCCAAATCAACAAAAACAAAATAAAGATCCCTTCTTTTACCAATATATTTTTCCTGAAGCTGTCGAACAATGAATATGGCATCAGTGGTCCCCCTACCTGACATAAACCCAAACTGCATCTCATCAATATTCACTCTTTCTCTAATCATACCTTCTAAAACTCTCTCCATTACCTTCATTATTTGATCTAAAAGCTTTATACCTCTATAATTTCCTCTTTCCAGGGCATCACCCTTCCCTTTATACACATTTACAATTATACTCTTCAGCCAATCATCTGGGACAACACACTCATAAATAAACTTGTTAATCAGGTCAGTGACTAAACTCACCCCTATATCTCCTGAGGCCTTCAACATTTCGGCAGTCAACCCAGACACACCCGCCGCCTTTTCAAAAGCCTAACCATCTGCACATGTATAATATACTTGAGGTATTTTGTATCAGATTATAGTCTTCAAATTGCTTTATGCAGCAGGCAAAATATAACCATGATCCCACAGTTGGTATTCTGGTGCTTTATCTACTTTACCATCACCTCCCCCAGTAGCCTATAGTACGATACCTTCTTTGATACCATTGCAACATCTCTCAAGTTTTCACTTTTTTTTCTTTTTATTGCAGCCCTATCATCACCATGGCCAGCAGAAGCAGCAAACAAAAAGTATGTTTATGTATGGTAATATTTTTGTATCCAGTAATACCTGAACTCATTTGAACTCTACTGTGATGTACTGGAATATTCTAGAAATGTTTGAGTTTATTTTTTTGAGAGTCAGTATTCAAGCCTGAGAGTGTACAGTATACTGTATGTAAGCCTTGCATGGCTCAGACAACTGTTGTAGTCTTTTCCAACTAATGCTAGGTGATTATTTTCAGCTGGGAGTGAGTCAGGGGAGCCTGAGAATGTCAGTTCCATATACTGTATTGCACTGTACTGTAGATTAAATATTTTGAACTGAAATACCTGTAATAAGATTGTTCACCAGATATTTTATTAAGGAACAGAAAAATATGTTACAGGCTATATCATGGTAAAAAAGCATTAAAATATTCCAGGTGTCATCGTGGGTTACGTCCACATTTGATGACATGGAGGAGCTATCATCATCACCTCTGGAACACAAAACTAGGAAACGTCCTAGACAGGCAGATAAGATTGCTCGACTGAGCAAAAAGAAACAGCAGCAAGTAAGATGTCTATTTTTTTTTTTTTTCCTAGTTATTGAACATATTAAGTAACTCTGGATTGTCTGACTGAGTAGACCCATCAGCTGCAGGCAAGCAGCCAACTGCTCAGGGCTGTGTCATGCAATAAACTGATGTTTCCTTGCATCAGACAGCACCTTACCACATTGTGGCACAGGGAAGAGTGTTAAGGTTTGTTTCTAGATTGACCCTGCTTATGTGTCTCTCCAATTTTTAATGGGCATCATAGTAAGCTGCACATCATCCTGTTGTATGGTTATATAGTTACCACCCAGCATTTTAATTGGTTTCCTGGGTTTCAGGAAACCATTAGGCTTGTCATGGTATGTAGAACCACCGAAAGTGAAAGAATAGCAATATAGTATAGTACAGTCATACACCATTTGAGCTAAATTTGTATGGACTTGCCCCCATACCTTGTCTCCAATCTAGCATTAAATACACGTACTGGTATATTCTTTACCACCAGTCACTCGATGTAGTACTGCTTCCTTTCTCTTTCATTCTTTCCTCTTCCTTCTGCCTGTGGGTGACTTTGCACTCCCTCTTCTGTCTTTTTTTCCCTTCACTCTTTTCTCTTCCATCTGCCTATAGGGGACTACAATGAGTGACCAGCCAAATGGTTTCCTGCACACCAGGAAACCATTTACTATGCTGGGTAGTAACCATATAACCAAATTATGGCACCTGGTGGTTTAGTGGGTAATTAAAGTGCTCCAGTCAGATTGAGCTGGTGCAAGTTTATATCCAAGGGGTAGTTTGAGTTTATTGCTCACTTAATGCCACCCAGGGATGAGTGAGACTAGTCATTCTCATCTTAAATGTCAGGACTAACTTGCCTAGTCCCGGGCTTCTGCGCTTCTCATGGGGTGGCATAGGATTGGATGATGAATATATGGGTGGATGGATGGATATTCTTTACCCACACCAACTCCCCTTCCACACTGTTTCAGTAACACTCAGTACTTCTCTGGGGAAACAAAGCTCTCTTTTCTTTCTTTTTTCTTTTTAACATCCTTAAGCTTGTTACTGGTGCCAGGTCTTCATATGCAGTATGTATATATATACCCTTAAAGTACTAATAGAATCGATCGATCCTTTTCCAGAATTTCGCTTGATGCCTAATAGGATCGATAGAGGAGCCTTTGTAAAAAAAAAAACTGTGGACACTAGGCTTTGGCCTGATGATGACGTATATGGATGCAAACCAGTGAGGACTAAGTCTTGAGTAGGGAGGGGGAGGATCCACACCCCTACCCCTGGTGGGGGGGGGGTGATTCCCCCACCGCCCTCTCACCACCTTCCTCTACCCCAGACCTTTTGTTCCCTCTTCCCCTCCCTCGCTTGTGACTGGACTCACAGCTCCTACTAACTCTATAAAGCTGATTTTTCCATGCCACACTTCCCCCACCATCTTCCCTCCACCTTCCTCTCTCATTCTACCCCCCTCCACCCCTTCATACTCCTTCCTCCTCCAGCTGCTACTTTCATGCTGTGGCTATGTGGTAAACATTTGACATATGAGAATGATATATACATTTTCTGGTGTGTAAAATCAAGATCTTTCATTCTATAATACCAAAGTTAATGTTGTTTTCTTTGCTCTCTCTCTCCCAATATGCAAGGATTGCCAGTGTCAAGTTTTGACGATCTTTGACAGGCCATAGCTCAGTAACCAGTTGGTCTAGAATGCTCTGGTTTGCAGCATTAGGTGTGTAAGTTCAAGCTCTAAACCTTGGGCATAACTCTTTTTACCTCTATAAGAGTCGAAAAATCGGCTCCATATACTGTACAGGTTTTCAGGGATGTTCAGTCGATCAAATTGCGTATCCTGGGGGTTAACCTTATGGAACTTAGCCACTCCCTCAGCTTACATAGAGTGTCATAGGTACATGAAGTTTAATGAGCATTATTTATGAGGTACGAATGAGTCTCTTTGGTTACTAGTAAAATGACCTTCCAGTCAGACTACATGTAACTATTAACAGACCTAAAAGTGGTTAGGGATCATTGTCAGGTCAAAGTGCACTGTACAGTACAGTAAGACCTCACTATAACAGACTAATTGGGGCCCAAGCCATTCCAAAAAAGCAAAATTCCGATAAAAGCAACATCTGGACTTCCCCCTGCTAACCCAGACTTTTTCCGATATACAGTATCAGACATTAGTCCGTATCGCACCAATGGTTTTTAAACTGTTTTCATTACCATTGCTGTACTGTACCGTATTATACCTTCACTACAATAATCAAATGGTACAGTAGAGTCGTGAATAAGACCAAGTGAAACAACGATCTTACAATAACTATCTATCTATCTATTGCCAGACGCCTCAATCCCGTTTGGGGTGGCCACAAACAAATTGCCTCCACGTCGCCCTGTCCCCCGCCATTTCACTACCCTGCTCCCAACTCACACCCCTCTCTCTCATATCCCTCTCCACCCCATCCGTCCATCTCATCCTCGGCCTCCCCCTCCCTCTTCCCCCCTCCACATCACTCACATACACTCTCTTCGTCAGTCTCTCACCCTCCATCCTCTCCACATGGCCAAACCACCTCAGTGTGTTCCTCATAATGCTTCCTATCACATCCACATCCACACCACAACGCTTCTTTATATCCTCATTCGTCAGCCTGTGGGACTCCACAGGCTCCTCTTAAATAACTCATTTCCACTGCTCTCACTCTTGACTTGTGTCCTTCCAACAACATCCAAGCTTCACTTCCGTACGTTAGAGTTGGTATCACAATACTGTCATGTAACTTTTTCACTTCCATGCTCACTTCCCTGTTTCTTATCACTGCTTTCAAAGAACCAGCAACCTTTCTTCCCTGCTGCACCCTTTCAAGCACTTCATCCTCCAAACCTCCATCCTTACTCATCACACTACCCAAGTACTTAAATGTACTCACATTTTCCAATTCCTCACCATCCAACCTTGCTGTACATTCACTGACTTCACCTCTCTCACAGACCATCACTTTACTCTTCCCTACATTCACCTTTAGATTCCGTTTCTTACACACTTTCCCAAACACATCCACTAAGCCTTGCAGCTCCCCTTCGTCTTCACTCAACAACACAGTATCATCTGCAAACAACAGTACAGGGAGTTTCCAAACACTATCCTCTCTCACGAGGGCCACTCCAACATCCACTGCCCTACCTTGTACCTCTCTTATTACCCCATCCTTGTACAGATTGAACAACCATGGAGACATGACACATCCCTGTTTCAACCCAACCTTCAAAGAGAAAATTTACTTAGTTCACCATCCACACGCACTGCAGCCTTAGCACCATCATACATACTCTTCACAGCATTCAACAACTTCCCATCTACTCCATATATTCTTAATCCTTTCCACAATCCTTGTCTATCCACCCTGTCATATGCTTTCTCCAAATCCATGAAAGCCGCATACAACTTCTTTCCCTTCTCTAGAAACTTTTCCACTAAAGATCTAAGAATGAATATCTGATCTACACAACCTCTTCCCTTCCTAAAGCCTCCCTGTTCTTCTCCAACTAATTTCTCTGTTCTTTCTCTAACTCTGCCAATGAGTATCCTACCATACACTTTTCCTATTATACTAAGAAGACAAATGCCCCTATGATTACCACACACTTCTTTTTCCCCTTTTCCTTTGTACAAGGGAATAATTATACCTGACTTCCAATCCTCCGGGACTCTACTTTCCTCCCAGGCCAATCTGCACATCTTCCACATCCATTCTACTGCTATCTCTCCCCCATGCTTCAGCATTTCACCACACACTCCATCAATTCCTGGGGCTTTCCCCAATTTAACTTCCTTCATTGCTTCCACAATTTCTATCCTACTGATTTCTTCCTGTCTTCTCACCTCCCTCCTTCTCCCAGCCATTCCCCAGCCACTTATACTCGCATTACTTCCATCCTGTATGTTCAACAATTCCTTAAAGTGTTCTCTTCATCTGCTCACTTTTTCTCCCTTCTCCACTAGTAATCTACCATTTTTATCTTTCACTCCCCTGCTAACTTCACTTCCACCCTGTCTTACTCTCTTCACCTCTTTCCAGAACATTTTCTTGCAGTCCCTCCACTTTACACTCAAATTCCTTCCAAATTCCTCATCCACTCTCTTCTTACTCTCTTTTACTAATCTTTTCACCTCTTTCTTTCTTTCTACATGTGACTCTTCCGCCTCTCAACTTCTTCCACACCTCTATTTCTCATCCATTCATTGTAGGCATTTAATTTCTCCCATAATTGTATAACAGGACGGTAATGCCACTCAGCTGTGCGAGAGAAACTGTGGGAAATGGATGTTTATTAAATTTCGAGATACAGCTCGTGTGTTATGCTTTTGTCAGTCATTGACTGGTTTCTTTGACGCGACCCGACCCACGTGACCCCCATACCACCTGCCGCAGCCTGCTCAGCCTTGCTGCCTACCTCAGTGTTGTGTGAATGGTCACTCTGATGAGACGTTTATTTGCTTATTTCCTTGCTCCTTGTTTCCTCTCAGAACTCTGAGCATGTGGTTCCAAGCTAACTTTAGTTATGCCTAAGCACCCTGAAAGTGCTATGAACACAAGTATTTATTCTAAATGAAAATGTAAAATTGTTAGACAAAGTAGTGTGTGGTGTTAGAGCTTAAATGCAAATGATCAGACTGATAAAATGATTTGGGATGTTTACAATGTGAAGAGTTTTCATTGTTGGAAAAAAAAGTTAATGATGAAGGAGCAGTAAAATTCACGTATTCGCCTTTAGTGCAACGAGTGTGAAAAAAAGAAGAAATGAAAGAAGGCTTTGTGCTCAAACTCTTTTATGAACTGACGGTCTTTGGTCAAGTAAATTCGGATCTTACAATATGTGAAGACACTATGTGTTGACATAAATAGGTAAGATAATTATGTGAGTTCAGTTTTTGTGAATTATACTGTCATACAAATTACAATGCTCGGCTGACTTGTTTATTTTTCATTATTACTGCATTCGTGTGTATCTGAGAAGTGAGATACGCATCACTTCACGCTGACAACTTCTTTATAGTTTTTTTTCCTTTATTGTTGATGACTAATGGCTTTCAGAAAGTTTCACACTGCATTTTTTTTTTTATGAGTGCCGAAAGTCATTCGTGACAAAATATGCATGATGCCGGATGGCCATTATTCATGTGTTGTTTAGGTCAAGTTTTTGCTTGATTTCTAATGAGGACTTTCAAGAGGCTTAGTGGCAATCCTTGGTGATCAAAATTTTTATGGGGAGTATTCGTTTTGTTTTTAAAGGCTCCAACATGCTTGCATGTGTCGGCCTTGGTCACCTAATGGCGGCTCTCCACGCTGCACGATCCATTGCAGCCTCCCTGTTCAGTCCCTTAACCCTGAGGTCACACTTAATGACCTCGTCCCATGTCTTTCTCGGTCTACCCCTCATAACCCCACCCTCAATATTAACACTTCTCACCTTCCTCACCCAATTATCATCCCCCATCCTCTCCACATGTCCAAACCATCTCAATCTACCTCTCCTCATCACAACACCAATACACTCCAGTCCCATCCTACCTCTCAACTCTTCCATCATAAACCCAGCTCCTCCAGGCCTTGGACACAGGGACGCACTGCACATCCACCTAATCATTGTCATTTCTGTACGTCTGAGCCGGTGAATATCTTCCTCCTTCACTGCCCAGGTCTCACTACCATACAGGATTACACTCCTAATACATGCTGCATACAAAGACCCCTTAGCACGTAGGGAGAGTCCTCTCAATGTCAGGAGAAGCAAGAGCTCCCTGAGCTTCTTCCAACCACTTCTCACCCTAGCCACAGAGCTAGCTCAAGCCCCACCTCCAACACACAACATGTCTCCCAAATAACAAAACTCTTCCACACACTCAAGAGATTCACCAGCAAGTTCAATCCTTTCACGTCTGACAATCTCCACCTGCTCACCCCGACACGCCGTACACATAAAATCAGCATTATCTCGCAGTCTACCTCTGATAGCACTACACCTCTTATGCACCCATTTATCACACACACCGCACAAGATGGAATTACTTGCCACACCCTTGTGGCAAACTGTACATGGCCACTCTCCCTCGTCTTTGACAGTACCGCCACCAACCCTAGATATCATCACTTTTGTTTTATCTGCATTTACCCGTAAACCCTTGTGCCCCATACCATCTCTCCACCTCCTAAACCTTTCCTCCGCCTCCCTTTCGTTCTCTGCAACCAACACCAAATCATCAGCATACAACAACTCCCACGGGAGTCCTTTTCTAAAGTCATGTGAAAGGGCTTCAAGTACCATGATAAACAACATGGGACTCAAGACTGACCCCTAATGCACACCAACATTCACGGAAAACTCATCACTCAAATCTCCATTCACTCTTACCTGGGTGTGAGCACCCACGTACACAGCCATAACCACCCTAACCAGCCACTCCTCCAAGCCAAGCTTTCTCATTGCCCACTTCACCACCTCTCTAGGGACTCTGTCAAAGGCCTTTTCCAAATCAACAAAAACAAAACAAAGATCCCTTCTCCTATCAATATATATTTCCTGAAGCTGACGAACAATGAATATAGCATCAGTGGTCCCCCTACCTGGCATAAACCCAAATTGCATCTCATCAGTATTCACTCTTTCTCTAATCATACCTTTGAAAACTCTCTCCATTGCCTTCATTATCTGATCTAAAAGCTTTATACCTCTATAATTTCCTCTTTCCAGGGCATCACCCTTCCCTTTATACACATTTACAATTACACTCTTCAGCCAATGATCTGGGACAACACACTCATAAATAATCCTATTTATCAGGTCAGTGACTAAACTCACCCCTATATCACCTGAGGCCTTCAACATTTTATGGGGAGTATTAGGGGGCAAAACTAATCGGTTAGGTTAGGTTTGGTTAGAATGCAGTAGCTGTGCACTGATGTGTCCAGTCAGTGAGATCGTATGTAAACATGCTGTCTTTGCTGTCTTAAGGCAGATGTATTTGTAATAATCTATCGTTAAATATATTTTCAATGGAAAATATGAGGCTCCTAGAACCTAACCCCCCATGATACATGTAAATATATGTCACGTTTTAGCGTGAAATCAATTTTGCACAAGGTTCTGCATAACCTATCTCGTGTTGTATGAAGACCCTACTGTGTAATACTGTATATATTATAATACTGTACTGTACACTGATAGACGTGTCATTTATTTACCTTATTGTGGTGAACACAGCTGAAATGGTCAGGCAGTCTGGACTGCTTCTGGCTTTATAGGACTTTTTCCGATATATATATACAGTACAGTATATAGGAATTTTGTCCAGTAGCTCCTCAGTTCCAATAAAAGCGAATTCTAGTCTATGGAAGTCTGTTGTATCGAGGTTTTACTGTACAGTAGTCATATTCATTTTCAGTGTGGCACAGCTCTTTGGGTAGACCTTTATGCTCCAACTTCCCTTGAGGACCTGGCTGTTCACAAGAAGAAGGTGCAGGAGGTTGAGTGCTGGCTGGTGGAGAGCAAGTCTGGAATGAAGGTAACAGTTTAAACGGTTTTTGTCTGATTTAGACCAGACATGGTGGAAGGGTGGAGAGTAAGGCAAGAATAAAAGAATTCGATTTTGAGAACAATCAATCCAAGACCAAGGTCACAGTGAAAGGTTAAAAGCCAGGATCACAGGACAAAGCAATTCAGACAGTTTGGATCTGATCTAAACCAAACTTGGTGGAAGGGTAATGAGCCAGGCAAGAACAGAGTGATTAAATTTTGAGAATAGTCAAAGGTCTAGGTCACAGGACAAGGTTAGCTTTTGACCCGTGGTCTGCGTGAAGAAAGTAACTAAAACAGTTTTGATCTGATTTGGATCAAATTTGGTGGATGAATTGAGGATCACTCAAGAGGTTGATCTATTGTGTTTAGAATATATTGGAGGTCAGGGTCAACAAGCATTTTTTATTTATTGTAGATTAAACTTTATGGAAGGTTCAGGTGAAAATATTGTTAAAGAGATTCGTTTTTTAGAACAATCAGTCAAAGATCAAGGTCATAGGGAAAGGTCAAAGGTCAGGGTTACTGGGCAAAGTATGTTTTGATCTTATTTGAACCATACTTAGTGGAGAGGTTAAGGGATAGGCAAGAATGAAGTAATTTAATTTTGAGAGTAATCTGTCAAAGGTCAAGGCCACAGGGAAGAGTCAAGTATTGGGCCCTTATACCATTTGGTGGGCATACTGTGAGTGTGCCTTATTATTATTATTATTGCTTATGTGTGTGCGTGTCTGATTATAGGGTCGGAAGTTCTTGCTGCTGACAGGTCCTGCTGGTTGTGGAAAATCGGCCACAGTTAGACTCTTGGCACAAGAGGCCAAACTCACCCTCCTGGAGTGGATCAACCCAACCACCACCCCTTACAAGTCATCACTTAAGTCATCACTTACAGAACAAGGTTAATACTTGGCAAGTGTTGTTGAAAATATAATTGAAATTACTGCTTTAAATATTTTTATACAACAACTAGTTGTCATCCCAACCCTGGCAGTTGTATTCAGCTGAGGAGAGACTTTTAAAAAATGGAGGGGCTAAATAGTCTTCATTAATTCTTTCTACACAAGAGATGTTTTCATTATTTAAATACAAATGTGTTGAAGTTGCAGAAATAAAATGATAATTAACTTTCTTGGATTGAATGGGGTAATGATTTTGAGTGGTGTGCATTGCATCTGACTTTCATCACTGGACTCTTGACAGTGTACATGCATTCCTCATTTTAAGTCATGAATGTATTGTAAATTATCACAACATTTATCATACACCAGGTACTATGATTTGGGGTGAATAGGTAGCAGTTCAATTTTAATGGGCAAATTTCTTTATTGTGGACTTAACTACAACATATACAGTATATATATATATATATATACAGTAAACCCTTGATATAACAAACTAATCGGGGGGAGGGGTGGGTCGTTATATCCAAAAGTTCGCTATTATTTGATGGCTGTTATTAAGCGAGGGATCCCTGACCCAAGGACACCATATCCGTGGAGTCGTTCGGTTCTGTGTGCATAGCCACAACTTACTCTATGAAGTTTGACGTGGAGAATTCAACGGTTTATGTAGTTATACAGTACATGTACAGTAAATACCATCGTGTATGAAGTTGTACATATAAATACAATGCCTATAATGTAGTACCATTACAGTACACTTTATATATATATATATATATATATATATATAACATATACAGTATATATATATAATTGATATTTGGCCATTGGAATACATTTATGTGAAGCTACAGAATGTGGTGAGATGTTTTGGCATATCACATAGAGCTAGGATTCTGGGGGCTCGAATGGTAAGTAAATGGAAGCGTGGCCCATTGGATTGGGCAAACTTGGGCTGTCTGGACGTTGCTACTCCTCACCCTGCCCTAGGATGGGAAAGGAGGTCTGGATGATGATGATTTTATATATATATATATATATATCTTAATATAGTATTCCTCTTAGAGAACAACGCATGGATTCCTGGTGACACAGTAACACCAGTCAGCCAGACATCACAATTTTGGGAATTCCTGGTGCGGGGGAGCAAGTACAAAAGTGTGTGTGGTATGGGGCAGGATGGGGACAACCTTGTGTGTGTGGAGGACTTCCCAAATGTGTTCACAAGGGATCCAGCAGCCCTCCATGCCATGCTCAGGTAGGTAAAAGGCCCATTAGATGTATCCTGGCTTAGGGATTTTTTTTTTTTCTCTGTCTTTGGTTTTGCTACAGTTGTTGGTATGTATATTCAGATTTCATGTTGACACTTCTGATGCAGTACTGCTTATGGTATGAATTAATAATGGTAATATTCTTTTAAAGTTTTAAGTGCATGTGAATTCTTTAGAAGAACACTTCTGAGGAACAAAAGATTGGCAGTTATTATTGTTATTAAGGGGGTATTCTTGTTTATATACTTGGGTATGATTATTATTATTATTATTAGGGTATTACTGTTACTACTACTATACTACCAGCACTACTACTGTATTTCTTGATTATTACGTCCACCTTCCCCAGGCAGTACAACAAGTTGAGGAACAGCAGGCCAATTGTGTTCATCATGACAGACTCCACCCAGCAGAGTACTAGCGTCAAACATTTGTTTCCGCTGGACTTACAGCAGGAACTCTCATTTATTAATATTGCGTAAGGTATTCTCTTTGATGTTGTAGCCCGTGACTAACCTGGATGTAAACCTGGTGGACTGCAGGCTGAAGCTACCCTTTTGTAGTCCACCTACAGTATATCCTTTAGGACGATAGGGAACAAGCTGAGGGAGGTTTGTCAATGCCAGTGTGTGAATGCATCCCTATCCAGCACCACTATCTTTGATTTAATATTGCAGTATGTTGTGGACACCTAAAGTAAGTCCATGTTATAGGTTGTCTCTTTATTTCATCCTCTTTTTGCTGTTTCGGACACAGTAATTTATAGAGAAGTGGCCTATTATACAGAATTTCTGTCAGGACTCCATATTATAATTACAAATCATAATAGACAGATAGATAGACAGACAGATAGAAGCAGCAAGTCAGAGGATGAGATAGGTATTGTGTCTGCGAGAATCGAGCAGTGCTAAACATGCTTATACACTCTAACTCAAGGAATCCTTGATTGGCACATGACAGCGCCTAGTGACCATACACACACGTACTCACACACAGGTTTCTAGAACATTCCAACAACAGTGTAACACACGTGACACGACCCCTGCTACGCCAGACTTTAGGAAGCAGAGCTCAGAAGGAGGTTAGCCATAGAACCGCAGGGAGTAGGGAGAAGGAACCTAGCAACATGGGCGAGAGGGTGGAAGGAAGAGAGAGAGAGAGAGAGAGAGTGAGACAGGGAGGTTAGCTCGCGGGACTCTACTTATACTTCACTCGTGTATGAGAGACTTTGTTAATATTTCCAAGACAAATAAAAATAGTCCCATACTATTCTTTACCTCTCCTGTCATTGCATGACAAAAGGGAACCAAGATTATCTACTTACAAAGCTACTCACGTATAACAACCGCTCGTCCACGAGTCTAATGTGTGTATAACTGATCTACAAAACTTCACTACAAGAACCTACAAAGATACTGTAAGATATATCCCACCGCTGCCACCATATCTTACAGTATCTTTGTAGGTTCTTGTAGTGAAGTTTTGTAGATCAGTTATACATATATTAGAATCGTGGACAAGCGGTTGTTATACATGAGTAGCTTTGTAAGTAGATAATCTCGGTTCCCTTTTGTCATGCAGTGACTGGAGAGGTAAAGAATAGTATGGGACTATTTTTATTTGTCTTGGAAATATTAACAAAGTCTCTCATACACGAGTGAAGTATAAGTAGAGTCCCGCGAGCTAACCTTCCTGTCTCGCTCTCTCTCTCTCTCTCTTCCTTCCACCCTCTCGCCCATGTTGCTAGGCTCCTTCTCCCAACTCCCTGTCGGTTCTATGGCTAACCCCCTTCTGAGCTCTGCTTCCTAAATTCTGGCGTAGCAGGGGTCGTGTCACGTGTGTTACACTGTTGTTGGAATGTTCTAGAAACCTGTGTGTGAGTATGTGTGTATGTGTGTGTATGGTCACTAGGCGCTGTCATGTGCCAATCAAGGATTCCTTGAGTTAGAGTGTGTAAGCATGTTTAGCATTGCTCGATTCTCGCAGACACAATACCTATCTCATCCTCTGACTTGCTGCTTCTATCTGTCTGTCTATCTATCTATCTTTTATGATTTGTAATTATAATATGGAGTCCTGACAGTTCCACTGTTACCTAGACAGCTGATTTGCCAGTACTGTATCTCCCAGTATATTGTACGGTACTAGTTGTATGGAAAACGAATTGATATTTTTGGAATACACCCTTGTTGTCTTATAAGGATTGTGTTGTATAAATTCCTTAGCATCGCCATTCTCTTGGCACTGTTGCTGTGGAGTGCTGGGTGTACTGTACTCAAAAGGTATTGTACATATTCTTTTTATATGCATTTCTAGATTAGCATTGCTTTAATACAGGTTAGGAGGGACTTTTCAAACTAGAGGGGTAGATATAGCTTAAAATAACTGCCTCACTACCATATATCCTTCTGAAGTTGAGGAAAATGGTAGTTGGAGATATTTCATTTATATATTTTCTTCACAGTGGGTTTCCAAACCAGTGGTACTGTTCAGTAACTCTGTTATTAAATCCTTCACTAATTAAATTTTTGTATACCTATATTATTCTTGCTAGTTTTAGAGGCTTCTATGTTGCTTGGAAGAAATTTTTGATAGGGAAGGGGTTAGGTATAGCCTAAATTAACCTCCTCAGAACTAGATATCTTTCATAAGTTGAATAAAATCATCTGGGGGTAGTTAAGAGTAAAATTATGATGATGTCCTCTGGCTTGTGTTATGATTTGGAATGATAAACTTACTCCTCAGCTCCTTCTCTAGTGTGAAATTTTATTCATTTATTCTGGCTGCTGTTAGATTATTTTATTCTTATAAGAGACATTTTTGGATGGGAGGGGTTAGGTATAGCCTCCAATCCCTTCACCAGTAGGTGTCTCCAATAAGTAAAAATTGTTTGATATCAGCAAAAGTAAAGTAAAAAATACAGTTGAAGTCTGAAAGGGTTAAGCTAGTATTATTTACTGTGCAGTATTTATTATTATTATTATGTTTTCAAATCTCAGATTTAACCCCATTGCAAGTGGGTTGCTCGTGAAGGCTCTAAGTCGGGTGATGAGCCTTGAGAGTGCCCATCGATCAGGTCCACTCCTCTCTCGCAAAGCACTCACCACCCTTGCCAACACTTCAGGTGGAGATATACGAAGTGCAATCAATGCCATCCAGTTTGCTACAAAGAAAGGTTCTATATTTGTTTTCCTATTTTCTGTTCTTTCTATTTTCTATACATCCTTCATCATCATCATCTAATCCTGTGTTGCCCTATGAGGAGTGTAGATGCCCAGGGCTAGGCAAGTCGGTCCTGACATTTAAGATGAGAGTGACCAGCCTCACTCATCCCTGAGTACCATTACCTGAGCAATGAACCCCAACCATCCTGTGGCTATACTCGTAACCCTGCACAGGCTCAGTCTGACTGGAGCGCCTTAATTACCCACTAAACCACCATGCACTACTGTAGTTATATATTTGCTTCGTTGTGTTTGAAATATAAATGACAAATGCATAACCTTCTTTCTTGTTTTGCCCATCTGTTACTGTTCATTATTGTTTTCTCTTGGCACTCCAGAATTGCCCATTACGTTATTCACAGGGCAAGTGTCAGTCCTCCCATTTAAGCCTCTCATCACAAACACTCTGCATCTTAGGGGCATTTGCCCTGTCATTATGTTCAGTTTGTCCCCCAAAACTGTTCTCATGAACACCCCTTGTCATTTCAAGGTGCATGCACAACAATCATCATCGCTTTTGTCATCTCGATCTTAAACTTGATATAAGCCTAGATACACCTTGAGTTTATACATTTTAAGTATTCAGTACCCATACATTATAATTATTCATTCCTCTTTTCCACTTATAGTTCATCGATATGGCAACTTGCCCTATTTACTCCACCTGTAAACTCAGATCTGAGTTTATACATTTCGCACCGTCCCATTCATCCACTTTGCTTCTTTTCATCTTACTGTCACAGTCACTGTTCTTTAGTAGCTCTTGTGACAGTCATTTGTTATCTTGATTGAACAGCCTGCCATCGTTAAGTACATAAATTGCATTGATAAATGTTTGACATAGACAGTTCAGGTATAATGTACATACAGTACAAAATTTGTATGTCAGTTAATAGCTTTGCCAGTATTATGGTCTGTTTCTTATATACAGAATTTCTAAGTCAGTTAATAGCTTTGCCAGTACAGTATTATGGTCTGTTTCTTATATTATATAACAAATACCGTCAGATGTGTACAGTGTTGAGGAGCTGTTTATGAGCTCTTCAAATTCAAGGCCAAAGAAGAAAACACTGAGTAGGGCCAAATCTCAGAAAGAGCCACAATCAGAGAAGAGTGGTCCATTATATACAAGTGGCAGCATCACTGAGAGCCAGCCAGCAGTTGGAGGAAAAGATGCATCATTATTCCTCTTTCGGGCTCTGGGGAAGGTTTTGTACTGCAAACGTAAGTGTGGACTGAGATGGTTATGAAAAGAATTATATAAGATACAATATAACAGCCAGTCCCATAGTACCTACTTCCAGGTATAATCTCCTGAGGCTAGGCTGCCATAGTCCAGTACATTTAACCCCTGCCGGATTGATTCTTTGTCAGGTAGTTTACCTTCCCAGAGCTGAGAGTAGAGAAGAGTTGAGAGGTAGGATGGGACTGGAGTGTATTGGTGTTGTGATGAGGAGAGGTAGATTGAGGTGGTTTGGACGTGTGAAGAGGATGGGGGATGATAATTGGGTGAGGAAGGTGAGAAGTGTTAATATTGGGGGTGGGGTTATGAGGGGTAGACTGAGAAAGACATGGGACGAGGTCATTAAGTGTGACCTTAGGGTTAAGGGACTGAACAGGGAGGCTGCAATGGATCGTGCAGCGTGGAGAGCCGCCATTAGGTGACCAAGGCCGACACATGCAAGCATGTTGGAGCCTTTAAAAATGAAACGAAACGAAACGAGCCACTGTTTTATAACTACAGTAATGTAAATAGTACCGTACCTCATATGAGACTTGCAGCCTACCCCATGCAGACCTGTATTGTGCTTCATAAGAGGTCTGCAGCATGGCAAGGGTTAAGAGTAGATAACCAGACAATTTCCTTTGGTGGCATTACAAGATCAGAAAACATTCAGTCACCTAATGGAGATCAAATCAGTGCATTGCTGTATTCAGAACTAGAATACCAAAAAACTCTGTACTGAAGGTGGTTTTTGGCCCTGACACATGGATGATGCTTATGTGATGCTTGTAATTGTTCCAGGTTGATCAGTAGCTTACATAATTTCTTTGAATTAAGTTTGCATCTTTGATGCATCATATTTTACTGTGTTGACAGTAGTCTACAGTACAGTAACTGAAAAATACACTTGGAAAGTTCTGCCAGTGTTCCTTCAACAGTTAGGCTGAGAATTAACATTTTGGAGCATTGAATTCTTTTCACTCTCTCATCATTTAATATGAGTTACTCAAGGAATATGTGATTGTGGAGGTCAATATATGGGTCAAAATACAGAATTGATTCTTTTTACATACACAGGGAATCCCATGTTATCCTGTTGTAAGTGGATGAGCAGAGAGTTAGGTTACCATAGTCCAGTACATTTAGTTGTAGATGGCATGCCAGCTCTGCCAGCTCCTTTTGGTGGCTTTACATATTGAAGCTGGATGACTCTAAACATCAGAAAAAAACTCCAATCAGCTTGAGTTCCCAAAAGATCCATCCATCGTCCAATCCTACATTGCCCCATGAGGAGCATAGGAGCCCAGGGCTAGGCAGTTGGTCCCAACAATTAAGATGAGAGTGACCAGCCACACTCATCCCTGAGCAGCATTACATGAGCAATCAACCCAAGCCACCCAATAGATATAAACCTTCACCAGCTCGATCGATTGGAGCACAGTAATTACCCACTAAACCACCAGGCACCAAAATTTGGTTATATGGTTACCACCCAGTGTAGTAAATGGTTTCCTGGTGTACAGGAAACCATTTGGCTTGTCACTCAGTGTAGAGTCACCCACAGACAGAAGGAAGAGGAAAGAATGAAGGAAAGAAAGACAGAAGAGGTAGTGTAAAGTTACCTGTAGGCAGAAGGACAAGGAAAGATTGAAGGAAAGGAAGACAGAAGAGGATGGAAGGAAAGAAGGATGGAGGAGAGGAAAGGGCAGACACCTGACAGCAGCACATCGAGTGAGTAGGTTACTTCTTAAATTATTCCACGAAGGGAAGTAGGTTGGTCATTTACCTTTAAATGTACCAGATAGCTATATCCTAGTCTCTGATTCTACACCTTTAAAGGGATATTAGAGATGCTGTTACAGTTGATTTTTCTGTCTCTGATCCTACACCTTTAAAGGGATAATAGAAATACCTGTTACTGTTGATTTTTCTCAATGGGTGCATATGCAAAAACTTTGATCAAGAAAAGGTCAATTGGGGATGACCTACCAGCTTTGGGTTATGATAATTTATCCAGCCATTATTTTTGTGTGTGGATTTGTATTGCAGTATGACTGAAATTTCAAACCACAACTGTTGTATTACAAGGATTGATCTAATCTATCATACAAGTAGTTAGGTATATTGTGCCACAAGTGTCTAAACAGTGAATGGGCCTAGATCTGAATCAAGCCAGTTCAACATTGTATATACTGTTTTAGGGTGGGAATTTTGAGCATATTTATGAGCAGTTCCCTGTCCGATTCATGGGTATCTGCAGGGGACTTGGACAAGGGAGTGACAGAGCCACTACCAGACCATCTAAAATCCCAGGAAAGACCACCACTGCAAGAGAACCCTGAGAGCATATATGAAAAAGCCTCCATGGGTGCTGCCAGTTTTGGCCTCTTCCTCCACCAGAACTGCATGTCCTTCTTCCCAGACATAGAGAGTGTGGCTGAGGCCCTGACTCACCTCACACATGCTGATGTTATGATGGCTGAATGGACGGTAAGTGTTGCATACTGCTTCCTCAGGGTTTTCATCCAGAATAATGTTGTCCCTTTCAGCTTCTGCAATTATTATTACATAAGAGCTGATAAATCATAACTACAGATACTTTTAGCTAGTATATACATTATGGTCATGCATTTTTATTTCAGTTACATAAGAGGTCTTAATGCTTGATATTATTTACAAAATATCTGAAAGAATAAAAAAAGTAATATTACCTTATGTCCTGGGGGTTCCATTCTAAAAATGTTATCAGGTAATTTTTATTCAGTTAGCAATTGACTGAAGTCTCTGAAGCCAGTAGTGTACTGCATTTGTAGCTTCCCCAGCTTTACCACTACTGTGCATTCATGCTTCTAGCCTGGTGGTAAAGTGGTTTCAGGTCACCTGTCAGAGTGGTAACATGCATTGTGCACAGATTCGAGTGCCCAAGAGGCATTCCCCCCCCCTCCTCCCCCCATCATGTAATGCCACCAATGGCATAGTCCAATTGCCTGTTCATAAATGTAGAATATGGTACCCCATGAAGTACCTACATAAATAGAGTAATATAGGACTCTATAGCATGAGTAATACTTTATAATAGCTACCATAAAGTGGCAGTGTTTGATTACTACAATTAATGAATTCATCTGAAATATTTCTTATGTTTAATTTCCTAGCAATCTTGTTTTCTCTGTAGGGACGGCAGATGCTGGAAGACTATGCAGGTTCAGTAACCGTACGTGGCCTGATGCACGCCAACCAGGGTAGTTGTAATAGGGGTGGTTGGCGGCCATTCTTACGACCTCAATGGTACAGTGTCACTCGGGACTCACAGAGCAACACTGATGTCCTCAAAAGTGAATACCGCACTCACTCACTCACGTCAGAAGAACTTACAACTGTTATGGTACCCTTGAGAGCCAAGATATTCAGTGGAGAGAGAAAAGGTGATTGTTTATTGGTAGTTTCAGATTTTTGTTTGGACTGTGAGCTTAAAGTTGTGGTGTGTATGATTACCGTATCTCTCTGCGAGTTCAATTTAAATCCATCACTGTCTGTCATTATCCCATCTTGTTCCGCATTAATCGGGTAGCTCATGTTGTATGAGATAGGAAACAACAGAATAGGAACAATACACTTCCATCTGAGAAGATGCAGAAACTTTTAAATTTAAGAGAAGATGGAACATGATTGTCAGGACAGTGGTAGATTAGATGTATCCAATACGTTTTGAAAGTACACTGTTCAATGTTGTATATCAGTATGAATTATTCATTGCAGGCAACACTTCCATGACAAACAAGATTGGCTTATTTTTGGATATGCAAGTGAAGAGCCACAGTGAACGTCTAGATGAACAAGATACATTTGGCCTGGAAGAGGAGCAAGTAGTAGAGAAGTGCAGGGAAAGCATCAGACCGATTCACTCTCTTCCCACATCTCAGCTCAGTGATGCTCTCATGTCTTCTGAACAGACTGAAGAAGACCCAGAGGAGGACTTCAGAATAGATGACTCTGATGATGACTAGTTTTGGTTTGTTTTCAAAATTTTTTTGGGAATAAAAATGTTTTGATGATTACCTCCAACATGGAGCTGAGAATTTTGAGGTGTTGAATGAAGAGTGAATAGATGTGTGATTGATTCTGCAGGATGTTCTGTTGATTGTATTCTCCTGCTTTTCTGCTTGTCTTATTCTTGGTAATGTATCTCTATTGGATATGATTATGTGAAGCTACAGAACATGGTGAATGTTTTTGGTGTATCCGATAGAGCCAGGATTCTGGGGGCTTGAATGATGAGTGAATGGAAGCGTGGCCCATTGGATTGGGCAAATATGGGCTGTCTGGACATTGCTACTCTTCACCCTGCCCTAGGGTGGGAAAGGAGGTCCACATGATGATGATAATGATGATCTCTTACATTTTTTTTATAATCTGTCTGATATTGCTCTAAATATCAGATATTGTGGGCTGTGCATTATTTATACACATTTCTAAGCATAAATGGTGTATAAAATTGCTTATTTGTACTTTTATCCTAATGCATGCAGCTGCTGACTATATATATATATTTTGCCCTTTCTCATGTAGCTATCATTTCATAACACAACTGGAATGAATATTGTAGTGGTAAATATGACCCATCAATATGAAAGTTGTGTACTGGGATGGCCATGACAAAACCTCACCAAGCATTTTCATCATAACTCATCATCACTCCCTTCTTTGACTCGAGGCCACCTTTACTCTTGCTTTGTTTCCACTTTAGTTCAGTCATTCTTTTGCTCACTATTTTCCAGTCAAATTTTATCTCAGCACACATTTTGTTAACTCCCATACCCTCATAAGGAATGCCACATGTCTAGTCCACTTTGGTATATGACTCATAGCTATCTTTATAACATGTACACATATGCATGAATGTGTGTACACTGTTCTGTAGTGTATCTCCACATAAATGCAGTTGCATTCTTCACGTGTTTGTCTTTCCCAACATCTGGGTTTACAGGAGGGGGGTGATTGGTGTTCAATGCTCACATCATACTACTCATAGATGAGCAGCTGGTCACATGCCTCTTGTGTCTAGACTATGCAACCCAGCCTTAGGCCATTATGCTTTTAATGGGGCAATAAAGGACTGGATGATGGATATAACCTCCATCAGTCTGATGATATTTGTGTCACACTTCTATCAGCCTTAGCTGGAATTAACTCCAGAATGATTACCATACATTTCTGTTGTATCAATGCTATCACAAGATGACTTAATTTACTATAACTCCTGGATGCTGGGCGATTTATACCGCTGCCAGCCTCTCTGTGCGGGGCACGGTGGCTCAGTGGCAGAGCATCAAGCTCGTAATCAGGGGATTACGAGTTCGAACCTTGCCCAGGACTGCCGTGCCGGGAGTGGTAGCACACTCCTGTAACCTAGCGGGGCTATATGATCCAATACAGGGTCTAGCTCGGGGGGAACATCATTTCTCCCAGCCTCTCTGTACAGGTATTTTTCCCAAAACTGCTTGTTTTCAAACCTTAATACCTCGCAAAGTATAGCAGGTAGGGAAACAAATTAAAAACCATTACTCACCAACTCTTCTTGCAAATAAAAGCATCCCCAGTTCTCTAGGTGGCTGCACTGTTAAGTAAGGACATGATGAATATATGTAATTTTTCACCGAGAGGCAGGCTGTATTTGTGCATCTGCTCGTGGCCCCGACTTTGGCTTTGCTCTCAACGTGATAACTTCTCCATTACCTGATAAACTAGACACAGTTGCATCCATGACACACCCTATGGAACTATCACTTAGCCCTTTCCTAGTATCCTTGGAAAGAGGCTTGGCATAGGTGGATGAGGTAAGGGGTCCACGGGAGGCGGGAACGGAATCAGATGAGAGGCTTAAGAAAACATCGTCCTACACCTGGCAAAGGCACAGAGACAACCGAGGTATGCTTGCCTCGGATGCCGGGAGACTATCCCCATCCTTTGGTGATGAGATCAAGCGGCAGACCCGTGGCGCGAAAACACATGTGGTTATAACTGCTACCCAGCGTCCCTGGCCCACCATTTTTGCATCGGATATAATCATCATCCGGCGCTTAGGGGTTAAGAGACTTGTAGAACTGGAGAAGTTGGAATATAGCCTTTATTAACCCTTTCCCACTAGGGATTCTTAAGTTCATTATATTCATCTGAAGGCAGCATGTAACAAACTGCAGTAAATGCATTATCATAATGAAGAGAGTACAGTTTCATCCCGGGATCCCTTTTACTTCCTTGCTTGTATCTCTCCCTTGATCACTGATTTCGGAGTACCCTTCACTTCTCTGCAAAGATGATTTCTGTCTCCTACTTCCTTTTATGTTCATCTTGTGTTTGCAGAATGCAGTACAGGTCTTCTTTTTCTAGACTTGCTAAATGCCTGTACAGTAATGCATGTTTTCCATCCTGATGATAAGTTGAATGTCAAATGTTGTCAGACTGAAGGATCAGTATGACTAGTAACCAAGGAGATTCAAATGTAATAAGCTTGGCCTTTTTTTTTTTTTTTCCAGGTTGTGAGAGTGGTCCAACCCTGTCTGGTAAAATAAATTATGCTTCCATCTAAAAGAGTTGTTACTCTTTCCATTGCCACTCTCAGGTTGTACTATTCACTCAGGCTTTCAAACTGTTGTGCTGCTCCAAGCAACACATATCATCCACAACCATCAGTTAACCCATTTGCTTGCCTCTCTCTCTACAGTTTTTCTTGTGATTTTTTATTTTTTTTTAAAGTAGTTGCTGTTGCTATAATTAGTCCTCACAGCTCTAAACCCATGTCCCTTTCAGCATCCTCTCGAACTCCATATACCTACTTGTGCTGTTTGGTTCAATCCATCATCCAATTTTTTAGTACCCTATCAGAAGTGTATGCATAGGACTAGGGCAAATTAGTCCAGACATTTAAGGCAAGCTGCCTTGTTGTTGTGGCCTTGGGAAACTCACTGGACCTCAAGAAGTTGGCCATTTCAGCTTGGTGTTCTCAGATCTCTTGGTGAAGTTTTGTTGAAGGATTTTGTGTTATGAAAGTGAGGTGCATATGAATAAATACACTGCCCTGTGGGAGGCTGCATTACAATGATGTTTTTTTAGTTGTATTTTGTGTTGTTGGTACTGAAGGAGGGAAGCGTGACAGTGACATCATAGTTTGTATCAGTGCACTTGTCTCTGTAGGAAGGGCAGTTTTTGTGGTAAGAATGTTTGGCGGGGGTTCATGAATTATGCTGTTTAGCTGTAGCATTTGGGCAGCTGAGGTAACTATGCTTGTCTATTACATTTGTGAAATGTGGTGTTGGGTGGAGGAGGGCGTGGGGAAATAGTGTTGAGGCTACAGAAGTGTTAGGATGTTGTTTGTTTTTTGCTTCTTTGAAGTGGGTCCTAGGCTGGGCCCCTACACCTCAAAGAGGGTTGGTAATATAGGATTTGTTGTTACTTTCTTAGTAATTAGTGACAAATACAGAATGTGTTAAACAGTTTCAGTTTATTATGAATGTCTGCATTTTTAAGTTACATGTATGGCTGCGACTGTAGCCTTCATTTCCTAAGGTCACTGATGTGTTGTTGAACAACCTCATTTACTGCTGTACAGTATTGTACTGTATATATTGTTATGTATATTTTGTTAACCCTTACACCGCGGGCTTGTTTTGCTTTGACTTGCGGCTCCCGTGGGCATATTCGCGCTCCGACAGACTCTCTAAAAATATTTGCCAAAAATCAGTTATTAGTCCTAGAATATTAAAATCACATATAATTATGGCACATACCTTCAGCTTTCTCCTTGGGTGTTTGTTGAGCCTTTGTCGAGTACCGTAGGACTTGTGGAGACCTTTGAAGTTGGGTAACAAAGTCTCCACTTTACACTTCCCGACAACTCGTAATATGATTACCACAGCCTGATATTATCACTAGAAACACTAATCTATGATTCTCAAATAGTTTGGAATCCATACTCCCCAAACAAAACACTGTGAAAGCAATGAAACTTACGAGGGCATATGACCATCCCACTTCCGATTGTTCGCCGCTAGTGTTGTCTATTATTCATAAAAACACTCACAGTTTATATTTCTGTTACTATATAACACTTATATATATCTACAGTCTTTATCCATAAGTTTCCTTCAGTAATAGTAGTTTATTGTCACTGTAGGGATTCAATTTCTTTCAGTAAAATACGTAGCATTCACTTTCTCGTCCTGTATACTAGCATTGAGAGTGAATGTCACTTTCACCTTCACTCTCATAACTCATAGTATTCATACATGCTAGAGTGAAACTTTCACTTTCATTACTCCAAGTATATATACTCGTATTCTTATAATACCACTCATTTACATTTATATTTATGTTCTCTACTTTATTTACATTATTTACATTTCTATTTTATTTACACTGTGTTATGCACTGTCACTTGAAGTAACTTATAAAACTATTTTCCACTGTTCACTTATATTTACGTTCATTGCTTTCTTGCTGTTTACACATTATTTACACTTTATTTACAATTCCACTTGCACTGTTTTACTCAATAAAAAGATCATAGTCACTCTTTATCAATTGTCAGCCCTTTACCTCTTTCCACACGAGGTTTAGTAGGGGGTAAAGATCACGGGGCCCTTTGCATGGGGCTATAAAGCGACAGAAGTTAGCAGGAGCAAATCAGACATACTCCCACTTTCAAAGACGACAGTGAACTGATAGTGGTGGCCTCCTGCCGCCTGGCTAGGACAGGTCCAATACTACCGACTTCAGCCCTACGAGACCTGCTAATATATAGCAATGAAATGATTGGCAGGAAACCAAGACAATACATAATAAATTAGGTAGTTCCAGGTGAATGTAAATATCACTTAGGCTTCTCCCTTCCCTCCTTATATGTATATTTAATACGAAAATAGATTATACGGCATATTTCAAGGGGAAATAAACAGCGAAAATTAGCGAACGAGTGCATGTGAGGTGTTGTCAGGTGATAATAAGCCAATTCCAGGTGTATGGCATTATCACTTACCTTATTTCTTTTTTGTATATATTATTTGGTATAAGAATAGGGCATAGGGCTTATTCCAATGGATGAAATCAGTGGAAAATTCCATGGAAGATTTACTTAGCGTAGAATACAGTGTGGTGGCCTGCAATAATTAGGTAGTTCCAGGTGAATGTAAATATCACTTAGGCTTCTCCCTTCCTTTCTTATATATATTTTTATTATGAAAATAGATTATACGGCATATTTCAAGGGGAAATAAACAGCGAAAATTAGCGAACGAGTGCACGTAAGGTGTTGTCAGGTGTTAATTAGCCAATTCTAGGTGTATGGCACTCTCACTTATTTCTTTCTTGTATATGTTATTTGGTATAAGAATAGGGCATAGGACTTATTTCAATGGATGAAATCAGTGAAAAATTCCAGGGAAGATTTACTTAGCATAGCACGGCCAGGCAGGCAAGAGGATAGGGTAATGGAGGGGAGGTAGGGAGGGGGAGTCAAGAACGGGGAGAAATGGCTAAATTGTCAACAACGGATGGGAGTACAGATGAGATTATCAGTGCTGACTAGTGTTGGACATTGGCAGTACTGATAGATGATACAAGCCACCACCTGAAAGCCCGGGCGAATTCAAAATAACACAGAATCACAAAAGTGTTGCCCCGCGGTATGATCCCTTGCTCCCAAGCGTCACAAAAGTGACGCCCCGTGGTTAAGGGGTTAAGAAGCAGAAGTGCTTGCTAGGTGATACTGGAGGGTTCCCGATGGTTTGCGTATTTTCGGTTGCCAGATAGCCCACTGTTGTGAGTGGAGGTATTTGTAAAGTTATGTGCTTTTATTCTTTTTTTCTCTATAATGTTTCATTTAGGTGATTGTTAAATTATGTAATCTAATATCAGTTTGTATGATATTGCATTAGAGTGCTACATATTGTACGAAAGCTCTGGAGATATTGTGGTTGTCTCCGACTTTGGACTGATGTTGCTAGGAGCACCCAGAACAATTTGGTAGCAAGGAAGGTTATAAAAGGATGGCGGAGAGAACAGAGGAGTTTTCAGTTTAGAATTACTTGTGGCCTTGTAAAGGTAGTTGGAGTTGTGAAGCAGACAGTATAATCACTTGGGAAATATAGACAACTAACGTGAGAAGCCGTGTTATTACGACACTCGAGTTGATCTTGTGTATGTTAAAAGCAGAGTTGGGCACCTCTGCAATCACTTCCATAATCCGCAAGAGAGGACCGCATGATTTCAGTCATGGAACTGTGATTGCAGCAAACTCATTTGAAACTTGCAGAATTGTGCTGTGGGTACTTCCGCAATCACAATCCTGACAGCAATCTCCCACGTGGCATTCGGTGTCAGTTAGTATAGGCTACAGCATGACTCATGAATATCAAGCTTGAACAGGATTCCAAGTCAGCAGTGGCGGCGAGCGAGGCATCGCTGCATCAGTTAGCAGTAGGGATGGGCGATACCAGGAGAAAAGATTTGATACGATATGATACAATATACAGTACTACAAGCCAGCATGGCAGTAAATTTTGTGGCATGCAGAGCTAATCTTGCACAGTTGTTCCACAATTTGACAGATGACAGTCTTAAGGGCTAATGTAATGGTGATCACTGAAAATACTTTTTTTTATAGTCTTATCGAGTTATTATCCGCGAAAGTAAGCACATTTCTATGAAATACAGCTACCACAAATCGACTTAGGACCTCCCCCCACAAGGTATTAAAAAACACAGAAATCATAGTACAGTATATCACAATGTTTGTTCATGAAATGCCATTCATTAATATGAAATCATGTTTCTCTTGTTTTTCAGGACCAGTTGGATGTGTTTTGGCATGAAATCACTACATCTCTAAAGTAATCTAAGGACATTTCTTTGAACCAATCATTTGTCAGTTCAGTCTTGAGGTTGTCCAGATTGGGTGTTTTCTTCTCTGCCATGATTTTCTTCATCTTTGCCCAGCAGTTTTCTATCGGATTTAGACCCGGATTGTTGCAACACCAGTCGAGGACCTCAATCCGATTATCCTGAAGCCATTTTGTCACCTTTCTTGACTTGTGGAATGGAACTGAATCGTGCATGAAAAAGTCGCACCCATGGATAGCAAAAAAGTTTAACAAATGATCTTTCAGAACTTGAATGTACCAGCCACCATTCATCATCAAGTTTTTAGGAAGAAAGCAAAGGCCTCCCCTTCCCATTTCACCTGAGAAACACCCCCATACCATTCCTGATTGTGGGTGCTTAACAGTCAGCACCGTGTAAGCAGGATCATACTAACTACGGGAGGCAGGGCGATGAACCTTGGCAGAACGCACCTGGAACACTTGTAATGTGCTTTCATCGGAAAACATAACTCTTCTCCACTCACCTGATGTCCAGTGTGCATACTTCTTGGCAAACTAAATGTGCTGCTTCTTCATCCGGTCAGTAAGAAGCAGTTTCTTGGCTGCAGTGCGGCTTGGCAAACCCAGTTCCTTCTGCAAGCGGTGTTGGAGAAACATCTTGTAAAAGCTGGGGATGCATTCTCTTCAATTCTGCTGCTGTCAGTCGAAGATTCTTAATTACTTCCCTCTTCAGAAGCATATCTCTACTAATTCGTCCTCTTCTTTCCACCACCATGCTTGTGCTCTGGTACGACATCAGGTGGTAGGTGGCGCACTGCAGCAAGAATCTTCATGATGGTTGACTTTGCACATCTAGTACAAACACAAATCGTGTTGATAGGGATATTATCCTGCCTCCATGCAATGATACGGACCCTCTCATCCCTTGAGCAGTACTTTCCAGGCATGACAACTCGACTCTAGGAAAAAGACAGGGCAAACAGTAATGCATACGAAAAAAGAGGGAGGTGCAAGCTCGGAGCGACAGGAACATATACTCCCACTCTGGCTTCTGGGCAAGCACTGACATGCTGAGTGTTTCACCACCTCCCACCAACACCAGAGGAGTTGCAAGTTACTTCTTGCCCCAGAAATTTACTTGGCAGAGGTGGAAACACAAAGCAAAGACAGACAACTGTCCCATAGCAATTCTGTATGTAGGTCCTAAATCAATTTGCGGTGGGTGTATCTATTTAAGTTCTATGGACTGCATTCTGCTGCTGGTCAGATTGATTTTCCTGAGTGGCACAAAGACTATTTCTTTCCCTTGTAGTATTATTTTTGTAATAAAGGATGTATTATCATATGATGATGATGATGATGATGATTATTATTCATCCATCCATCATCCAATCCTACGTTGCCCCATGAGGAGCGTAGAAACCCAGGGCTAGGCAAGTTGTTTCATTTTTAAAGGCTCCAACGTGCTTGCATGTGTCGGCCTTGGTCACCCAATGGCGGCTCTCCACGCTGCATGATCCACTGCAGCCTCCCTGTTCAGTCCCTTAACCCTAAGGTCACACTTAATGACATCGTCCCATGTCTTTCTCAGTCTACCCCTCATAACCCCACCCCCAGTATTAACACTCTCACTTTCCTCACCCAATTATCATCCCCCATCCTCTCCACATGTCCAAACCACCTCAATCTACCTCTCCTCATCACAACACCAATACACTCCAGTCCCATCCTACCTCTCAACTCTTCCATTGTAAACCCAGCCCCTCCAGGCCTTGGACGCAGGGACGCACTGCACATCCACCTAATCATTGTCATTTCTGTACGTCTGAGCCGGCGAATATCTTCCTCCTTCACTGCCCAGGTCTCACTGCCATACAGCATTACACTCCTAACACATGCTGCATACAAAGACCCCTTAGGACGTAGGGAGAGCCCTCTCGATGTCAGGAGAGGCAAGAGCTCCCTGAACTTCTTCCAACCACTTCTCACCCTAGCCACAGAGCTAGCTCCAGCCCCACCTCCAGCACACAACATGTCTCCCAAATAACAAAACTCTTCCACACACTCAAGAGATTCACCAGCAAGTTCAATCCTTTCACGTCTGACAATCTCCACCTGCTCACCCGGGCACGCCGTACACATAAAATCAGCATTATCTCGCAGTCTACCTCTGATACCACTACATCTCTTATGCACCTATTTACCACACACACCGCACAAGATGGAACTACTTCCCACGCCCTTGTGGCAAACTGCACATGGCCACTCTCCCTCGTCTTTGACAGTACTGCCACCAACCCTAGATATCATCACTTTTGTTTTATCTGCATTTACCCTTAAACCCTTTTGCCCCATACCATCTCTCCACTTCCTAAACCTTTCCTCCGCCTCCCTTTCATTCTCTGCAATCAACACCAAATCATCAGCATACAACAACTCCCACGGGAGTCCGTTTCTAAAGTCACGTGAAAGGGCTTCAAGTACCATGATAAACAACATGGGACTCAAGACTGACCACTGATGCACACCAACATTCACGGAAAACTCATCACTCAAATCTCCATTCACTCTCACCTGGGTGTGAGCACCCACATACATGGCCATAACCACCCTAACCAGCTACTCCTCCAAGCCAAGCTTTCTCATTGCCCACTTCACCACCTCTCTAGGGACTCTGTCAAAGGCCTTTTCCAAATCAACAAAAACAAAATAAAGATCCCTTCTCCTACCAATATATATTTCCTGAAGCTGTCGAACAATGAATATGGCATCAGTGGTCCCCCTACCTGGCATAAATCCAAACTGCATCTTATCAATATTCACTCTTTCTCTAATCATACCTTCTAAAACTCTCTCCATTACCTTCATTATCTGATCTAAAAGCTTTATACCTCTATAATTTCCTCTTTCCAGGGCATCACCCTTCCCTTTATACACATTTACAATTACACTCTTCAGCCTATCATCTGGGACAACACTATCTATCTATCTATCTATCTATAGCCCGACGCCCTAATCCCGCAAAGGGTGGCCACAGACAAAACTCCTCCAAGTCACTCTGTCATCCACCATTTGACTACCCTCCTCCCAACTCACCCCCCCCTCCCTCATATACCTCTCAACTCCATCCCTCCACCTCATCCTCGGCCTACCCCTCCCTCTCCCTCCCTCCACCTCACCTACATACACCCTCTTAGTCAGTCTTTCATTCTCCATTCTCTCCACATGTCCAAACCACCTCAGTGTATTTCTCCTAATCTTCTCAACCACATCCACATCTACCCCACAACATTCCTTCACTTCTTCATTCGTCAACCTGTCCTTCCACGTCACTCCACATGCTCCTCTCAAGTAACTCATTTCCACTGCTCTCACGCTTGACTTGTTCCCCTCTTGCAAGGTCCACGCCTCGCTTCCATACGTCAGGGTAGGGATCACAATACCATCATGCAGTGACTTCTTAACTTCCATACTCACCTCCCTATTTCTCATCACTGCTTTCAGTGTACCAACAACCTTCCTTCCCTGCTGTACCCTTTCACGTACTTCATCCCCCAAAGTTCCATCCTTACTCATCACACTACCCAAGTACTTGAATGCACTCACATTCTCCATATCCTCACCATCCAACCTCACTGCACACTCTGTGACTTCATTCCTCTCAAACACCATAACTTTACTTTTGTTTACATTAACTTTCAGCTTCCTCCTCCTACACACTGTCCCAAATTCATTCACCAAACTTTGCAACTCCCATTCCTCTTCACTCAACAATACTGTATCATCAGCAAACAGCGACACAGGAAGCTTCCAAACCTCACCTTCATTCATTAGGGCCAGCCCCACATCCACTGCCCTACCTTGCACCTCCTTTACAACCCCATCCATATATATCTATTAAACAGCCATGGAGACATTACACACCCCTGTTTCAGTCCCACATTGAGATCAAAGAACTCACTCAGCTCACCATCCACTCGCACCGTAGCCCTAGCTCCCTTGTACATACTCTTCACAGCACTCAACAATTTCCCCTCCACTCCATATATTCTTAATACCTTCCACATACCTTGCCTATCTATTGTCATACGCTTTCTCCAAGTCCATGAAGGCAGCATACACTTTCCTTCCCTTCTCTAGATACTTCTCCACTAAACATCTTAGAATAAATATCTGATCTACACACCCTTTGCCCTTCCTAAATCCCCCTTGTTCTTCTCCAACTAGCTCCTCTGTCATATGCCTAACCCTATCAATGAGTATTCTACCATATATTTTACCAGTCACACTAAGAAGGCAAATACCCCTATGGTTACCACATACTTCTCTCTCCCCTTTTCCTTTGTACAGAGGAACAGTTATACCTGATTTCCAGTCCTGTGGAACCCTTCCCTCTTCCCAAGCCAATCTACACAACTTCCATATCCACTCCACAACAATCTCACCCCCATACCTAAGCATTTCACCACACACTCCATCAATTCCTGGGGCCTTTCCCAGCTTAATCTTCTTCATCGCTTCCACTACTTCCGCCCTACTGATCTCTCCCTCCCTCCTCTCATCTCTTCTTCTCCCAGCCATTCCCCAACCACTTATACTCACACTGCTCTCACTCTCTACATTCAACAAATCCTCAAAGTGCTCCTTCCATCTCCACAATTTCTCCCTCTTCTCCACCAACAATCTATTATTCCTATCTTTCACTCCCCTATTACTTCCCCTTTCACACTGCCTTACTTTCTTTACCTCCTTCCAAAACAATTTCTTACTCTCCCTCCATTTCACACTCAGATTCCTCCCAAACTCTTCATCCACTTTCTTCTTACTCTCCTTCACCAGTCTCTTAACCTCCCTTCTCCTGCTCACATATACCTCTCTCTTCTCTCTCTCATCTTCTCCCCTACCTCTACTCGCCAACCATTCACCATATGCCTTCTTCTTTTGTTCCACAGCTCATTTCACCTCATCATTCCACCATGCTGTCCCTTGCATCTCCTCCTCACTCCACAAACCGCCTCACACGCTGCACCTATCTCTTCCGTGAATATCTTACATACGTCTTCCACCCCTTCCATCTGCTCTAGCTCATACCTTCCCAATCTTTCTTCCACTATGCTCTTATACTCTGTCATTTTCTCACTATCTTGCAATTTCTCCACTCTTCTCACAGGAGCTGCTTCCTCCTGTCTTCCCCTTCGCCTCCTCAACCACTTTCTTTGCATCTTTACCTTGGCCATCACTAAGTGATGGTCCGAGACTCCATTCCCCCACCCTCTCCACACTCTTGCATCCAACACTTGTCTTCTCATTCGCTCATCCACACACACGTAGTCTATCATTGCCTCTCGTTCAACAAGTTCACCATCCATCCTCCTCATTACTCTCCATGTATACCAGTGGATCATCTTATGACGAAAGTAGGTGTTGGCTATTGCCAACCCCTTACAAGCACAGATGTCCACCAAAGCACTACCATTCCCATCTACTTCAGCTGGCACACCCCACTGACCAACCACTCCATCCACTCGTACATTCCCAACTTTGCCATTCATGTCTCCAATCAACAGCACTCTCTCGCTCCTCTAAAACTTGTCCACACATGCTTCTACTCTCACCCAAAACTCATCTTTCACTCTTGTCACTCGATCCTCTGTTGGAGCATACACACATACAATCGCCCATGCTTGTATACCTACTTTCATCCTCACCCATACAATCCTTGCACCCACTGTTCCATACTCTCTTATATTCTCCTTCCACTTCTTGCTTATCATCAGACATACTCCTTCTCTTGCCCTCTCGTTCTCACTGACTCCCGCACATATACCTACACCATATTCCCATTCTCTCACCCTTTCACCTTCCCATTTAGTTTCAGTCAATCCACATATATCCACTTTTGCATCCTCAAGCAACTGAACAATCTCTCTCTCTTTCACTTCATCATTCACTCCTCTCACATTTCATGTTCCCACCCTAAGAATGTCCTTTGTCCGTTCCTTAGTCGTCAACGTATGGTCCGTCCGGGTCCGAGGCGCTTTATTCACTTTTTTAGTTGGTTCACTTGTTCTTTAAACAACACACTCATAAATAATCCTATTTATCAGGTCAGTGACTAAACTCACCCCTATATCGCCTGAGGCCTTCAACATTTCGGCAGTCAACCCAGACACACCTGCTGCCTTCCCCACCCTCATCCTGCCTATTGCCTCACTCACAGTAGCAGTATCAATCAAAGGCCAAGGGCCAGACACTGGATCTGCTGGCTCCAAACCTTCCCTGTCCCAGTCAAACTCCTCATTCAACAACCGGTTATAATGCTCTCTCCATGCATCTTTAATATCCTCACTGTTCACCACTACCCTTCCTTCATCATTCTTCACACACTGCTCACCTATGATATCCCTATTATCCCTCTTCACCTGACCTGCCACCCTAAATATATTTTTCCTTTCCCCATGATTTAGGTTATCAAGTAATTGTTTCTGTGACTCAGACTTTGCCCTGTACACCTCTCTTCTAGTCCTACGCTTGGCAGCCAAATATTCCTCTTTGCTACCACCCTTCTTCCATTCCCGGAAAAGCCTTCTTTTCTCCTTAATTGCAGCTTCTACACCCTCATCCCACCACCAAGTTACTTTATGTCTTGGTGGTCCTCTTGTCCAGCCGCATGTTACATCAGTAACTCTCAAGAAATTGTTCTTGAGGGCTCTGTACTGTTCATTAACGCCTCTGTTTACAGCTCCCTGTTCAGCCACCACTCTCCTCAACTCGCTATAGAAGGCATCCCTTACTACTTGGTTTTTCAGCTTCCATATTTTCCTCCTAGGTACATAAGTCCTCTTTTTCATCACTTGTTCTTTAAGCACCATATCACAAATCAATAGTTTGTGCTGCTGCACACACTCCTCACTTCCTATAACTTTAACGTCCCTCACTAACCTCCTATCGGCCCTCCTAACCAGAAAATAATCTATCTGACTGCTATTTCCCCCAGACTCATACGTAATTAACCTACTCTCTCTTTTCCTAAAATATGTGTTGCACACAATCACGTCCGTTGCCTCCCCAAACTTAAGTATCCTTTCCCCTTCCTGACATTTAAGATGAGAGTGACCAACCTCACTCGTCCCTGAGCAGCATTACTTAAGCAATAAACCCCAACCGAATGGAGCGCCATAATTACCCACTAAACCACCAGGTGCCAAAATTTGGCTATATGGTTATCACCCAGCGTAGTAAATTGTTTCCTGGTGTACAGGAAACTATTTAGCTTCTCACTCAATGTAGAGTCACTTCCAAGCAGAAAGAAGAGGAAAGAATAAAGGAAAGAAAAACAGAAGAGGGAGTGTAGTCACCCGTAGGCAGAAGGACGAGGAAAGAATGAAGGAAAGAATGACAGAAGAGAATGGAAAGAAACAAGGATGGAGGAAAGGAAAGGGCCGACACCCAAGAGCAGCACTACATTAAGTGAGTGGATGGTAAGTGCCCCCACCTACCTTATAGTTATATAACTATATAATTATATATCATATAATTATTATTATTATTATATTATTAGTATTGTGAGATTTTCATGACCTTTTGAGTCAGTAAGGACTCTGAGAAGTGGTGTGAATGCAGTTATGAACAGAGTCACTAGTGGGCAGTGAGGGTCACAGTGACTGTCACTGTGGGAAATTAATGTCATAAATAGATTATAAATACAATAATTCACTACACTACCAACAGACTTATCTCCTGTTTGTGTACTTTGTATTGAAAACTGTGAAACTGGATTGCGGTTGCAGTACTGAGGTAGCAGAACTGCACATTCCAAGTTTATTGCGGAATTGCGGTAGCAGAAGGTAAGGATCAGAGGTTGGAAATGCAATGTGGAGTTGAATTTTGGATTGCAGTGCCCAGCTCTAATTAAAAGGCTGACTCTACAAAAAACGATTCACTGGGGGACATCCATCCAATACTGGACTACTGCTGTTGCAGCCTGTGGCAGTGTGGGATAAGGATGTAACTCAATCCTTAAGTAACACGTGGTTGAGTAACACGTTTTTGTTCTAACGCGGCCAGCATAATGAGACAAGTCATGTCAACACGCGGAAAAAATCGAGCTCATGCGGGAAGTCAGCTGGCCTGGGGACGAAATTTTAAAGCCGTGCGCTATGACGTCACCCTCTAACCTCTGGGTACATTTCCTGGGCACATATTTCCATCCTGTATGGGTATTTATCTCAGTACCACAGCCAGCCATCTCAGCCAAACAGCCCTAGTGAGATGGGATAGGTTAGGGTAGGTTAGATTGCTGAAATTTTGCCTGGGAAGCACATTGGGCATATTTTCGTGAAAAACCTATGGTTAGTTTTGAAACGAATGGGCAAGCGTTGTTCGTGGCTGAGGGTTCCTGGTGGTTTTTATGAATACGCATACAGAATGGAAACGTTTTCTGGGCAAACTCAAGGCAGAACGGTTTGACGAAATTTATGGGTTTCGGCAATTTCAGGGGACAAAATGGAATGACAATGTATGCTAATCAGAAAAAAAAAAAAAATCCTTTCGTTCTCGTGAGTTACAGTTCAGTTTCACATTCTTCGTTTGATTTCATGCTTCCCAACACATTTTGTACCAACTGGGCATATGATTATCAGTCCTTTCTCATGCCTCATCTAGTTCTTACCCACAATTATCTTGGCTTTTGCAGTTTTAAGGAACGAAATGGAACGAAAATGTTTGCTAATTAGAGGAAAAGTTACTCTTTCGTCCATGTGTTATCGTAGCGTTCAATTCCACATTCTTCGTTCGATTTAATGCTTCCCAACACTTCCAGCTACCTGAGCATACTATTATCAATCCTTTCTCATGCTTCACCTAGTTCCACCCCACACTCATAATGGGTTTCGCAGTTTTAGGGGACGAAATGGAACGAAAATGTTTGCTAATTAGAAAAAAATACTTTCGTCTATGTGTTCTTGTTAGTGTTCAGTTCCACATTTTTCATTCGGTTTCGTGCTTCCCAACACATTTAGGACCGACTGAGCATACGGCTATCAAGTCCTTTCTCGCGTCTCACAGACTCTACCTCACAGTCATATGGGTTTCGAGTTTTAGGAGACGAAACTGAACGAAAATGTTTGCTAATCACACACACACACACACACACACACACACACAATACTTCTGCTCGTGTATGTGAGCATTCAGTTTCACATTCCTCGTTCTTCTTCCTCATAGTCTTATGTTTGTCGGATTACTTCTGGGAGGTAAATAAACGTTTCATACTAAATCTGTTTCCCCCATCGTTTTAAGTTGTATTCCGCTGTCAACTTGTTTGACACATCAGGGTTACGGCGAAATTAGGGCCTGTCCTAACCTAAGTGTTTAAACTTGACCTAACCTAGCTTAACTATACCTTATAATTTAACCTAACCTAACGTAGCATCCAGTTGGGAAGTTGGGAGACGAAAATCACCTTTGAGTACATGAAGACAATCATGTTATGGCTTAAGGAACGTGATGATAAAAAGTGGGAAATTTTTCAGCAGGAAAAGGTAATTTACCACCCTGAAAATAGTCAGAAAAATACAGAAAACAAACTGGAGGAATATGAACTGAATTGGTAAGGTTCTTCCACTGCTTTAAGCGTACAAATACCAAAATGGCAAAAGAAAAAAAGAAAAACCATAGCATAAAAGAAAGCACCATCATAACGATTTGGAAGGACAGGGAGAAGATAAAGATCATGCGTAGGAAGTGATGCAATCCTGGCAGCTGTGAAGGTTTATATGTTGTCCTGAAACTGACTGAGAAGCTTATAGGGCGTTATGTGGAGCGTCAGAGAAAGCAAACTCTCACTTTTACCCCCTTTTTACCATCTTAACCCACGTATTTACCTCCACCTATACGCACCATCCGGTAAAACACTGAAAGAGATATAACTGTTGTAATTAAAAACATCAGTGGTATTAAAAATGGCATTAACAAAAACAGAAGTTGGACTGGGTCAACACCACCTCCACTGAGTACCCTATTGTTGATACGTAGCTCCACGGTATTTTACTCCCGCCCCCCAACCCCAAAGTTGTTGTCAAAGTTTCGCCTTCTCGTATCATGTGGCCTTCGGGAGAGACGTTAGGCCGTATAGTTAGACTAAAATTTACGGGTCTGGCTGTTTTAGGGAAAAAAATGGAGCGAAAATGTTTGCAAACCAGAAAAAAGGTACTCTTTCATCCATGTGTTCTGAGTTAGCGTTCCGTTTCACATTCTTCGTTCGGTATCGCTCTTCCCAACACATTACTCTTCGTTCAGTATCGCTCTTCCCAACACATTTCGAACTGATTGAGCAGTTTAGCCATATGTTTAGTTTATCAGAAATGCGTTGGGAAACGCGATATCAAACGAAAAATGTGAAACTGAACGCTAACTCACGAGAACACACGGATTAAAGTAATTTTTTCTTGTTAGCACAAATTTTCGTTCTATTTCGTACTCTAAAACTGCCAGATCCATAAATTTTTGTCTAACCATATGGCCTAAGGTCTCTCCTGAAAGCCACATGATATGAGAGAAGGCGAAACTTTGACAACAACATTGGGGTTGGGGGATGGGAGGAAAATACCGGGGAGCTACGTATCAACAAAAGGGTACCCATCCCAACTTTTATTTTTGTTAATGCTATTTTTAATACCATTGATGTTTTTTAATTACAACAGTTATATCTCTTTCAATGTTTTACCTGATGGTGGGTGCAAGTGGGGGCTAATTTACGTGGGGTTAGGTGGTAAGAAGGGGTAAAAGTGAGAGTTTTGGAAAGTTGCCAGAACACATTGTACCATTATACATGTAAACATATTGTCTGAGTGACGCGGATTTGGGTACCACGGTCCTTGTCCAGTCCCTATTGCCCGCGGTACTCAAGGATTGAGTTATATAAAACATTCTGAAACTAAGTAGTTATTACTCCTTGCACACATCTTAGCAACTTAAGCATGATCCAAACTAAGGTATCTTTAAATGTACACAACCAACTTTTCTTGGTCAGGGAGCTGTAACACTAAGTGTAACCATGCCAATACAAAGGTAAATGGGAGAAGGAGGAGGAGGTAGTGGTGGTGGTGGTGGTGGTGGTGGTGGTGGTGGTAGGTGCAGAGCAAGATGAAGAGACAAAATCTGAATACATGAGAAAGTGAGATGGCATAAGGTAACTGTCACAGTTAGAAACTCTGACAGATACATAAAACTACAGTATGGTGATACCTGTATAATAATTGTGATTTTATGATTTAAGAGTTGAGAGGAAGGATGGGACTGAAATATGTTGTTTTGTGATAAGGAGGGGTAAACTTAGATGGTTTGGGCATGTAGAGAGAATGTAGGATGACGACTGGCCATCGCATTTGCACACTAGAAAAAAAAAAAATCATTCATTTAATCATTCATCATCCAATCCTGCATTGTCCCATGAGGAGCGTAGGAGCCCAGGGTTAGGCAAGTTGGTCGTGACATTTAAGATGAGAGTGACCAGCCTCACTCATCCATGAGTGGCATTACATGAGAAGTAAACCCCAACCACCCCTTGGATATAAACCTGCACCAGCTCAATCCCATTGGAGTGCCTTAATATATAGATAAATAGGGTGCAGATATAGGTGTGGTTGTGCAGAAGTGCAAAAACTTAGAGGTGTGTGGAAATGGAAGAGGCGAAAGTGCGGGTGTGGAAGTGCAGGTGCAGACCTCCCATTTGGTGTACGGTTGCCCAGCACTGAAAATTGGGTGTGGAAAGTGAGAAGTGTGAGTGTTAGGGGTAGGGCTGCAAGAAGCAGATGGTAAAAGACCTGGGACAAGGTCAGAGAGTGAGACTTCAGGGATAAGGGAGTGAAAAGAGAGGCTGTCAGAGATCGGGCAGTGTGGACAGCCACCATTCGGTGATCAAAGTTGACACGTGCAACCATGTTGGAGTCTTCATAAATGAAATGAAACAATACGAGTGAGGTGGTACAAAATTAATACAAAACTTTAGCTGAAATTATTCATATACAGAAGTTTTTAGTGAACTTAAGTGAAAATGGTCGCGAACTAAAATGCTGTTGTTGTGTACAGTATACTGTATTATGAAAGACAAATATTACATGAGAAATTCATTAAAGATTCTCCGGTGTGCTCACAACCTTCTACTCTGTGTTTGCATGGCATCTGTTTTTTGGCCAGCACGGCCAGAAATTAAAACAGTCAAGCCCTAACTGCAACAGAGGACGTGTGATCTCGAACAGTCACCTTCTGCTGCATGACATTATCTGTGGGTATCTACCCTACTCTACCCACAGTGAAGGAATTGTAGGCTATTCCTTTGACACTGTTTAATGTCTGGATTGTGATACTGTTAAGACAGGGAACGTGAGTTTGCGTTTTACTGATCAAGCTCAAATAATTATTTACAGCTATGTGTCCCTGTCATTTCCATTTTTTCTAGGTAGCTCTTGTGTTTTTATCTGTGTAAGTGAAGTAGTTGTAGTAACAGATCAACCACTGTTTGTCTTGTCATGCAGACCCATTAACTGCAAGCAAGCAACTGTCCCTTCAGGGCCATCCTGTGCAGTGAAATGATGTTCCCCGGTGATGCCTCTCCACAGCAAGAAGCAGGGTAGATTGTGGAGCTTTGGTCCTGGATGGGCACCACATTATGTCTCCCCATCCAGTTAATAGGGGTGCCACCATAAGCACCTCACCCTGTTATTTTGTTATATTGTTATTGACCGACTTTGTAAATGGCATCCTGGGTTTCAGGAAACCATTAGGCTTGTCACTCAGTGCAGTCATCTTAGGATGAAGTAGGCAGCACTACATCAAGTGAGTGGATGATGGTCACCACCACCTACCACTATGTGTAAGTGAACTGAATGTCAGAAATAATTTATTTTTTAGTTACGGTAGTTGGGGGCGCTCACCATCCACTCACTCGATACAGTGCTGCTTTGGGTGTCTGCCTTTTCCTTTCTCCCTTCCTTCCTCTTCTGTCATACTTTCCTTCATTCTTTCCTCCTCCCCCTGCCTACAGGTTACTTTACACTCCCTCTGCTGTCTTTTTTTTCCTTCATTCCTTCCTCTTCCTTCTGCCTATGGGTGACTCTACTCTAAGTGACATGCCAAATGGTTTCTTGTAGACCAGGAAACCATTTACTGCGCAGGGTGGTAACCATATAACCAAATTATTGTTCTTGGTGGTTTAGTGAGTACCGGTAATTAAGGAGCTCCAATCGGACCGAGCTGGTGCAGGTTATACAGTAATTATGTCCTAGAGGTGGCTGGGGTTTACTGCTCACGTAATGCCCTTCAAGGATGAGTGAGGCTTGTCACTCTCATCCTGCATGTCAGGACTATCTTGCCTAACCCCAGGCTCCTACTTTCCTCATGGGGTAACATAGGATTGGGTGATGGATGGATGGATTTTTAGTTGTATTCTTAAGCTATGACAATGGTGCCACAAGATAAGCACCAGTGTCACAGCTAAACCTGCAGGATGTGTAACCATTATAGCTGATCTCACAGGACCAGGCCACTTCACCTCAGGGGGTGCTGCTTTGCTGACTGTCAGTCACTTCTGCTCTTGTGACAACAAAGACAGTTGGTCATCCTATGAAGCTTAGAATGTTCCAAGCTCCAGATGCTCTTTGAAGGTTTTTGGTGTGAGTAGTGCTTTTCACCCTGTCCTCATCATAGAGGCAATACCATCTACAAATAGCTTTATATCATTGCTGGGCTAATATAAGACGCTACCCAAAAGTTCCAGTAATTTGAAAATTGTAAGAAAATAAGTTACCTTACCTCCTAGTTCTCACTGTTGCCTTTGAAGTAGTCCCCTTGGGCATGTAGACAGTGGTCCCAGTGTTTTTTCCACGAGTCCATACATCCCTGGAAGGCTTCAGGCATGATAGTCTTTAGCACTTCCTATGATTCTGTCTGGATCTCCTCAATTGAGTCAAATCGACGCCCTTTTAGTCATAATTTCAGCTTGGGAAACAGGAAAAAGTCGCAGGGGTCATGGCCAGGCGAATAGGATCGGTGGGGAATGACTACCGTGTTAGTGGAAGCCAGGAACTGCCAGACAACAACTTATGTGTGGGCAGGGGTGCTGTCATGATGAAGGACCCAGTCCTTGTTCCACTGCTCTGGACGTTTGTGGCGGATGTTCTCCCTCAGACGCTGCAAAACTTCACAGTAAAACTTTCCTCTGCCAGACTGACTGGGTGGGACAAATTCCTTGTGAACAATCCCTTGGATATCGAAGAAAACAATCAACATCAACTTAACATTGCTGCGAACTTGACACGCTTTTTTCGGCCTTGGTGAATTGAGAGACTTCCATCGCGATGACTGCTGCTTTGTCTCCGGGTCATAACCATAAACCCATGATTCATCACCAGTTATGACCTTGGAGATGAAGGTGGCATCATCTCTGACCTGGTTCTTGAGCTCCCTGCAAACTGTAACGTGATGTGTCTTCTGTTCATCACTCAGCAGTCTTGGCACATATTTTTCAGCAATATGTTTCATGCCCAACACGTCCAACAAAATCTGTTGCATGCTATCATGAATAATTCGTCTACGATCTGCAAGGATAACCTGACAAACATTTCTTACATTTTCTGGTGCTGTTGCCGTTGACGGTCGTCCAGAACGTTCATCATCTTCGACGGATGTTCATCCTTCCTTGAACCGCTTGTACCAGAAAAACGTTCTGCTTTGGGACATGGCACTGTCACTAAAGGCTTGCTGAAGCAACCAGTGAGTTTCTGCAGCCATCTTGTTGATCTTGAAGCAGAACTTGATGCAGGTTCTTTGTTCCGTGAGGTCTGCCATTGCAAAACCGCCAAACCACCTACACACCATGTTACAATAGTAAGCATAGATCAACAACACGCCCGCTCACAGACACGGCCAGGGCCACACTGACGCACAAGGGGTGTTGCTGACTCCTCCTAGTGGCAAAGGGCTAACTGGAAACAGTCGGCTCCCTCTGTTCAAATTACTGGAACTTTTGGGTAGCACCTCGTTTTCGTTTTCGTTTTCGTTTTTAAAGGCTCCAACATGCTTGCATGTGTCGGCCTTGGTCACCTAATGGCGGCTCTCCACGCTGCACGATCCATTGCAGCCTCCCTGTTCAGTCCCTTAACCCTAAGGTCACACTTAATGACCTCGTCCCATGTCTTTCTCGGTCTACCCCTCATAATCCCACCCCCAATATTAACACTTCTCACCCTCCTCACCCAATTATCATCCCCCATCCTCTCCACATGTCCAAACCACCTCAATCTACCTCTCCTCATCACAACACCAATACACTCCAGTCCCATCCTACCTCTCAACTCTTCCATTGTAAACCCAGCCCCTCCAGGCCTTGGACGCAGGGACGCACTGCACATCCACCTAATCATTGTCATTTCTGTACGCCTGAGCCGGCGCATATCTTCCTCCTTCACTGCCCAGGTCTCACTGCCATACAGCATTACACTCCTAACACATGCTGCATACAAAGACCCCTTAGCATGTAGGGAGAGCCCTCTCAATGTCAGGAGAGGCAAGAGCTCCCTGAACTTCTTCCAACCACTTCTCACCCTAGCCACAGAGCTAGCTCCAGCCCCACCTCCAGCACACAACATGTCTCCCAAATAACAAAACTCTTCCACACACTCAAGAGATTCACCAGCAAGTTCAATCCTTTCACGTCTGACAATCTCCACCTGCTCACCCCGGCACGCCGTACACATAAAATCAGCATTATCTCGCAGTCTACCTCTGATACCACTACATCTCTTATGCACCCATTTATCACACACACCACACAAGATGGAATTACTTCCCACACCCTTGTGGCAAACTGCACATGGCCACTCTCCCTCGTCTTTGACAGTACCGCCACCAACCCTAGATATCATCACTTTTGTTTTATCTGCATTTACCCTTAAACCCTTTTGCCCCATACCATCTCTCCACTTCCTAAACCTTTCCTCCACCTCCCTTTCATTTTCTGCAATCAACACCAAATCATCAGCATACAACAACTCCCACGGGAGTCCGTTTCTAAAGTCACGTGAAAGGGCTTCAAGTACCATGATAAACAACATGGGACTCAAGACTGACCCCTGATGCACACCAACATTCACGGAAAACTCATCACTCAAATCTCCATTCACTCTCACCTGGGTGTGAGCACCCACATACATGGCCATAACCACCCTAACCAGTCACTCCTCCAAGCCAAGCTTTCTCATTGCCCACTTCACCACCTCTCTAGGGACTCTGTCAAAGGCCTTTTCCAAATCAACAAAAACAAAATAAAGATCCCTTCTCCTACCAACATATTTTTCCTGAAGCTGTCGAACAATGAATATGGCATCAGTGGTCCCCCTACCTGGCATGAACCCGAACTGCATCTTATCAATATTCACTCTTTCTCTAATCATACCTTCTAAAACTCTCTCCATTACCTTCATTATCTGATCTAAAAGCTTTATACCTCTATAATTTCCTCTTTCCAGGGCATCACCCTTCCCTTTATACACATTTACAATTACACTCTTCAGCCAATCATCTGGGACAACACACTCATAAATAATCCTATTTATCAGGTACATTTAAATACTGTACAGGCATATTATTATATCAAAATTTAAGAATTATAATTCATTTTCTTTTTTTATTATTATTCACAATCATTCAACAAAGAAATTAATGTCTAGCAACAAGATTGTTTCATACTTCACTTTTCACTTCAGAGTGAAAACTTCATAACCAAGATACTTACAGGCAACAGGTGAAAACAGGATATTCTATCTAAAAATGCTTGAAAATGGAATGCAACACCCACTGGTTTTCATTACAAACCCGGTATGGTACTCTGTTCAGTTTATCTAAACATACAATATGCTTTTCATAAAAGCAAAAACCAGTAATAGTACTCTTCAATGGAAGGCAATATCTAAGTCATTAAGTGGTTTAAAAAAAAAAAAAAAAAAAAAAAAAGGATCCTATACAAGATAACTGTACTGAACATATGGCGAGCCAAATACCGCTTGTAGCCCATGGCAATACTCCATAAGTACATGCAGATTCAGCTTACAGTAAAAATACTATACTGTAATGGGATTTTCCTGATAGTTTCTTTGCAGCCAATGTGTCAGTTTTCTTGGCATGTAGTTATTTCCTATTTCTTTCTACCATGTCTGAGCTAAAACCACTTTTTGCCTTTTCTATGCATAAAAAAATTTATCAACAATGCCATTCTCGTATTAAGTGAAGCAGCTACATAACTTGGTGTGTTAGGCACTGCTGTTCTTCAAGCAGATACCACTAATATATTAGACTTTGATCTGTGAAGTTTTGATCCATAACAATACTTTTTTTTTTTACCACCTATGAATACATTTTGCTTTATAGTCAATTCTTTCACTTCTGGTTTTAAAATACTGTAACTCAGAAAATCTGAAACTGTAGAAAAAGTTTTATGCACATGGTAAGCTTTGAGCTACCCCTGCCAATGAAGTACAGTATATAATATACTAACATACTAACCAGATTCATTCAAATCAACATTTTTTTATAAATAATCATAATATGAAATTAAAAATAAGAAGATGTACACAAAATAAATCACCAGGCCATAGGACAAGGACCAGGGAAGACGTTCAAAATATATCAAACCTGAATATTTATCAAAATGAGATGAAGGACTATTAATCTACTGATCTGACTACTGTAAAGGTCAACTTGTATTGCTACCTGATTAGGGAAGTAAATGTTGATGGGGGTTACAAGTATATGAAGTTACTAAACTTTGGTGATAACTGTACAAACATTTGTCTCTTTCATTTTCATGAAGTTTCCGTCATGATGAAAACACCAGCTTTATTAAGACTGTACAAATTAGTGCCTGACCTTCTCTCACAATTAAATAATGATCCATACAATGGGGCATTAATATTAGATCACATACTGTTACTACTACAAAACAGAAGAAGAAGAAAAAAAAAAGGTAATTATACAGTACAGTTTTGGCAATCCTCATTGTAAGTAAAGAGGACAGAGTTCTAAAATACCACAATTTTCTGCATACTAGTACCATTGCTACTGTAATTATAGAGAAACTGGCATATTATTTTTATGGGTAGCAATGGAACTATGATGGGCAATTCTTCTTTAACTGAGGACATAATTACAAAAAACGTTATTTATAATGAGGACTGCTAATATATCAAGTAGCATATGTATCACTGTTAGAAATGGTGTGAATGAAGAGGGAGGGTGGTGGTGAGATCATGTTAGTCTTGTCTCTTCTTGTGGAGTTCTGGTGCTGACAGCATGACAGATCCTCAGCCTCCAACCCTCGCTACCTCCTTTCCTGAAGCACCTATCATGCAAAATTCACATACATTAATCAGTTCTGTCAACCATCACTGGTACCAAGGATCTGTAAAATGTCTCCGAATGGCAATTTTGGAAAGTATGTATGTATGTGCCGAAGTGTAAAGGTAGGTAACAGTTACCTGTAAAGTAGGCGTTACTGAAAGAGAAGGAACAATTACAGGAATACCGTGCTAATGATCCCCCTTTATGCGATACCCTGCCTTAGCGATGTAAAAAAAAATTAACACCCTTCTCTGCCTAACGATGGTCAGTCCTCGGTTATGCGATTTTTTTTTGTTTTTATCGATTGTAATGATATTTTATACTTAAATTTTGTTTTTGAACTTAGATTAATGTGTTTTAGTCAGTGGTTGGCAGCGCAAACGAAGAAAGATCTTGCGCAAGCGCAAATGCGCAATCCACAGTTCACTACCTTGTGCAAGCGCAAGTGCGCAATCTGACAAATATTTAGCTTGCACAATGTCGCAAAGCGCAAGTGCAAACCATTTGCATATATTTGTGGGAATTACTGTAAAATATTGATATTTAAATAAAATAGCATACTTACTTATTTTTATTTATTATTACAGTATTATTTTCTATTAATTGTAATTTGTGCAAGTGTGCAATCTAATATTTAGCTTGTGCAATGTCGCTAAGCGCTAGCGCAAACCATTTGCATGTATTTGTGGGAATTACTGTACAATATTGAGTTATTTAAATAAATTTGCATCCTTACTTTTATTTATTATCATTCTATCTATCTGTCCGCTGCCAGACGCCTTAATCCCGTAAGGGGTGGCCACTGGCCGCAAACAAGCAAATCGCCTCCATGTCACCCTGTCCCTCGCCATTTCACTGCACTGCTCCCAGCTCACACACCCCTCTCTCATATACTTCTCCACTCCATCCCTCCTTCTCATCCTTGGCCTCCCCCTCTCTCTCCCCATCTCCACCTCATTCACATACACTCTCCTTGTTAGTCTCTCACTCTCCATCCTCTCCATATAACCAAACCACCTCAATGTGTTTTTCCTAACGCTTCCTATCATATCCACATCCACACCACAATGATCCTTCACTCCCTCATTTGTCAGTCTGTCTCTCCATGTAACTCCACATGCTCCTCTCAAATAACTCATTTATTTTCACAGCTCTCACTCTTGACTGGTGTCCCTCCAACAAGGTCAAAGCTTCACTTCCATACATTAGCGTTGGTATCACAATACTGTCACGATGTAACTTTTTCACTCGCGGAGCGGAAGGACAGGGAAACAAAGGCTATGATGTTGCCAGTTTTACTTTTATCTGCATTTTTGCAAAATGTTTTATTTAATAATCAGTATGGATATACAACAGCATATGTAATTCCTCACAAAATTCATTAAAACATATTATTTGAATCAAATATCCACAGCCTAATAAATCATCAGGCTGTAGAGGAATTAGTTGGAGATGAATAGAGAGGCTTTAGGAAGGGAAGAGGTTGTGTAGATCAGATATTAGTTCTTAGATCTTTAGTGGAAAAGTTTCTAGAGAAGGGAAAGTAGTTGTATGTAGCTTTCATGGATTTGGAGAAAGCATATGACAGGGTGGATAAACAAGGATTGTGGAAAGTATTAAGAATATATGGAGTAGACAGGAAGTTGTTGAATGCTGTGAAGAGTATGTATGATGGTGCTAAGGCTGCAGTGCGTGTGAATGGTGAACTAAGTAAATTTTTCTCTTTGAAGGTTGGGTTGAAACAGGGATGAGTCATGTCTCCATGGTTGTTCAATCTGTACATGGATGGGATAATAAAAGAGGTACAAGGTAGGGTAGTGGATGTTGGAGTGGCCCTGGTGAGAGAGGATAGTGTTTGGAAACTCCCTGTACTGTTGTTTGCAGATGATACTGTGTTGTTGAGTGAAGATGAAGGGGAGCTGCAAGGCTTGGTGGATGAGTTTGGGAGAGTGTGTAAGAAACGGAATCTAAAGGTGAATGTAGGGAAGAGTAAAGTGATGAGAGGTGAAGTCAGTGAATGTACAGCGAGGTTGGATGGTGAGGAATTGGAAAATGTGAGTATGTTGAAGTACTTGGGTAAGGATGAAGGTTTGGAGGGTGAAGTGCTTGAAAGGGTACAGCAGGGAAGAAAGGTTGCTGGTTCTTTGAAAGCAGTGATAAGAAACAGGGAAGTGAGCATGGAAGTGAAAAAGTTACTACACAACCGTATTGTGATACCAACTCTAACATATGGAAGTGAAGCTTGGACGTTGTTGGAAGGACACAAGTCAAGAGTGAGAGCAGTGGGAATGAGTTATTTAAGAGGAGCCTGTGGAGTCACATGGAGAGACAGGCTGACGAATGAGGATATAAAGGAGCGTTGTGGTGTGGATGTGGATGTGATAGGAAGTGTTATAAGTAACACACTGAGGTGGTTTGGCCATATGGAGAGGATGGAGGGTGAAAGACTGACGAAGAGAGTGTATGTGAGTGAGGTGGAGGGGGGGAAGAGGGAGTGGGAGGCCGAGGATGAGATGGAGGGATGGGATGGAGAGGTATATGAGAGAGGGGGGTGTGAGTTGGGAGCAGGGCAGTGAAATGGCGTGGGACAGGGCGACGTGGAGGCGATTTGTTTGTGGCCACCCCAAACGGGATTGAGGCGTCTGGCAATAGATAGATAGTTTTAATTATTTTTGTATGGAATTGCATATGCTACTCTTAATAAATAATGCATTTTTAATTTATTATTATTTACTAATAATAATAATTCAAAAAATATTTAAATACATTATCTCTGCTGAAGCATTTTAAGAAATGCTACTACCCTCTGTCCCTCCTACCTCCCCCCAGCCCTCACGACACGACCGAGCCTCCCCCATCCCTTGTCCAGGCATATGGGAGGTTCCCAAGACCAAATGTCCCTTGGATTGCACAGTGCGCAGTCCACAGTACAGGTGCGCAAGCGCAAATATAGTCGTGCAAGCGCAACTAAATTTGCGCTTGCGCACCTGCCTTTTCATGTGTGAAAGCGCAATATTGCGCATGGTCTCGTGCGGTGCACAATGCGCAAACGATATTCACTGGAGCACAATTGCCCTTTGCGCAAGTGTTTGCGCACCTGCCCAGCACTGGTTTTAGCCATAGGTAGGGTGAACACTGTCATTTTTTGGTACAGTTTACTAAGTTTGATTTTTTTTCCTGACTTATTTTTGATGATTTTCTGATTTTAGGTTTAGGCTAGTTATAAACTGCATTTAGGCTTAGTTAAGCTTGTTTTAAAGCTATTCAGAGGTATAGGTGAGCTTGGAACTTGTTTTTCACTCATTTGGGTGGGTTTTGGACTTGGTTGTGGGAGAGGGGGATTCCAAGGCTCACAAATATATCCCAATTTTTCCTGTTAAAACATCCCTGTTTGAGATACCCTGGCTCAATGATGGGTTTCACCAAATGCATCTCATTGTTATAGTGGGGACAGCCTGTATACACAATGTACTAAACAAAGCATCTACGTGGGGGGGTGTCACTTACCTAAATGGCCATTCTTTATGAGGCTCCTCCTGGCATGAGTTTCTCAAGCGCCGCCTGAACGCCCTTCTCCTGGTACTCGCTGCGAGAGATCCAAAAGTTATCTCGATCCTTCATCACATCTGCTAGCACAGCACCACCAATGAACACCATATCCTTCCGTCTTGGGGGATCCTCAATCCTGATTTTCAGCTTTGACAATCTTTCCACATCACCCTGTAGAAATGAACTGACTTGCAAAATCATCTTCACTGAACTTGGCAAAGTTCAGCAAATTCCACTACATCATGAAACTACATGTTCTACGCAGGCACTGAAATAATTCCACAGGTTATTCTCTGACTATAGAGGCTGGAGTAGAGAGGTATATGAAAGATGGGGGGGTGTAAAGCTGTGGGGGGGGAGGTGGCAAAATGGCAGGGGATAGGGCAATATGAAAGCAATTTGTTTGTGGCCACCCCATATGGGATTAAGGTGTCTGGTTATAGGATAATAGACTGACAGATAATTAATGAGAATGCAAAAATTTCACAATACTGTATAACATACTACAATTCTGTAACTCTGCCGAACAATTTAGATAAAATAAATCAGCCGTACAATCTGCATTAATACAGTAAAGAAAACACACACTGGCATATTTTATTAAAACACACTGTAACATGTCAGCATCATACTGATATAACCATGCTGGAACACTGAGACACAAGGTATGTGTCTGGTACTTTTCTTTACAAAACAAAATCAGATATACCTACACACACACTAATTTAGTAACCTTATACTTACTCACACACTCTTTATCAAATCAACTCACCAATCCAACCTTCACATCTAAGAGAAAGAATGCTGAAATATACCATAGGCAAATGTTTTTTTGCTTGTAAGATATGGTCACTATTATGAGGGCTTGGACACGTAAATGATTCTACAACATATTTCATTGGACATACTGTTTAATAGACCTCAAATTTATGCCTTCCTCATTTTAAGATGCTACTTCACCCTATCTCTTCTGAGAAAAAAGAGCTTGGGGTGATGATGATGATGATGATGATGATGATTATAATGATAAAATAATCATAAAGTGATAATGAAGATTCATCACTACAGACCAGTGCACTTGTACTATATCCCACCTTCAACACCCTCTCTAGGTGAAGCTGTTTGAGTTCCCTTTCAAGTCGTGAAGGAAGACCTGGGTACATGGTGGATCCACCAGAAAGAACTATGTGTTTGTACAGTTCAGGTCGAATGTCTATGTCACAACGCTGGATGGTGTCGAACAGCAGTTCAGCAATACCTTGGCCCTCCACATTGATTAGATGTGGTTGGAACAATGCTTCCGGTGCCTCAAATCTTTCACCCCCTACCTGTTGACACAAATGCAAAGTACAGTACATATATGGGCTATGAGTTACACATACTGTACACACACACACACATATACAGGGTATATATATATATATATATATATAACCAGATGCTGTTGGCATCCCTACGTGTCAAGTGGGGTTGGTGGAGGATTAGTGCCCCTCCCTGTAAAACAATTAACTCTAAGCCCTTGGTCACCCCGTTTGGGATACATGGCGTCTGGCAATGAATGAATGATGAATATATATACTGTAATATATATATAGATAGATGGATAGATAGACAGACAGATAGATAGACCAATAGACAGATACACATACACAGTCAAGATCAAAGTTGAGACTTGCACACTATTTCAAATCAAACTACCCAGCTACTTTTTTATTTTCTTATCACTCTGCAACAATAGTTGGAAAGTAATAAGCTGGTTTTGGATATCGATAGAACAGAATACTGTACTTCAACTGGCTATATATACTGTACAGTATATATATATATATATATATATACAGTATATATATATATATATATATATATATATATATATATATATATATTGATAGATAGATAGATAGATCGACAGATATACAGATGTATATATAGACGTATAGATAGATATAGATATAGATGTATATATACATGTACATATATATATATATATATATATATATATATCATCAACCATTTGAATGTCCACTGCAGGACCGGCCTATCCCCGCTGAAGTGGGGACGATACAGCCAATGTATCTCTACCGAGTGGCTTAGGCTGTCTAGTAAAGATTGTACGTAGGGTGAGAAGTGCTTGTGAGTGTAGTGTTGGAGTGGTTTTGGATGTGTGTGTAGTCTGTGAACCAAGTGTAATCGGCCTGCACAAGCCGACTGGGTGCAAGCAAACTTTATAGTGTACAACACTAGTTCAACCAAAGCACCACTTATGTCCGCCAAAGCAGCACGTAGCCGGAAGAACACTCCCAGTTTATTACCCTGGCGGGGCTCGAACCCTCGTTCTTCAGTGTACAAAAATGCACACTTTACCACTGTACCACAGAGGCTCATATGCTGTATATTTATATAAATATATATACACACTCACACACACACTCAGTATATGCATATAAGAAGTGGTAGGTGGGGGCACTAACTATTCACTCACTCAATATAGTGCTGCTTTGGGTGTCTGCCCTTTCCTCTCTTCCATCTTTCTTTCCTTTATTCTTTCCTCTTCCTTCTGCCTATGAGTGACTCTACACTGAGTGACATGCCAAATGGTTTCCTGTACACTAGGAAATCATTTACTACTCTGGGTGGTAACCATATAACCAGATTATGGCACCTGGTGGTTTAGTGGGTAATTAAGGTGTTCCAATCGGAATGAGCCTATGCAGGTTTATATCCATGGGGCTGATTGGGGTAGATTGCTCACGTAATGCCACTCAGGGTTGAGTGAGGCTGGCCACTCTCATCTTAAATGTCAGAACCAACTTGCCTAGCCCTGGGTTCCTATGCTCCTCTATGGGGTGACATTGGATTGGATAATGGATAGATGGATATACTGTGTATGTGTGTGTGTATATATATATATATATACATATACACACACACACACACACATAGTAAAAGCTCAATATAACGAACGCGGGATAAAATGGAAGCTTCAGAAAATGGAACAACTTTATCCGTAAGGTACTCGCAACATACCGGAAGTTTTCCGGTCTTTAACGAGGCGTCAGGTTTCCGTAACGGAAACAAGCCGGCTTGTCAGTGGCTGTGGAAAAATCGTGATGCACAAGTCATATCCCCCCCATTTGGAGGTGAGTTTTTTACTATTTTATTTATTATTACTACTGTATTATTATTTTTGTGGGGTCTGACTGCTCTGTGTGTAACATTCTGACTAGCATAGGCAGCATGTCTGTCTGTAACAAAAGAAGCTATTTAGTAGCAACTGTGTACAGGCTTCAGGTCGCGAGTTAGGGAAGAAATATAAGAAAAATCGCAAATTTCTGGAAAATTCCGTTTCATCAATGATTTTGGAACGGAAGCTTGAAAAAGCAGAATATTTGATCAAACGGAATAGGGGTTGGCTGAATTATTACGTTAAATCAAGCTTTCACTATATATATAAACATATATATATATTATATATATTAGTGGTAGGTGGGGGCGCTCACCATCCACTCACTCGATGTAGTGCTGCTGTCGGGTGTCTGCCCTCTCTTCTCCTCCATCCTTCTTTCCTTCCATCCTCTTCTGTCTTTCTTTCCTTCCATCCTCTTCTGTCTTTCTTTCCTTCATTCTTTCCTTGTCCTCCTGCCTATGGGTGACTTTACACTCCCTCTTCTGTCTTTCTTTCCTTCATTCTTTCCTCTTCCTTCTGCCTGTGGGTGACTCTACACTGAGTGACAAGCCAAATGGTTTCCTGAACACCAGGAAACCATTTACTATGCTGGGTGGTAACCATATAACCACATTTTGGCGCCTGGTGGTTTAGTGGGTAATTATTGCACTCCAGTCGGATTGAGTTGGTGAAGGCTTATATCCAAGGGGTGGTTGGGGTTGATTGCTCATGTAATGCCACTCAGGAATGAGTGAGGCTGGTCACTCTCATCTTAAATGTCAGGACCAACTGCCTAGCCCCAGGCTCCTACACTCCTCATGGGCAATATAGGATTGGATGATGGATGGATGGATATATATATATATATATATATATATATATATATATATATATGCAGAGACTTCACTTCACCGTGAAGATATGTATGCAAATTAACCACAGAAGAAATGAAAGGAGCGACAGTGAGTACTTTCGTATATTACATCTTCAGACAGAGTGAGACAGAAACGTAAAGGGTAGAAGTCTTTTATGCACACCCGCAGCAGGTAGTGGAACACAGAACAATGGATGACCTGAAATTTTACCTGCGGCTTAACTTAGGGTCACCTGCAGCAGGGAGTGGAACACAACAAAGGATGACCTGAATCTAAAAATGCACGTGACAAAGGAGGAAGGAGTAGGAGGGGAGGAAAGGGGAGTGGGAGGGAGGGGGAAGGGGAGAGGGGGGAGGGAGGAAGGGATAAATACTGCTGCTTAAGACCTAGAGGATTAATGCTTGGTGTGTCCCACACAGGTGTGACTACACCACCAGGAGATGACAGGGAACAATCACGTGTTAGTCTGGGGGATACTGCTTTAAAATTAATTCAGTTAACATTTTATCACACTTAAAATGACCATAGCTCATGTTTACATTCTTTTCATATGTGCCAGAAATTAGACAAGATTTCATTACATTTCTTTCATCTATGCTTTTTGATCTTGCTAGAATCTTGGAGCCTGTCCAGTCAATATGGTGATCACTGGATGCTTTGTGCTGAAATAAACCACTACTCTGTTGGGCTGTCCTTACACTGTATTTATGTTGTGAGATTCTAGTTTCATATCTTTTCCAGATTGTCCTATGTAAAATTTGTTGTAGCTTTTACACGGGATTTTGTAAACAACATCTGAATTACTGAAAGGGCTGTTCTTGATGAGTTTTTTTTTTAATGGTGTTCTCATATTTGAATACTACTTGTACATTGAGTTTCCTCAGTATGTGAAAAACATCAAGAAAATTTTCATGGAAGGGAAGGACAAGGGTTCTTTGAATGTTCTGGCGATCTGGCTTATTAGTTTTCCCTTCAATGAATCGTTTCTTGGCTGTATTGTGGCACTGAGTTAGTACGCTTTGTGGATATTTTAGCTTCTTTCCAATACTCTGAATCATTTTTAGTTCATCATCTAAAAATTCTGGGTCTGAAATTCTATATGCTCTTAGGTACATGGATATGAACACAGATCTTTTTACTTTCATATGATGGTTTGAATAGTAATGAACATATGACATAATATTTGTAGGTTTTCTGTATACCTTAGTCTTCAAAACATTTTGGTCCCTGATAACTTTTACATCCAAAAATGGCAATTCATTATCCATTTCCATCTCATGAGTAAATTTAATCGATGGAACTAATGAATTTAACTGCAGGAGAAATTCATCAATGGGAAGACTGTCACGTGCATTTTTAGATTCAGGTCATCCTTTGTTATGTTCCACTCCCTGCTGCAGGCGACCCTAAGTTAAGCCGCAGGTAAAATTTCAGGTCATCCATTGTTCTGTGTGCCACTACCTGCTGCAGGTGTGCATAAAAGACCTCTACCCTTTACGTTTCTGTCTCACTCTGTCTGAAGATGTAATACACGAAAGTACTCACTGTCGCTCCTTTCATTTCTCCTGTGGTTAGTTTGCATATATATATATATATATATATATATATGTATATATATATATATATGTATATGTATATATATATATATATATATATATATATATATATATATATATATATATATATATACATATATATATATATATATATATATATATATATATATATATATATATATATATATATATATATATATATATATATATATATATATATATATATATATATATATATATATATATATATATATATATATATATATATATATATATATATATATATATATATATATATATATATATATATATATATATATATATATATATATATATATATACATAGTGGTGGCGACCATTACCCACTCACTTGATGTGGTGCTGCCTACTTCTTCCTTAGCCTTTATCATTCTTTTCTGTGCCTGCCCTCTTGTCTTCCTATTTCTCCCATCTTTCCTGTCACTTCTTGTTGCTTTTCTTTCCATTACAGGTGGCTTTACATTGAGTGACAAGCCAAATGGTTTCCTGCAAGCCAAGAAACCATTTACAGCGCTGGGTGGTAACCATATAACCATACCATAAGTGCTCCCCACGTGTCAACAAGTGGGTTGGTGGAGGGTTAGTGCCCCTCCCTGTAAAACACATAATTCAAAGTCAAATGGCCACCCCTTACAGGATTATGGTGTCTGGCAATAGAAAGAGAGAGAGAGAGAGAGAGAGAGAGGTGGGGGCACTCACCATCCACTCACTTGATGTAGTGCTGCTTTGAATGTCTGCCCTTTCCTTTCTTCCTTCCTTCCTCTTCTGTCTTTCATTCTTTCTGTCTTCAGGTGACTTTACATTTACTCTTCTGTCTTTCTTTCCTTCACTCTTTCCTCTCCCTTCTGCCTATGGGTGACTCTACAATGAGTGACAAGTAAGATGGGTGACTCTACAATGAGTGACAAGTAAGATGGTTTCCTGTAAACCAGGAAACCATTTACCATGCTAAGTGGTAACCATATAACCAACTTATGGCGCCTGGTGGTTTAGTAGGTAATTAAGGTGCTTCAATCGGATTAAGCCTGTGCAGGTTTATATCGAAAGGGTGGTTGGTGTTTATTGCTCACATAATGCCACTCAGGAATAAGTGAGGCTTGTCACTCTCATCTTAAATGTCAGGACCAACTTGCCTAGCCCCGGGCTCCTACGCTCCTCATGGGGCAGCATAGGATTGAGTGATGGATGGATGGATATATATATATATATATATATATACACACTCAATCCTCGTAAATCGTGTGTTCATAAATCACGGATTCGTAAATCACAGCTAGGTGGCCGTCAGACTGCCGGCAACCTTAAATCACTGTTAAGTCACGAAAATCACGGACCTAGGTACCCAAGTGAAGCCTTTTCAGGGGAAAACCGTAAACCGCAGCATTCAAACTGAAAATCGCGACCCAACAACCAATCACTGCACATCCCTGGTGGCATATGTGCATACTGATGCCGCCATGTTGTTGTTGTTTTTGTCCCACCAGTTCGCACACTACAGATCGTCGCCGTGGAGTACAAGAATTACCTGCCCTTTTCGTGCAACTTCCCCCCGCCTCCTACCTGCCATGGCCCCTCCCGACCCCCCAATGAAGCGCTCTAAGCAGTATGGCATCAAGAAGCTGCCGCAATTGTTGAACAGTCAACGTTTGGAGCTCATTCATCGTGTTGAGAGAGGAGAGAAGTTTTCAAAGCTGGCGAAAGAGTTTGGGAAGAAAAAGTGCTGAGAGGTTCTAAGTTCTTCCCAACACCACCCCACTCCATTCACTTAAGCAATTTTGTCATAGGATTAAGGTGAGATCCCTTAACATGGCTTATATCTATTTAATACATGCACTGAATATTCCTAAATTTGTATGTTTGTGTTTGATGGTGCCTAGATAGGTGTAGGTAAAGTGCTGTGGGGCAGGTTGGCCAAAGTCCAGACCCAAATTAATTTTTCACATAAGAGTTATTGTTAATAAATCACGGAATTCGTAAATCACGGCAGTGGTCCAGACCTAAACTGAAGCAATTTACGAGGACTGAGTGTATATATATATATATATATCTATATATATATATTCTACACCCTCTGCAAACAACCTTGATCCCATCACCTCTCTGTGACCTATGAAAAACACATTTAAGGTAGGCTTAACTCCAGCCATCTCCCGAGTTAATTCTGCTGTCACTGTACATCTGGCAACACCCTGGACACTCCCAGACTCACTGATGCATGAACTGTGCCAGTGCTCGCCAAGCTCTCGTCAGGGGAGGGTGTATGTTGTTGATGCTCCTGCTGCATAAATTCTCAGTTTCTTCCCTAGCATCAATTTTACACCTGACACATTCCAAGATGCCTGTAAAGTACTTGAGTGATGTAGAAAAGTAAAAAATATTAACTATGATAGGCGAAAACGTCACTTTAAAGTGACGTTTTCACCTATCATTGTTATGTTATCCTGAAGTTTTCAAGCTAAATATAGGAGAGTATGAAGGTGGGAGTGTGTGTGTGTGTATATATATATATATATATATATATTTATCTATCTATCTATACCCCGACGCCCTAATCCCGCAAAGGGTGGCCGCAGACAAAACGCCTCCAAGTCGCTCTGTCAACCGCCATTTGACTACCCTCCCCCCAACTCACCCCCCCCTTCCCTCATATACCTCTCAACTTCATCCCTCCACCTCATCCTCGGTCTACCCCTCCCTCTCCCTCCCTCCACCTCACCTACATACACCCTCTTAGTCAGTCTTTTATTCTCCATTCTCTCCACATGTCCAAACCACCTCAGTGTATTTCTCCTAATCTTCTCAACCACATCCACATCCACCCCACAACGTTCCTTCACTTCTTCATTCGTTAACCTGTCTCTCCATGTCACTCCACATGCTCCTCTCAAGTAACTCATTTCCACTGCTCTCACTCTTGACTTGTTCCCCTCTAGCAAGGTCCACGCCTCGCTTCCACACGTCAGCGTAGGGATCACAATACTATCATGCACGTGACTCCTTAACTTCCATACTCACCTCCCTATTTCTCATCGCTGCTTTCAGTGAACCAACAACCTTCCTTCCCTGCTCTACCCTTTCAAGCACTTTATCCCCAAAAGTTCCATCCTTGGTCATCAAATTACTATATAATATAACTATGAACATGCTGCAGCAAGAAATTAATGCATTTTAACTTTGACAGTAAAACAAAAACATTAACAATGGCCATCCCAGGCCTCATGTGTTAGGTGCTTGCATGTGTGTGTGTGCATGCTCGCGTGCGTGCGTGCATGCGTGCGTGCGTGTGTGTGTGTGTGTGTGTGTGTGTGTGTGTGTGTTTGCAAAGCAGTGCACCCAACACATGAGGCCTGAGGTGGCCGTTGTTAAAGTTTTTGTTTTACCGTCGTCATAATGCGTTAATTCTTTTGTGCAGCATGTTGATAGTTATATTACTGTATATACTTTTAACACATTCTAGTGTTCTATGGTTGCATTAGTAGTGGGGCCAAAAGTCTTAAGCATGAAATCAGCTTGAGATGTAACTGCCAGTTAAGCATGACAGGTGGGGTGGGGGGTTGGGCATGGGTAGGGGGGAGGGTCAGAAGCTGGGGTAGTGGCGGGTGGAGTTTGTTTCATCCCCCCCTCCCCTCTTCCCTGGGTAGGGAAGGGGCACCCCAGGGTAGATATTAGCAACTGTAAGTGTATATATCTCTAATGTTTTCAGAGGTCCCTCCCAATAGTCCAAGAAAACCAACAGTCCAAAAGACCCTTAGTCCCCTGCCATTCGAGTTACAGGACTTTTACTGTACTTTTGTGTTTCATCTGGTATTTATTTTCCCTCTATTCATATCACGTTGGACATTTGATTCCATGATATGAATGGCTTAGGGACTTCCCAATGACGTTAACCTATTTCTCCCTTACACCACTTTCATGCCAAGACTGCTTCAATTCCAGCCTCAGTGAAATATAGCCATATTATGGCTTGGTGCTAGTTCTTCATTATCCCTTTCCTCCTTCCTTCCATATGATGTATTCTACCACTAGACCACAAAGTGTCTAATTTTTCAAAAGATCATAGGAATGGAATGCTGGGCTACCATACTAAATTTCACTTCAAGCTGTTTGGCAAGTCATGCAGCTCATTATACACTCCAAAGTGGATTATCATTGCCATGACAACGTTTTCTACCACTTCATAATTACAAACTCTTATCCAAAGCATTTCGGGAAACTGACCTTAATGATACGTCCATCAGGCAACTGATAATTTTCTACAAGGACAGTGGTCTCTGTGGATAGCTTTTGTTCTTGTTCAATGTTGTAGCCAACGTAGCAGAGTTTCTCTTTCATCATGCGCACTGTCTCAAAGTCAGCAGAATGGTTGAAGGCATAACCTCGCAACAGCAGTAGCTTGATCATGTAGATGGTAATGTCTCGGCCAGCAATGTCTAATCTCCTGAAAGTTAGGAGTCAGTGATGTCGGTGTTGAATCAATCTTCCACAATACTGATGACAGCTATAAAATATATTCTTCTGATATGTAAAGTATGTGTTAAAGAATATCACAACTATTTTCATTAACGTACTGTAAATTATGGGAAAACAGCAAATCAGCATTAGAGGTTGCAGTGGAACGTTACAATGCAGAGCAATTTTTGTAATTTACTGTGGACATGTTGGTATAAAAATGGACCAAAAAAGACTAAATATAATAAGGATGGTAATGGTAAATGATGACACTAAGGTGGGCAGTAACACCACACTGATCAGTTTATTTTTAGCTGACAAAATTATGTAACTCCCACAACTTGAATATTAAGTCGTGGCTGCAAGAAATTCGATGAACCTTAGTTTAGGCAGGAATGAGTCTCTTTGGTTACTTTCAATTCACCCTCTGATCTGATTACACTTGGCCAGCAATCATCAGGTGACAATGGTAAGGGATCTTTATTAAGTCAAAACAAACATGCTAGAACAATCCATATAACATGATAATTCTACCTGATCTGAGGTAAAGTGAATCCCTCATAGACTGGGCAGATGTGAGTGACTCCATCCCCAGAGTCCACAACCACCCCAGACTGCAGACCCTGAGCATATAGTGTCAACACTGCCTGGATTGCTACAAATGCACCTGCAAACCCGTACTTCTCAAACATCATCTGTGGAAATTGAACTGGTTAACTTGTTAGAAATAAACAATCTAAGTGGCAATTTTCATAAGAGATCTATAAATGAGTGTAGCTAAAAGGGGGAATAGTGCAGTATTTGTACCACAGACTGACAAGAGCAGGTAGTTAATGAAATGTACTAAACCCTGTTGTAAATTGAATCAGGCCAAAATTAATGAAGTTATACATCTCTTAAAAAGCAAATTTTAAAATAATGTTTTAAATGAAATTATAACCAATGAACAAATATACATAGTGACAGCAATGGTCTACGCATTTTCCTGGGAATGTATTGTAACTGACAGGTACACTCGGTAAAAAAAAGTATCGGTGCACAACACTGACGAAACATTTTGGATCATTGTACGAAGGTCTCTGAAATATTTGTGTCCGACGTGTTGGGAGGTGTCATATAACGTCATCTGAGGTATCCCCTCGCTAAAATATAAATAAACATTCTGAACCTGTTACAGCCAGGCATAACAAGTTACCAACCCTCCCACACAGCCAGCACGTGAGTGAATATTTTCAGAAGACATCGAACCCTCTATGCACCAATACTTTTTTTACCAAGTGTACATATCTGCAAAAACGATGATAATCTTTTTTTATTTTACATTTATTACTACTGCAAAACTGCAACTCCAATACAGTTTTATTACCTTAGGAGAAACCAACTGTTGTGAAGGGTTTAAAACACACTCCATTAACCCTTAAGACAGGCATCGGAATGTTTTGACACACTCAGGACGAGTATAATCAGCGGGTGCGATATGGTGAGGGCTTTGTGGGGGTGGTGGGGGTAGGGGATGGTGGGTGGAGGGGGGGCAGTGAGGGATGGGGGGCAGTGAGGCATGGGGGGTAGTGGGGGAGTTGGGGATGGTGTGTGGGTGGGGGGAGCATGACCACATATGCGGACACCTGTCTTTTTGGCCCTAATACCCTTGGACAGCACGTGAGGACACGCGTCTTTTAGGGGCTAATTTCTCCATTATGATGATGGCTTCATATTTAACTCTTTCTCCTGCCCCCAGTTACTACACAAAATTATGGGATTAATAGTGATGGCAATGCCATTTTTATTTCATTTCTGCTACTGCCAGATTTCATTTAGTTTAGAAAGACTTCTCACAGTGAAGTGGTCATGAATATTAATAAGCTATACCCCTCCATAACAAAATCTCTCCCAAGCTAAATAAAACTGTCTGGCGATAGCAAGACAATCATAATACAGTCTTGATCGTAGGAATATGTCTAAGCACAGCTATGGCTACAGCAACAAAAACAGCAGAGGAGATGCTAAAGCAAATTCACAAAGGGCTTTGGTGAGAAATTCACACTGGTTTATGTCAAAAGAGGATACAGAACCAAAACCTGGAGTCACAGTGGCACAGATCATTGTCCACCAATCCATGGGACCTGGGTTTGAATCCCCGCACAAGTGGAGATACTTCTCAACCTCAGGTAGATCCTGGGTTTCCCAGGTGTGCCTTGATGAGTATTTACCGACATTGGTGGGGGAGAAGGGAGTGTCTCCCTCAATAATGTCTTTCAACATACAGTGGGCTCTGCTTATGACATTACAGCAAGAATGAGTTTGTTGCTGCAGCCATTTGAGATTGCACAGGGCACTCATTTCTGAGTTTGTGTATAGGAGCTGACATCTTCCTCTTCCTGCATTGATGCCTTGTGACTCCTGGCTGTAAGCCTTTAAACTTGAAACCATATCTATATATTTTATAGATGTTCTTGGGCTTAGTCTGAATATAAAAATAATTATTTATCCTTAACAATAGCTTATACAAATATTTCTCGAGCACCAGTGAATTACTTCTAGAACTGGCACTTCTGAGAAACAGAAGACCTGATTATTATTATTATTATTATACTGTAACTGTTATTATTTAGCTACCTCCAGCATCCTCTCCCTGTTCTTGGTGGGATTCATGGGAGGTTCTGTCAACATGATTTTGCATTCATGAGGGTCAAGGTTCATCTTCTCTGGACCGAAGGTGTAGTCCCAAACATGGCACATGTCATCCCAGTTCTTCACGATGCCATTCTCCATTGGGTACGTCACCTCCAGCATCGACCTCAACTTACTCGCCTCATCACCAACCATCAGGTCCTGGGGATCAGGGTGGGGAGAGGGGGACAGGGGAACAACAGTGTTAGAGTGCAGTAAGTAAGAATGGCAATGAATGGGATAGACGAGCAGATAATTATGTAAGGGAGCTTAGTAATGTTAGAGCAGGTGTTCATCAACATTAACTGTCATCATGCAAACCTCTTTTTTTCCTGCTTAAAAATAGGGTAAGGAGAGCAGTGTTAATATAAAGAAACTGGACTTACAAGTAGAATATTAACATGGGTCAGATGTGATTTCACAAGACAGTTATGTGGTAGAGGAAAAACAAAGAGTTGGAAAGAAGAAGAAGAGGAAGAGGAAGAGGAGGAGGAGGAGGAGGAGAAGGAAGAAGAAGAAGAAGAAGGGAGGAGGAATTAGAAGAAGAAGAGGAAGAAGAAGAAGAAGAAGGCCTAGAAGGAGGAGGAGGAGGAGGAGGAGGAGGAGGAGGAGGAGGAGGAGGAGGAGGAGGAAGAAGAAGAAGAAGAAGAAGAAGAAGAAGAGGAGGAAGAATTAGAGGAAGAAGAACTAGAAGAAAAGGAGATGAAGAAGAAGAACTAGAAGGAGATGATAAAGAAGAAGAAGAAGAACTAGAAGACGAAGAAGATGACAAATATGAAGAACTAGAAGAAGAACAACAACAACAACTAAAAGAAAAAAAAGAAGAACTAGAAGATGAAGAAGAAAAAGAAGAACTAAATGAAGAAGAACTGGAAGAGGAGGAGGAGGAGGATCGTGAAGAAGAAGAAAAAGATGATGAAGAAGAAGAAGAAGAAGGCCTAGAAGAAGAAGAAGGCCTAGAAGAAGAAGAAGGCCTAGAAGAAGAAGAAGGCCTAGAAGAAGAAGAAGGCCTAGAAGAAGAAGAAGAAGAAGAAGAAGGCCTAGAAGAAGAAGGCCTAGAAGAAGAAGAAGAAGAAGGCCTAGAAGAAGAAGAAGAAGAAGGCCTAGAAGAAGAAGAAGAAGAAGAAGGCCTAGAAGAAGAAGAAGAAGAAGAAGGCCTAGAAGAAGAAGAAGAAGAAGGCCTAGAAGAAGAAGAAGAAGAAGAAAAAGGCCTAGAAGAAGAAGAAGAAGAAGAAGAAAAAGGCCTAGAAGAAGAAGAAGAAGAAGAAGAAGAAGAAGGCCTAGAAGAAGAAGAAGAAGAAGAAGAAAAAGGCCTAGAAGAAGAAGAAGAAGAAGAAGAAAAAGGCCTAGAAGAAGAAGAAAAAGAAGAAGAAGAAGAAGAAAAAGGCCTAGAAGAAGAAGAAGAAGAAGAAGGCCTAGAAGAAGAAGAAGAAGAAGAAAAAGGCCTAGAATAAGAAGAAGAAGAAGAAGAAGAAGAAAAAGGCCTAGAATAAGAAGAAGAAGAAAAAGGCCTAGAATAAGAAGAAGAAGAAGAAAAAAAAAAAAAAGGCCTAGAAGAAGAAGGAAAAAAAAAAGGCCTAGAAGAAGAAGAAGAAGAAAAAAAAAAAAGGCCTAGAAGAAGAAGAAGAAGAAGAAGAAGAAGAAAAAAAAAAAAGGCCTAGAAGAAGAAGAAGAAGAAGAAGAAGAAAAAGGCCTAGAAGAAGAAGAAGAAGAAGAAAAAGGCCTAGAAGAAGAAGAAGAAGAAGAAAAAGGCCTAGAAGAAGAAGAAGAAGAAGAAAAAGGCCTAGAAGAAGAAGAAGAAGAAGAAAAAGGCCTAGAAGAAGAAGAAGAAGAAGAAAAAGGCCTAGAAGAAGAAGAAGAAGAAGAAAAAGAAGAAGGCCTAGAAAAGGAAGAAGAAGAAGAAGAAGAAGAAGAGGAAGAGGAGGAAGAAGAAGAAGAAGAAGAGGAAGAGGAGGAAGAAGAAGAAGAAGAAGAGGAAGAAGAACTAGAAGAAGATGAAGAAGAAGAACTAGAAGAAGGAGATGAAGATGAAGAACTAGAAGAAGATCACAATGAAGAAGAAGAAGAAGAACCAGAAGAAAAAGAAGAGGAAGAACTAGAAGATGAAGAATTAGAAGAAGAACTAGAAGAAAAAGGAGGACAAAGAACTAGAAGAAGAAGAAGAAGAAGATGATGACAAATATGAAGAACTAGAAGAACAACAACAACAACAACTAGAAGAAAAAAGGAACTAGACATGAGGAAGAAAAAGAAGAAGAACTAAAAGAAGAAGAAAAAGAAGAAGGGGAGGAGGATCAAGAAGAAGAAAAAGACGATGAAGAAGATGAAGAACTAGAGGAGGAGGAGGAGGAGGAGGAGGAGGAGGAGGAAGAAGAAGAATCAGAGGAAAAAGAACTAGAAGAAGAACTAGAAAAAGAAGAAGCAGAAGAACTAGAAGAAAAAGAAGAGAAAGAACTAGAAGATGAAGAAGAATTAGAAGAAGAACTACAAGAAAAAGAAGAGGAAGAACTAGAAGATGATGAAAGAGAAATAGAACTAAAAGAACTAGAACAAGAAGAACTAGATGAAGAAGAACAAGCAGAAGAAGAGGAAGAGGATCTAGAAGAAGAAGAAGAGGAACTTCAAGAAGAGGAGGATGAGGAAGAAGAATATGAAGAGGAAGAAGAAGAAGAAGAATTAGAGGAAAAGAAACTAGAAGGAGATGATGATGATGAGAAAGAAGATGAAGTAGAAGAAGAACTAGAAGAAGAAGAAAAAGAAGAAGAACCTGAAGAAGAGCCAGAAGAAGAAAAAGAAGAATTGGAAGAAGAAGAAGAACTAGAAGATGAAGAGCTAGACTAAAAAAAAAGAGGAAGAACCAGAAGATGAAAAAGAAGAACATGAAGACAAAGAAGAAGAAGAAGAACTAAAAGAAGAAGAAAAACTAGATGAAGAAGAAGAAGAAGAGGAACTAAAAGAAGAAGAGGAGGAACTAAAAGAAGAAGAGGAGGAACTAAAAGAAGAAAAAGAGGAACTAAAAGAAGAAAAAGAGGAACTAAAAGAAGAAAAAGAGGAACTAAAAGAAGAAGAAGAGGAAGAAGAAGAAGAAGAAAAAAAAGATGAAGATGAAAAAAATGAAATAGAAAAAGAAGAACTAGAAGAAGAAGAAGAACTTGAAGAAGAAGAACTAGAAGATGAAGAAGAAGATGATGATGAAGAAGAAGAACTAAAGAATAAACCAGAATAAGAAGTAGAAAAACTAGAGAAAGGACTACAAGAAAAAGAGGAAGAAGAAAAGGCAGAAGAAGAGGAACTAGAAGAAGAAGAAGAAAAAGAGATGGAGGAGGAGGAGGCAAAGTATTAACCCTCTACGCAAGGGTATATCTTTTTAATTTTTTACCCACCAGACCCTGACTATTTTGTTTAAATCACACTTTTCAAACTGGCAGAATTAGATGCAATCTTTCTACAGTACCTTCGCGTCCAAGACGATTTTGTCCAAGACGTTTTGCATCCAAGACGGAGACCATAAATAATAATCCAAAATATTGCTGTAATACAGTTGCATAAGTCCTGTAAGGAACCAATGGTTCATAACAGCCCAAATCCGAGGAAAATACAGCTATGACGATCTCACCCAGTCCAACACGGTTCCCGCACCTGGGAGAGTGACGTGGTTGAAATGTTGTCCAATAAAATATTGGCATCTGGTCATGTGATGAGCAAGCGAGGCTTCTTTTTGTCTCTCACCAGAGCATCGTGGACACACTTACCGTGTGTTGCACTCAGCGTTTGCTCCTAGGTTACTGCCTCTCCTTTCGTAACTATGCCTAGGAAACCATATGCTAACCCCTTAAAGCACCACCATCTACCTCAGGATACTAAGCTGGAGATAATTGAGCTTCTAAGCTGGAGATAAGCTCAGAAACACATACTTTCAAGGTGAGGAATTTGTTTTGGTGCCAAAGTAGGTCTACGTTGATGTTTTTAAGGGTACTTTTTGAAGATTTTGTGACAGTATTAATTTTTTCCACAAGGTCTTGTGTTGGTCCAAGACATTTTTCATCCTAGACGGGATCCTCAGGCGACAATATTACCGTCTTGGACGTGAGGGTACCATAAACACTATCAATACATGAGGCCATCCCTAAATTTAATAACTGTGGTAGCAACAAAAGTATACTAAAACGGATGTCACCTGGATTTTAGGAGTTATGTACAACAGAGGAAGAATGAAAGAAAGGGCATGAAGGAAAAAATAATAATAATAATAATAACTTCCCCTAAAAACTGATAAATCCAGAAGCATGAAAGAGAAAGCACAAAAGCAGAGAGTATCAGCAGACTGTCCAGTGAAATGGATCATTTAAAACTGAAGCCTATGATATCTTGGCACTGTCCCAAAGGCACAAGCCATATGCACATATTTTGGGGTGGGTATTTATATTTTTGTAAAATGGTAGGTGGGGGCATCCAATATTCACTCACTCAATGTAGTGCTATCTTCACTTGGCACAGCAAACAGTGACAAGCCAAATACAGTAGTTTCCTATAACCCACGAAACTATTTGTCATGCTGGGTGGTAACAATATAACAAAAAAAATAATGGTGGTTGGGTCAAGACCCTTCAACCTGATGGACCTGCAAGTATTTGCATCCAAGCGACGACTGGGGTTTATTGCTCACATAATACCACACAAGGGAATCCAAGGACGGTCACCCTCACCTTCAATATCAAGACTAAGTAGCCTAGCCTAGGGCCCCAATGCTCCTTATGGGAGAAAAAAAAAAAAAGAAGAAGAAGAAGAAAAAGAAGAGGAGGAAGAAGAATATGGGCAGACTGACAGATACATAAGACAGAATGGTATCACAAACACCTGTAAGACAGGGCATTCCACTGAGGATGTTAATCCACTTAAGCCTGGCATCCTAAATATAGAATGGAAGTAGATATTTTCAAAGGTTAATAAAGACGGGGACCCCAAGGCAGGGACCTACAAACTTCATGACTATGAGCTGATACACAAAGGGCAGTATGTCCGGTACCCTTCCAGCAAAATCCCTCACACAGGAGCCTTAGGCACAAATGGTATCTATCAGCTCTTAAAACCCAATTGTGTGGTGTCCTAAATATAGGACAGAGGTACATTCTCAAAGGTTAATAAAACAGGGAATCCTGGGGCAAGAATCTATGAGTTTTGTGATTAAGGGCTGAAAGACAGAGGGCAGTACTATTAGAACTCTTCCTGTGCAATCCCTCACACAGGAGCCCTAAGCACAAATGGGTTAATAAAAGAGGTGCAATCCTTGTCATATGCCTCTCCATACATATTTCATGCATCCATTTCAGTTCACTTTTTTTTTTTTTTTTTTTTTTTTTTTTTTTTTTTTTTCCCTCAACCTCCACATCTTGACTCCCATATTCATTTACCACATTCATCAACCATACCTTATGCTTAGCCTTCCATACACCCTTCCATCTTCAAACTGACTCACATAATTATACAGTTACTTTGTCATCAAGTTGCCAACCATGTAAATGAAAGTTTCTTCACTTAGAACTATTTCACTCAGGGACTCCCAACCAAAGTTTCTACTTTTCCTAAAATTTTCACATTTTTCCTAATCCATCATCATCTCCCTACTGCTACTGTTATATACCTACAATGCTATTCTACTTATGCTGTAATATATAAGAAATGAAAATTTAATTTAGTTACCTCTCAACAGAAAACAAATTTCATTAACACTGCTGCCATCATGGTGCATGTCACTTTCTTTAAACCACACAGAGTAAGAGAAAGGATGTAATATTATACTTAGCTGTATTAACTCTGATTTTGATTTTGTTGAATAGTCAGCTGCTGGGAAAAATAGTACAGTACTAATACATTATAAGAACAAAAAGTTGACAACAGTTCTTGAAAATGTGACATGAATGGCATAAGTTACTGAAATAATTTACCGCATATGCATTCATGTGTATACTCAATGCCTCTGTTGTTGATAGATCCCAAACTCCTCTGAACGTGAACCCAGTGGCCTGCAGGCTGAAGTTGTTCTTATGCAGTACAGTTTCCTCCTTTTGGTGAATTGGGAGGGAGATGAGGGATATTTATATTACAGTGCTCAACTGTGGAGTCATCTGATTATATCAGCACCATCGTATAAAGGCATCTCTCTCTAGCATCACTTTCACTGCTACAACTTGATATCAATTATATAAAAGTAATGTGGTGGATGGGGGCACTCATCTTCCACTCACTCAATGCAGAGATGCCATATGATCTGTACACTGAGTGACAAGCCAAATGGTGTCCTGTACCCAGGAAACCATTTACTATGCTGGGTGGTAACCATATAACCAGGATTTCTGGCAAGGTTAAGTGCCCCCCAGATTCCCCTATCCAAAATCACTTAATCATGGCAGTTGTTACAGAGAGCCTCAGAGAGCCCAATACCTGCCCAAGGCCCCAACCAAATGAGCAGATTCGCATGGCCATGTGGAATGTGAGAGGTGTGAATGAGGAGAGAAAGAGGGTGGAAGTGGTGAATGTGTTCAAGAGTGCAAGATATGACATGATGGCACTGTGTGCAACGAAGATGAAAGGGTGCGAAGTGGAGGAATAGGAGGGTGTGAAATGAATGGAAGAGGAAGATGCAAGGAAGGAGATGCTTTGTTGATGAATGAGGTGTGGCAGAGTGGAATGAGAGACTACAAATGTGTCAGCTCAAGGTGTATGTATGTCAAGTTCAAGTATGAGAAGGTGAAAGTGGCAGTGATTGTTGCATATGCACTATGTGAAGACAAGAGTGAAAGAAAGACAGGTTTTGGGATGAGCTGGATGAAGTAGTGAGAGAAATGCTCAGGAGCTATAAAGTGATCATAATCGGGGATATGAATGGAAGAGTAGGCACTGGTCCTGAGGATGACAAATTGGGTTGTAATGGAGTACCAGGAGAAAATGATAATGGGAAGCGACTAAAGGATATGTGTCAGGAGAGGAAGTTATGCATTTGTAGCTTGTATTTCAAACACAAAGATGCACATAAATATACATGGTATAGAGGGAACAGGGACTGTGCTGAAAGAAGCCTGATTGATTACGTGCTCGGAGAGAGGTCGATGATGGGAATGATTGCTGATACGAGGTCCATGAGAGGACGACATGGAGTTCTGTCAGATCATATGATTGTGGTATACAAGATAAAGCCGAGAGGAGCAGGGTGGATCAGGAGAGAAAGAAGCGGTCAGGAAGAAAGACTGAAAGTCAATAAGCTGAGGATCAAAGAAATGGCAGATGATTACAGGACCAAAGTAGAGGAGTTAGAATCAGTGAATTAGAATGAAATGGATCTGGACAGCCTGTGGAATGCATACAGGGACTGCTTAGTTAGGAATGCTAAAGCGGTGTGTGGCGTGGCAAGAGTAACAACAAAGAAAGGTACGGCATAGTGGGATGATGAGGTTAAGAGGGCGGTGATGGAAAAAAGGAAGAAGTGGCTAAAGTGGTTACAGGACAGGGGTTCAGTTGAAATAAGAACTGAATATACTGAGAGCAAGAAGCACATAAAGAGACCAGTGAAGAGGAAAAAGAAGGAGGTAAATGATGATCTAGGAAGAAAAATTAATGCAAACTACTCTCAAAATAGGAAGTTACTCTGGAAAGAGGTGCAGAAATGTAGAAGTGAAAGCAAAAAGAAATGTGACCATGTGAAGGATGTAGGTGGTAGATTATTAACCCATGGGGATGAAGTACAGACCAGATAGGAAGAAAATTTTGAAAGCCTGATTAATGGAAATAGAGAAAGCATAGCAACTGTAAACAAGGCTGGTTTTAGAGGTGTGCACAGAAGGAATGCAGTGCCAGGAGACGTGACACTCGCACAGGTAAAGAGTGCTGTGGAGCAGCTGGAAAATGGGAAAGCAGCTGGGGTTGATGAGTGTATGCAGAGATAATTGTAGTGGAGGGAGTGGAATGGAGTGCTTGTTGGAGATATGTAAGAAGGCATGGATGAGTGAAACTGTGCCAGCAGAGTGGAAAAATGGTGTGATTGTACCCATGTACAAAAATAAAGGTAAGCGAAGTGAGTGCATGAATTATTGTGGCATAAGTTTATTAAGTGTGGTAGGGAAGGTATATGGAAGAATTATTATAGAGAAAGTAAGAGAGATATCAGAAGTCCTAGTGAGTGATGAACAGGGTGGCTTTAGGAGTGGAAAAGGATGTGTGGATCAAATATCTGCAGTGAGACAGATAGCAGAGAAGGCTTGTGTGAAAGACCATAAGGTGTTTATAGCATTCAAGGATCTGGAAAAAGCATACGACAAAGCGGACAGAGAAGAAATTGTGGAAAGTTTTGTGCATGTATGGTGTAGATGGTAAGCTGCTAGATGCCATCAAGAGTTTGTATGATGGTAGTGAAGCATGATGAGGTTAAGAGAGCGGTGAAGGAACATTCAAACGTCCCAGTACCAGAACTTGACTCTCCCGAAATTGTTCCACTTAAAATACAGAGAAGATACGTAAAATCCATCCTAGACAATTTACCCACTAACAATGCTCCAGGCCCAGATGGAATTCTGCCAATTGTTTTGAAAAAGTGTTCCCCTGAACCTGCCTCTGTTCTAGCTAAATTATTCAGACTATGCATACGTACTTCTTCATTCCCAAATGCACGGAAAGAAGCCAATATCCACCCAATTCCGAAGAAAGGAAGTTCCTCTGACCCCTCTGATTACAAACCAATAAGAGTCACATCTTCCCTTGGTAAGGTATTTGAAACTTTAATTAATATGCACACTGTTAAACATCTTGAATCCAACAACTTATTTAGTGACAGACAATATGGTTTTCGCCACGAACGATCCACCATTGACATACTCAATCTCCCAACTCATATCATCCATCAATCAATTGACCTACATGGAGAAACTCATGCAGTAGCCCTTGATATTTCTAAAGCTTTCGTTGGAGTATGGCACCGTTCCCTCCTGTCCAAACTCCCTTGCTATGGACTAATGTCTTTTGTTCCTTTGATTTCCTCATACCTCAGTGACAGGAAAATAAGAGTAAAAGTAGATGATGTACAGTACTCGTCAGAAGTATTCAGCGTTTTCCGCCAGGCGCGCAATACTTATGGCCCAAAAAGAATCACCGATTTTGGGGGGTAAGAATTGAGCCACAAGTTTGAGCTCCGAGCATGACGTCAAGGTAGCCTGAGGCCTTCCGACGCGCTGGTTGGTTCCCGCCTCAGTCGCCCACGGGCTGCCTGAGAGAGAGGAACTCCACCGAGTGTCCCTCTCAAATTGCGCCATTTTTTTACCGAGTGTCCCGCAGTGTTTTGGCCTTCAAAACTTTGTTATGGCACCTACCCGTGAACTATTGAGTGAAATCATATCCCAGATCATTGCTCTAAAGGAGGCAGGCCACCAGACAAAGGAAATTAGTGAATTGGTTGGTGTGGCACGATCGACAGTGCGTCGTTGGTGTGCGCGGTTTCGGGAGGAAAACAGTGGTGAACTTCCCACAAAGAAACTGAGGTCTGGTAGGCCTAGGAAAACTTCCCCAAGGTCTGTTAATGTTTTAAAACGTGCAGTGGAGTTTAATCCTCGTGTGAGTGCAAGGAAAATTAAGGAGAGCAACCCGGAAGTGTTTGGTGAGGTGTAAGTGAGAACAGTGTCTCGTAGGGTGCATGAGCTTGGTTACACAAGTCATAGGCCTGTGAAAAAGCCTCTTCTTACCAAGAGCCAGAGAATTCGTAGGCTTGCCTTTGCTAATAAATATCTAACCTGGGGTGAGGAGCAATGGTTGTCAGTGTTGTGGTCTGATGAGGCAACGTTTAGTGTTACCTGTAACAGAGGAGCACGTGTGTATCGACGCAAAGGTAGTGACCCACTTGACCCACGGTATGTAGAAAGCACAGTTAAACATCCTGATTCACTCATGGTATGGGGTTGTTTCTCAGGGAAGGGTTTGGGGAAGCTTGTTGTACTTCCCAAGAACCTCAGAGTGAATCAGGATGTTTACCTGGAGCTTCTGTGTGATCATTTACCAGACTCCTTCGAGCTAACAGGTGCACGAGTGTTTCAGCAGGACGGTGCACCTGCTCACAAGGCCAAATCGGTCACCAATTGGCTTCGTGAATTGGCTTCGTGACTGCGAGGTATCATTCATGACAGACTGGCCAGGAAATAGCCCAGACCTCAACCCGATTGAAAACCTCTGGTACCTCGTAAAGAAGAGTCTCCAAGGGAAAGACGTGAGCTCTCTGCCTAAGTTGGAAGCCGCCATTCATGACTCCTAGGACAAAGTACCCCTCCATCACCTCAGGAGCCTCACCCTTTCACTTCCAAGACGTCTCAGGTCCGTGAAGAAACGTAAAGGCTACCCTACGAAGCACTAAAGGTAAATAAAATGAATTATTTTTATGTTTTTTCAATGTTGAAAGGTTTGTTTCTCAGGAGGGACGCAGGGCGCTCCATACTTCTGACGAGCACTGTATATTCCAATTTCCACTCAATTAATGCCGACGTGCTGCAGGGATCAGTTCTGGCCCCAACCCTGTTGCTGGTTCATGTTAATGATCTCTTATCTGTCACCCACAATCCCATCCACTCATATGCAGATGACTCAACACTACAGAGTTCATTCACACTCAGACACCCATTTACAAAATCTAATATCTCTACCTTTCAACTCAGTACAGCCATCTCCATAAATCAAGACCTATCTACGATCAGTGAATGGGGACAAAACAACCTTGTCTCATTTTATGCTAGTAAAACTAAATATAAACAATATACTAATAGACAGATATTGCCAGATTCATATATTACCTTCAGTACTATTAATATTCCCATCTCCAAAAGTATTGAAATTCTTGGCATCTCACTTAACAATGTCCTCAGCTGGACCTCTCATGTTAGATCACTTGCTAAAACTGCCTCAAAGAAACTTGGATTAATGTACAGAGTCCATAACTTCTTCACTGACGAGCAGTTAGCTGTGATTTATAAAGAGTCATGTGCCCTCTCAGCTTGAATATTGCTCACCCTTGTGGAATGGATGTGGAGAGGTTGCATTAAAACAACTTGACAAAATTCAGAACAAAGCTGTTAGAATTATTAACAACCCTGCCATTACAAATAAACTACCTCCTTTACAAGTAGGAAGGAATGTTGCCTCCCTTGCATTATTTTACAGATATTTTTATGGCAAATGCTCAGAAGAAGTTGCCTCCATGAAGACACCTCTCCATGCCTTCCCTCATGCTACACGGGCATCTGGTAGCACTCATGACTGGAATGTCACTCAACCATATTGCAGAACTTCTGCCTATCAGAATTCTTTCATTCCCCGTATTGCATCTCTTTGGAACTCACTTCCCCAGAGTTGTTTCCCTCCAAACTTCAACCTACAACTGTTCAAGTCTAACTGTTACAGATATTTTATGAACAGAGGACACCAGTAATCTGGTGTATGATTTTTTTTTTTTTTATTCATTTGTTTTTCCTTCCTATCTATCTATCTATCTATTGCCAGACGCCTCAATCCCGTTTGGGGTGGCCACAAACAAATCGCCTCCAAGTCGCCCTGTCCCCCGCCATTTCACTGCCCTGCTCCCAACTCACACCCCCCTCTCTTATATACCTCTCCACCCCATCCCTCCATCTCATCCTCGGCCTCCCCTTCCCTCTTCCCCCCTCCACCTCACTCACATACACTCTCTTTGTCAGTCTTTCACCCTCCATCCTCTCCACATGGCCAAACCACCTCAGTGTGTTCCTCATAACGCTTCCTATCACATCCCAAACGGGGTGGACAAGGGCTTAGAGTTAAATGTTTATGTCAATCTTCCTCTGTTCCGTTATTTAAAAAAAAAATAATAATAAAATAAAGTGTAAGAGTTAACGGGCATCTAAGTTCATGATCGATGTGGGCATGCAACAAGGTTGTGTGATGTCCCCATGGTTGTTCAGTATATATATGGATGGGGTGATGAAAGAAGTAAAAAGACAATGGAGAGAGGGATGGCACTGGTAATGAATGGTGATGGATGGAATATCTCAAATTTGTTGTATGCTGATGATGCAGTACTGCTTGCAAATAACAAATAAGAACTTGGTAGGCTAGTGCAGAGTTTTGCTGATGTCTGTCAGTGTTGTGCCTTGAGAGTAAACGTAGAAAAGAGTAAAGTGATGGTTACTGAGAGACGTGAATCCCAGTGCGATGTTACAGTGAATGGAGAGAGACTGGAATTGGTGTGAGAGTTCAAATACCTGGGTACAGTGATAGAAAAGAGAGGAAAATGGGCAAAAGAAGTCGAAAGCAGAGTGACACAAGCAAGAAAAGTAGCTGGTGCAATGAAGGCCTTGATAAGAAACAGAGGCTTGAGTGTTGCAGCTGCACAAGGCTAACATGAAGGAGTGTTAGTGCCAACTTTAACATATGGATGTGAGACTATGGTGTGGCATGAAAATGAAAAGTCAAGAGTAAGAGCAGTAGAGATGGGAATGCTGAGGAATGTATGTGGAGTACAGAGGGTGGATAGGATACGAAATAATGTGATTCACGAAAGATGTGGAGTGAGGAAGTCAGTGGACACAAGAATTGAAGAGAGTGTACTGAGATGGTATGGTCATGTGGAGAGAATGGATACCAACTGAGTGATGAAAAAGGTGTATCTGAGTGAATCTGGAGGAGGGAGAAGGGAGGAGGCGAGGTAGGCCAAGGAGAAGGAGAAGATATGGTGGATGAGTGTGTGAGGAAGAGAGGTTTGGAAGTTGGTGAGGCTAGGGAACTGACAAGAGATTGAGCTGCCTGGATAAATGTTGTGAGGAGAAGTGCATGATCAGGGATTTGGGACCCCTTTTAACGTGGCAGCGTTTGGATTGACTCTATCGGATACGTTTACGTAAAGCTACAAAACATGGTGAATGTTTTTAGCATATCCGATAGAGCCAGGATTCCGAGGGTTTGAATGATGAGTGAATGAAGGACAGCCCATTGGATTGAGCAAATCTGGGCAGTCTGGACATTGCTAATACTCATCCTGCCCTAGGGTGGGAAAGGAGGTCCGGATGATGATGATGAAATATTCATTCATTCATTCATTGCCAGACGCCATGTATCCCAAACGGGGTGGACAAGGGCTTAGAGTTAATTGTTTATGTCAATCTACTGATTTGTTCAACTAAAAAATTAACTAATGCTTCTGTATCCTGCGCCAACGTCTATCAACAATTCATCACGTTAAAAGGTACGAACAAAGTGAATATAAAACGTAGAAGCTACAACTGTAGAAGAAAAAAAAAAAATACTGTTCAGGTACCGGTAATCCACAACCCTATACAAGTAAGTCTGAAGTGTGGCACTGTTGAAAACACTGTTTCTTGATAATCCCTCCACATTTGGTAATGCTTAAATATGATCACAGGTATAATCAGTAATGCCTAAGATGAGCACATGTAAACACAATCACACACATATAGTGACCATGCACATGTAACTAAAACACACAGGTGACTCAATGTGATAAGTGGCCACTCAGAACTACTTACAGGAAAGTGAGCCCACTCCTTCCAATGCAAGCAGCAGTGTACAGAACAGCATATTATTGGACAGAAACACAAGCAAGGGACAAACAGAGGAACTTGTCTCAGCATAACCAAAATGAAAACAACACAGAGAATAAACATGATAACTGGAAGTTATAAAATATTTTAAAAAGTATTGAATAAAGAACATTGTACAATAAAATACAAGTATGGTACCAATATACAGTGAAGAATACAGAAACATTTCAGATGATATTTTTGACTATACACTTACAACTAATGTAATCTATTACTGTTAAGTAAAACTACAATAGCATCTACAGTAACTCCATAAAATATGATGGATTTACCATAAACCTACTTCTAAGTTATAAAAACTGTTAAGATATGAGTTTAAAAGCCTTGGAAAAATGGGGGGATTATTCTAGGTTAAAGTAATCACAACAGGGTAAAATAGCATAAGCAACATTTGGATTAGTACAGGTAGTATTACTACTGTACAGTAAATAATACAGTTGTAGGTTGCTGCAGTAATGGAGCAATAATAGCAATTACAACAATACTGCAGCAGTGTTTAGGGTTGTCATTAGTAACCAAACCCTAAATGAAAAAAGAAAGTGTGGTGTTCATAACGAACCTCAACTTCAGAAGGAGAAGGACAACGAGCGTAGATGTGAACAGCATCTTTATTACAAACATTTCAACATTTAAAATATCATTAGCGATTGAAAAGGCGGGGGGGGGGGGGGGGGGTCAAGTCAAAACACTAAAAATCAATCAGAATATCGTGTAAGTAAAAAAAACACACAGACACACAGTCTTAATTTTCAAAAAAGGGGGAGGATGGGAAGGGGTACTAAAAGAGAGTTACATAACATAAAGAGGTACTGCCGACACGGTGTTATTTTTTTATATCATGGTTAGGAGAGAGAATGGTAAATTACTATTTTTTGTGTTCCATAAGCTTACTTTCTCAGGTTTGGGTAGCAGTTTTTTCAGTTATTGTTGTAAAATGTTACATGGGGCACTTTTTCTCTCAGCTGCATATTCTCTATTCCATGATGAGATTTGCTTCCTAGGAAAATATTTTGTAAATAATGACTATAGTGATAACTCGTTCTATCGTCTTGTAAGGAATTATATTAACAACCATTACATGCCTAAACAACCAATCTCTACTGCTAGTAGAGAGGCATTTAATTTTAGTTTACAGTACTCGGGCGATATTTCAGTTCAAATGAAAAATCCGTTTAATCCACAGCCTTGTTAAATTTTATCCTTAAATTTTTCATTCATTCATTCATTCATTGCCAGACGCCATGTATCCCAGACGAGGTGGCCAAGGGCTTAGAGTTAATTGTTTTATGGGGAGGGGCACTAATCCTCCACCAACCCCACTTGAAACGTAGGGATGCCAACAGCATCTGGTGTTCCCAGGCGGTCACCCATCCAAGTACTAACCAGACCCAACGTTGCTTAATTGACTTTAAGATTATACTAAGTTTATATTTATTGCCAGACGCAATAATCCCGTAAGGGGAGGCCATTTGACTTTGAGTTATTTGTTTTACAGGGAAGGGCACTAACCCTCCACCAACCCACTTGTTGACATGTAGGGTGCACATATGGTTTGGTTATATGGTTACCACCCAGCATTGCAAATGGTTTCTTGGCTTACAGGAAACCATCTGGCTTGTCACTCAATGTAAAGCCACCTGTAAAGGAAAGAAAACCAACAAGAAGCGACAGGAAAGATGGGAGTAATAGGAAGAGAGAAGGGCAGGCACAGAAAAAGAATGATAAAGACTAAGGAAGAAGTAGGCAGCGCTACATCAAGTGAGTGGACTAAGTAATGCATTCAAAACTGGCTCATTTTTTCACATTAAAGACCCTGTTCCAACCGATCTATGTTCGTCTGTTGTATATTTTTTCACTTGCCCATAGCACAATCTGTACTTTCAAGATTAGGACAGACGAACATATGGGTCAGTCGAGCAGGACAGGCCAAAGACTCAGGTTCCCTCCTCACTCAGCAGTAAGAGCCCATTGTGAATCTTGTGATATTACACTCAAAAATGAGAATTTTAAAATATTAGCTTCTTCATCAAACATCAACTTACGATTGCTAGAATCAATATACAGTAAAATCTCAAATTTCGACAGTTTAGGGTTCGATGATTCGAATTTAGATGCATTTTGGAGTGGTCTGCCTACCTCACTTTTCGATGCAAAATCGCAAATTTCGATGCTGTCACGGGCTTCATAAGCAGAAACAGTCAAAGATCATCACCTTTTTTAGGCCAATTACTAGGGTGTTGCAAGATATAACCATCCAAGAGGGTGAGGAGGAAGATGTTGACCTTGCAGATGTCCAGATACTCAAGGATGATTTTCATTTTGAGAAATTTGGGTTGGATACCTCCACAGAGGAGGCTACTTCAACTAAGTGGCCCACCCCTGGCACACACCACCAATGCCAGCCAGCCAAGTGATAATATTCCATAACCTAAGGTTAGTACTGTACTGTACAGTGTGCTGTAACTACAGTAATAAAAACTGTGACAGGATACTGACAAACTGTAACAAATTTTGCTGTATTCTACACTACAGTACAGTATAGCACTACAGTGCAGAACTACAGTTACTTAACCACATTTATAGTTCATAAAGTTTAAAGGAAGTGTGGGCAAAAAATCATGATTTTACGTAGTGAAGTTGGGAGGCCCTGGACCCAAACTGATTTTTCCCATAAGAAGTTCAGTTTAAATTTCGATGTTTTGAATTTAGATGTGTTTTTTTGGTACATATGTCCATTGAAATTTGATATTTTACTGTATATTAACCCTTTGAGATTCTTATGACTATTTCGATCGTCATTTCAAATCCAACCTCAGAGATTCCAATGACTCTTTTCATCGTCATTTTACGAAACTTTTGTAAAATACAGTATTCACCATAAATCGTGTTTACTTATCATAACAAAGGGGCTTGAGCATGATGTCACGGAATGGTTGCTCTATGCGTGGCGGTACTGCACAGCTGGTCTGACTCATGGTTTTGTTTCTTTATAACTTTATTCTCGGTGAATATTTTTCTACAGCAAGCTATAAAATTTTTAGTTTTTGCCTAACTTCAACTCGTCACTGACTTTTTATTTTCCTTGTTTTCCTTTTATGAACATACTACAATAAAGTACAACTATTCAACTTCAAAATAACACCACAACCAACATCCTATCATAAAAAGTGTATTTACACTGACCGATCAAAGAAAAACATCGCAAAGCGAATATGCGGCCAAGACTAGAATAAAATTGTGCATCTCTTTCCTTTCGCTTTACTGTCCAATGAAATGCAAGTATTACCATAAGCTATATATCAATGTAAAGGTAATTTATTGTATTTAATCTATAAAGGTAATTTATTGTATTTAATCTACCCCCCTTGGGGGTAGGGGGGGTTTTCAAGAATACTCCCCCAGTATCCCTGCTTGTCGTAAAAGGCGACTAAAAGGGTTGGCGGAGGGCTAACAACTAACTAAAAAAACAAACAATAAGCCTCGGACAAGGACTGACCAAACGATGACGACCAAGGACCGGACAAAGGACATTGTAATTGGAACCTGGAATGTAAGGGGAGCGAATGATGAGGTGAAAGAGAGAGAGATTGTCCAGGTGCTTGAGGATGCGAAAGTGGATGTATGAGGAATAACTGAAACAAAATGGAGAGAAGAAAGTGTGAGAGAATGGGAGTATGGATGGGGTATATGTGCAGGAGTAGGTGAGAATGAGAGGGCAAAGGAAGGAGTATGTATAGTTGTGAGTAAAAGATGGAAGAGGAGCATAAGACAGTATGGATCAGTTGGGTCAAGGATTGTGTGGGTAAAGTTGAAAGTTGGAATACAAATGTGGGCGATTGTGTGTGTGTATGCGCCAACGCAAGATCGTGCTAGAAGAGTGAGAGAAGAGTTCTGGACAAATGTAGAAGTGTGCATGGAAAAGTTTGGAAGGAATGAGAGAGTGTTTTTGATTGGTGATATGAATGGTAAAGTTGGGAATGTGAAGGTGGATGGAATAGTTGGTGAGTGGGGTGTGCCTGCTGAGATAGATGAGAATGGGAGTGCGTTAGTGGACATTTGTGCTGGGAGGGGGTTGGTGATAGCCAATACCCTCTTCAGGCATAAAATGATTCACAGGTATACATGGCGAGTGATGAGAAGGGTGGGTGGTGAACTGAATGAAAGGAAGGCAATGATTGATTATGTGTGTGTGGATGAAAGGATGCGAAGATGTGTAATGGATGCAAGAGTGTATAGAGGTTGGGGGAGTGGACTTTCTGACCACTACTTGGTGATGGCCAGAATTAAAGTACAAGAAAGTTGGAGGAATAGAAGAAGGGAAAGACGAGAGGAAGGAGTAGTTGCAAGGAGAGTGGAAAGGTTACAGAAGGATGAGAAAAAGGCAGAGTATAAGAGAGAAGTAGAGGAACGATTGGGCAAATATGAATTGGAGCAGATGGGAGATGTGGAAGGTGTGTGTAGAATATTTACAGAAGAAATATGTGCAGCATGTGATGTGATGTGTGGAAGGAAGAGAAGACGGAGGGGGGTGCAAGGAACAGCGTGGTGGACTGAAGAGGTGAAACAGGCTGTGGCACAAAAGAAGAAAGCATACAATGAATGGATGAGAAATAGGGGCGTGGAAGAGGTTGAGAGGCGGAAGAGAGAGTTATATGTAGAAAGGAAGAGAAAGGTGAAAAGATTAGTAAGAGAGAGTAAGAAGAGAGTGGATGAGGAATTTGGAAGAAATTTGAGTGTAAAGTGGAGGGACTGTAAGAAAATGTTCTGGAGAGAGGTGAAAAGAGTAAGACAGGGTAGAAGTGAAGTTAGCAGGGGAGTGAAAGATAAAAATGGTAGATTACTAGTGGAGAAGGGAGAAAAAGTGAGCAGATGGAGAGAACACTTTAAGGAATTGTTGAACGTAGAGGATGGAAGTAATGCGAGTATAAGTGGCTGGGGAATGGCTGGGAGAAGGAGGGAGGTGAGAAGACAGGAAGAAATCAGTAGGATAGAAGTTGTGGAAGCAATGAAGAAAGTTAAATCGGGGAAAGCCCCAGGAATTGATGGAGTGTGTGGTGAAATGCTGAAGCATGGGGGAGAGATAGTAGTAGAATGGATGTGGAAGATGTGCAGATTGGCCTGGGAGGAAGGTAGAGTCCCGGAGGATTGGAAGTCAGGTATAATTATTCCCTTGTACAAAGGAAAAGGGGAAAAAGAAATGTGTGGTAACCATAGGGGCATTTGTCTTCTTAGTATAATAGGAAAAGTGTATGGTAGGATACTTATTGACAGAGTTCGAGAAAGAACAGAGAAATTAGTTGGAGAAGAACAGGGAGGCTTTAGGAAGGGAAGAGGTTGTGTAGATCAGATATTCATTCTCAGATCTTTAGTGGAAAAGTTTCTAGAGAAGGGAAAGAAGTTGTATGCGGCATTCATGGATTTGGAGAAAGCATATGACAGGGTGGATAGACAAGTATTGTGGAAAGTGTTAAGAATATATGGAGTAGATGGAAATTTGTTGAATGCTGTGAAGAGTATGTACAATGGTGCGAAGGCTGCAGTGCGTGTGGATGGTGAACTAAGTGAATATTTCTCTTTGAAGGTTGGGTTGAAACAGGGATGTGTCATGTCTCCATGGTTGTTCAATCTGTACATGGATGGGGTAATAAAAGAGGTACAAGGTAGGGTAGTGGATGTTGGAGTGGCCATGGTGAGAGAGGATAATGTTTGGAAACTCCCTGTACTGTTGTTTGCAGATGATACTGTGTTGTTAAGTGAAGACGAAGGAGAGCTGCAAGGCTTGGTGGATGAGTTTGGGAGAGTGTGTAAGAAACCGAATCTAAAGGTGAATGTAGGGAAGAGTAATGTGAGTACGTCTTTGAGAGAGGTGAAGTCAGTGAATGTACAGCGAGGTTGGATGGTGAGGAATTGGAAAATGTGAGTACGTTTAAGTATTTGGGTAGTGTGATGAGTAAGGATGGAGGTTTGGAGGGTGAAGTGCTTGAAAGGGTACAGCAGGGAAGAAAGGTTGCTGGTTCCTTGAAAGCAGTGATAAGAAACAGGGAAGTGAGCATGGAAGTGAAAAAGTTACTACATGACAGTATTGTGATACCAACTCTAACGTACGGAAGTGAAGCTTGGACGTTGTTGGAAGGACACAAGCCAAGAGTGAGAGCAGTGGAAATGAGTTATTTAAGAGGAGCCTGTGGAGTCACATGGAGAGACTGGCTGACGAATGAGGATATAAAGGAGCGTTGTGGTGTTGATGTGGATGTGATAGGAAGCGTTATGAGGAACACACTGAGGTGGTTTGGCCATGTGGAGAGGATGGAGGGTGAAAGACTGACGAAGAGAGTGTATGTGAGTGAGGTGGAGGGGGAAAGAGGGAGGGGGAGGCCGAGGATGAGATGGAGGGATGGGGTGGAGAGGTATATGAGAGAGGGGGGTGTATGAGCTGGGAGCAGGGGAGTGAAATGGCGGGGGACAGGGCGACTTGGAGGCGATTTGTTTGTGGCCACCCCAAACGAGATTGAGGCGTCTGGCAATAGATAGATAGATAGACATCATTGTAAAGGTAATTTATTGTATTTTTGCATGGTTTAAGCTAAATTTACATATCTTTACTCATTATTTTTTGCTGAATATTTTTCTACAGCAAGGTATAAAATTTTTGTTTTTCACCTAACTTCAACTCGTCATTTTGACATTTTATTTTACTTTTTCTCCTTTTTTGAACATACTACGATAAAGTAAAACTATTCAGCTTTAAAATGACACCAAACCCAACATTCTATCATGAATAGTCTATTTACACAGAGCGATCAAAGTAAAATATCGGGCTGCGAAGATGTGGGTCAGTGTGAGTGGCTGACTCTGGCACAGACATAATCTGACCTGCCCAGAAACCTGATAGGGTTAAGCTCTATAACCCATCTCTAAATAATACTGTCTGCAGTACCTATTTATGTTATGAAACTCTGTTTTAGTACCATTTTCCATCCCCTTCCCCCTCCTTTTTTCTTATATAGACCATGCATCTGTGTGTGTGTTTTTCCCTTAAACAATATTGTGACTGATCTTTAGGGTTTTGACCTGAATTTATTTCTCCTTTTAGATCACTGATGATGACAATTTAAATGTCAAAACGTTTGTAATAAAGATGCTGTTCATGCTTACGTTCGTTGTCCTCTTCCTTCTAAAAAAAGAATGCTATTTGGTATGTTATTATATTATTATAAGTCAAGTTTAGTAAGTAGAAGTGTGACAAATGGCACTGAAGTTTATCTTATTAGTCACGATAGCTTATGGTGACTAATAATCTGACAGTGTTGACGGGACTGGTGAGGACTGCTGTGGTGACCATTAATCTGACAACCATTTATCCAGAACTGAACAAATGAACAAGAAGGGTGGTCTCCTTTACCTCCAGGGAGTTCCAAGAGTCAATAATAATCCCTGCACAGTTATGGAGGTGAGGGTGAATTAACTATGGGAAGATGGTTACTGGCCTCTATCACACAGTTCCATTCAGAGATGCTATGAGGTACTTTAGAGCAAACATAATCAAAAGTTCACTACCGACTGTTTTATACAACCTGAGCTATTGGTCTCATATGTGCTTACACCTATAAATTCCTGCAAACAAACAAACAAATATTTTAGTTGTAAGTGGTCAACCTAAAGAATTATGCAAGAAAAATGTGCTTCTTATCCAACTTGCTTTGTATCTGACAAAATCTTACACTTATCCAGAACAAGTTTATGGTAAAAATACCAGCTACCGTACATCACATATACAGTGTGTCTCAAAGTACAAACAAAACAGCTGATGACGTTTTAAAGACTCCTATATTATTTATACAACTGAATTTCCATTCCTCTAACCACAATTAACAATGCAATGAGATTGTTGGGAAAAAAAAAAAAAAATCTACAAGATAAAGAGAACTGATATGACTATATAACCCAAAATTTACAATTTGTGAAAATTTTGATACTGCAAAAGACTTGGCATAATTATGGCTAGGTCTACTTCATACAAAGCATGTAGGAAAATACTGTAATCACAGTAACTCTTGCCATTCAAATAAAGTGAAAATGCAAATCAAAGTGCTATGACAAAACAGAAAATAAAGGCCAATACTTGAAGTCTGATCAGGTTATTCTTAAAGAAAAAAAAAAAAAAAAAAAAAATCAGTACCATTCCTATTTTCATATACAAAAGAGACATCACACAATTACAAAGAAGAAATATTTCAAACATGTATTATTAACTAAGGTAGCAGTTAATGAACATGGCTACGTCTGATGTCACATTTTTTTCCCCTTTTTATTCATTTGTACTGAAATTACATATTCAGTATGTATCAAAGCTAATGCCATAATTGAAAACTAACACTGGCTCCCTACCTTGACCTCAATATCACCAATCTTGTTTGTTGCTCTGATGATTGGTCGCCCCACCATGGAGGGGAAAATGTGGGCGGGGAAATTGCAGCCAGCATATCCAACTTTTACAAACTGAGAAATAGGAAAAATAAAGTTAAGTCAAGAACCAAGCACCACTGAAGCTGCCTGAATATACAAAATATTTCATGACACATTAACCTGAAAGAATCTGTGTAACATCAACTTTGCTAGGTGGCAAAAGAATATGCACAAATGACTACTGTATATATATATATATATATATATATATATATACCGGTATATATATATATATATATATATATATATATATATATATATATATATATACTATTTTTACTCTAACTTGGTCTAGTCTCATCTTTTTTACAGCTTATTTCACGTAGATTAGTGGCAGCAAAAACAATCTGGCCCTTCATTCTTTCCACAGCACTTCTTCATAGTTAGCATCATATTCTAGTGTTAATAATCTAATGCTAAAACTCAGCATTCAAGCTGGAGATAAAAATTTTAGGCTAAGTTAGAGGTAAAAGTATACCACAAGCCATGGTGACTGAATATTATTTGGAAAAAAAAAAAAAAAAAAATTACATCCTGCAGAATATTAAACTAAACAAATTTTCTTAGTACAGTAGTGAAGCTTTAATTCTACATTTTTTATAATGAACACAGAGAATGAAAGTAATGCGAGTATAAGTGGCTTGGGAATGGCTGGGAGAAGGAGGGAGGTGAGAAGACAGGAAGAAATCAGTAGGATGGAAGTTCTGGAAGTAACTAAGAAAGTAAAAATGAGGAAAGCCCCAGGAACTGAAGGAGTGTGTGGTGAAATGCTGAAGCATGGGGGAGAGATAGTAGTAGAATGGATGTGGAAGATGTGCAGATTGGCCTGGGAGGAAGGTAGAGTCCCAGAGAATTAGAAGTCAGGTATAATTATTCCCTTGTACAAAGGGAAAGGGGAAAAAGAAGTGTGTGGTAATCATAGGGGCATTTGTCTTCTTAGTGTAACAGGATAAGTGTATGGTGGGATACCTATTGACAGAGTCAGGGAAATAACAGAGGAATTAGGTGGAGAAGAACAGGGAGGTTTTAGGAAGGGAAGAGGTTGTGTAGATCAGATATTCATTCTTAGATCTTTAGTTAAAAAGTCTCTAGAGAAGGGAAAAAATTTGTATGCAGCCTTCATGGATTTGGAGAAAGCATATTACAGGGTGGATAAACAAGGATTGTGGAAAGTATTAAGAATAAAAGGAGTAGATGAGAAGTTGCTGAATGCTGTGAAGAGTACGTATGATGGTGCTAAGGCTGCAGTGCGTGTGGATAATGAACTGAGTAAATTTTTCTATTTGAAGGCTAGGTTGAAACAGGGATGTGTCATGTCTCCATGGTTGTTCAATCAGTTCATGGATGAGGTTATAAAAGAGATACAAGGTAGGGCAGTGGATGTTGGAGTGGCCCTAATGAGAGAGGGCAGTGTTTGGAAACTCCCTGTACTGTTGTTTGCAGATGATACTGTGTTGTTACGTGAAGACAAATGGGAACTGCAAGGCTTGGTGGATGAGTCTGGGAGTGTGTGTAAGAAACAGAACTAAAGGTGAATGTAGGGAAGAGCAAAGTTACGGTCTTCGAGAGAAGTGAAGTCAGTGAATGTACAATGAGGATGGATGAGGAGGAAATGGAAAATGTGAGTACGTTTAAGTACTTGGGTAGTGTGATGAGTAAGGATGGAAGTTTGGAGGGTGAAGTGCTTGAAAGGGTACAACAAGGAAGAAAGGTTGCTGGTTCTTTGAAAGCAGTGATGAGAAACAGGGAAGTGAAAGTACTATGGTAGTGTGATGAGTAAGGATGGAAGTTTGGAGGGTGAAGTGTTTGAAAGGGTACAACAAGGAAGAAAGGTTGCTGGTTCTTTGAAAGCAGTGATGAGAAACAGGGAAGTGAAAGTACTTGGGTAGTGTGATGAGTAAGGATGGAAGTTTGGAGGGTCAAGTGCTTGAAAGGGTACAACAAGGAAGAAAGGTTGCTGGTTCTTTGAAAGCAGTGATGAGAAACAGGGAAGTGAGCATGGAAGTGAAAAAGTTATTACATGACAGTATTGTGATACCAACTCTAACATATGGAAGTGAAGCTTGGACCTTGTTGGAGGGACACAAGTTAAGAGTGAGAGCAGTTGAAATGAGTTATTTGAGAGGAGCCTGTGGAGTCATACGGAGACAGACTGACAAATGAGGATGTGAAGGAGCATTGTGGTGTGGATGTGGATGTGACAGGAAGAGTTAGGAGATACACACTGAGGTGGTTTGGCCATGTGGAGAGGATGGAGAGAGAGAGATTGACAAGGAGAGTGTATGTGAGTGAGGTGGAGGGGGAGAGAGGGAGGGGAAGGCCAAGGATGAGATGGGGGGGATGGAGTGGAGAGGTATATGAGAGAGGGGGGTGTGAGTTGGAAGCAGGGCAGTGAAATGGCGGGGGACAGGGTGACATGGAGGTGATTTGTTTGTGGCCACCCTGTATGGGATTGGGGCATCTGGCAATAGATAGATAGACAGATAGGTAAATATCAGGTAAAATTTAACTCAAATTGTAAATAATACACACAGTCAGTACTGTATTCAAATTCTGAACAAAAGTACTGTTAGATGGGTGGAAATGTGTGAACTACAAAAAAATAAAAATAAAATAAAATAATAATAATGAAATGCCCTACACATGTATCAGCTCAAAACCTTGCAGATCATGTCATAAACAAAAACTGTTCAAGAATGTTAAAATATACATACTGGTACCAAATATAATCCTGAAGCAATGGTGGCTCAAGGGCCACATGTTTTCTCGTGATCTAAGTGCACATCGAGTCTGGGGCTCAAAACCCAAGCATGGCACAAATTTTAAGATTTTCATTCCTGTCCATTTGCAACGACAGGAGCAATATAGCATTCTGTCCTACTGATATGAGAATGCAATAATACACACCAAATTTTATGAGACCCAACAAGAACTGAAGCTGTAATAATAACTGAATATGGGTATGAGGACTATTCTTTTAACCAACCCCAAGGAGACTAATAAAAATTAATGAAATTCACTAAAATCTACACTTGTCAAACTTTTATGGACTTTCAACAAATACTGTACTGTACTGTGAAAACCAGTGATTCCACCATTGACAGAATACTGTAATAGGCCTACGGATAGAATACAAAAGCACAGTATAGACTACGGTATCCTTGTGATCTGTAATTGGCAGAGTTGAGCACCTCCGCAATCACTTCAGCAAACCGCAATTTCCGCAATTGCGGACCGCATGATTCAGTTGCAGCATTGCGATAGCGGCAAACTTGTCCGAAACTTGCTGTATTGCAATGCAGAAGTACTTTGGCAATCGCAATCCTGTCAGCAATCTCCCATCTGGCAGTTGGTGTCGGTTAGTACAGGCTGCAGCATGACTCATGAATATCAAGTTTGAACAGGATTCCCAGCCAGCAGTGGCAGCAGGCGAGGCGTCGCTGCATCAGTTAGCAGTAGGGATGGGTGATACCAGGAGAAATGATTTGATACGATACAATAAGACATATTATAAGCCAGCGTGGCAACAAATTTTGTGGCATGCATAGCTAATCACGCAGTTGTGACGTGTGGGTGTGAAGAAGTGTCAAGTGTCACGAGTGTGAACTTCTGAGTCAGTGAGGACTCTAAGAAGTGGTCCAAGTGAAGTTATGAATGAAGTCATTCGTGAGTAGTGAGGGTCACAGCAACTGAGTGTCACTGCGGGAAATTAATGTCATAAATAGATTATAAATACAATAATTCACTACATTACCCTTACCCCCAGTTTGTGCACCTTGTATTAAAAACTATGAAACTGGATTGCAGTTGCAGTACTGAGGTAGCGGAGCTGCACATTCCAAGTTTATAGCAGAATTGCGATTGCAGAAGGTAAGGGTAAGAGGTTGCGGTATTGTGACTGCGTTGTTGAATTTTATTGTGGTGCCCAGCTCTGGTAATTCGACCCTACCAAATTATATCTATGGCTCACTTTAGCCAACAGATACTCCTACTAACACTGCAGCAGTTACGGTCATAAGCAATATATTTATACAACATAATGCTGAGTGCCTGTGAGACAATGAAATACCTATAAGCTGGAATGACACTGATAACTCCACCCGCCCCATCCGGTTCCTGTCACTTGAAGTATTTTCGTATTTATTCACCAGAATAATACGAACAACACATAACATTACCATGATGTAGTACTTACCCCAGTACCGTTGTCGCACACCACTATTTTTCTGCCTTTACTGTCCATTTTCAGCGTGATAAGAGGTAGAACTGCTGGCCGCTGGGTGTTGACAACCAGTGAATCAGATGCTTCTTTCACATCCACTAAATTCTCATTGTAAATTAAAATATTTGTTTCTGCGTCTGTAATGGAACTTACACGTCAGATTTTCTTCTTGTATATATATTTAAACATAAGGTGGCTTCAGTGCTATCAATGAAAGCCAATTTTAGAAAAACTGACGACAATCCTCTGTTGTATCCGATCTTAGAAGCGATAACATTTATTCCTCCACAGAAAAGCTTCTAGGTCGGTGACTTTTGTCACATTTTGCCAAACCTACGTTTTATTTGATGATGTATAGCACACTTTTTTTTTTTTTTTCAGTAATCAGATGTTGAATAATTAGCCAAAAATTTCTTGAAATGCTTAGTGTTGTCACATCTTAGTGAATCTTTCATAGGCCTACTTTTTATATCAAGTACTTTATAACATAGAGTGTAACTTATTTTCATCAAAGGGCATGTGGCTACACCCAGAATCCACGGTGTGGCCACACCTACGAACGTCCAATCACTAACTGTATGCAATGTGAAATACCAGCACCAAGGGGAGACCACATGGAGTGATGGAGGCGCGAAAAGGGCCCGAGCGAGACGGGCATACGTCCCCTGCCACCGTGCGCCCCTCTTCCCCTCAACGGAGCCCGCAGGAGTACGCCACCCCGCCACACTCAAGCCATACTACTCTCGAGCCAGACCAGCACTCACCAGGATCGAGGTGGGACTTGTTTAACAACAGTCCCAAGTAGGACCACGACAACGTCCACTGTACTCCTCTCACCTACTACCCCTCGCAGGACCGCGTCGTCGTTCACTGTACCTGCCAGGGAGGGAACAGGCACAGTCCTTCCCACACCTGCAGCCTCCGCTGGGAGCAGGACTGCGGCTATGTCCACTGTGGTTGCCAGGGAGAGGACAGCCACTGTACTCCTCTCACCTGCAGTCCCAGGGCAAGGCAAAACCGCGGCGGCATTCACTGTACCCGCTGGGGAGGGAACGGCCACTGTCCTACCCTTATCTGCCACCCCCACAGAGAGTAGTACCATGGCGATGCCCAATGTGCTCGCTGGGGAGAGGACAGCCACTGTCCTCCTCTCATCTGTCTTCCCAGGGCCAAGCAGAACTGCGGCGGCGCCCACTGTGCCCGTCGGGGAGGGAACAGCCACTGTCCTTCCCTTGTCTGCTGTCCCCCACTGGGTGCAGGACCGCAGCGACGCCCACTGTGCTCGCCGTGGAGAGGACGGCCACTGTCCTCCTCTCACCTGTAGTCCCAGGGTCCAGCAGCACTGTGGCAGCGCACACTGTGCCTGTCGGGGAGGGAATGACCACTGTTCTTCCCTCATCCACTACCCTTGCGGCGCTCCTCAAGGGTAATGCCCCTTGCTCACCTCACTTCTCCAGAGGCCGAGTGGAACATCCCTCTCGCTCTCCCCACACCCCAGGGGACAGAGCTAGCTCCCTAGTGGAGCTGCAGCTGGAGAGGATCTGGAGCGGCCCCATAGTGAGCCTGGGGATACACTCACTGCAGCCAGTGCCCCTACGTCGCCCCTTGCTGCCGGGCTCCCAGAGGAAGAGACTCTGCAGGAAGCCCCTGATGGCCTCTTGATCAAGGTGAGGCTGCAGCCCCAAGCCATCCAGGGGCATCCCCAGGACTCCTGGCCAAGACCTTCCCAGCCCAGCCGACGAGCAGTCCTCCTCCAAGAGCAGGTGCAAGGAAGCGTGCCTGCTCAGGACTCAGGCCAACACACCCACCAAAGCCGCACCAGGGAAAGGCCTTCCTCCGCATTGCCCAGCAGCCCACACCAGAAGACCCAGCCATGGGGGTCTCGTGCCGATACCCGGCAACACTACTCTCCAGCCGGACCAGCACTCGCCAGGATCGGGGTGGGACTTGTGCTCTCACAGTCCCCAGCAGGACCCCGGCAAGGTCCACTGTGCATGCCGGAGAGGGAACATCCGCCATACTTCCCTCACCGACAGACCCAAGCAGGACAATGATGACGCCCATCGTGCTTGTCGGGAAGGGAACATCCACCGTACTTCCCTCACCTGCAGGCCTCGCTGGGAGCAGGACCGCGGCAATGCCCACTATACTTGCCGGAGGGGGAATGTCCACCATACTGCCCTCACCTGCCATCCCACGGCAAAGCAGAGCTGTGGCAGTGTCCACTGTGCCCGTTGGGGAGGGGATGTCCACCATACTTCCTTCATCTGCAGCCCACCACCAGGAGCAGGATGACGACAATGACCACCATGCTTGCCGGGGAGGGAACGTCCACCGTACTTCCCTCACCTGCTGTCCCAGGGACTAGTAGAACTGTGGCGGCACCCACCATGCCCGTCAGGGAGGGAACGTCCACCATACTTCCCTCGTCTGCTACCCCTGCAGCTCCCTTCAAGGGCAGCCTCCCTAGCTCACCTCAGTCCTCCAGAGGCCGAGTGGGTTGCCCCTCTCACTCATCCGACACCCCCAGGGACAGAGCTTGCTCCCCAGCAGAGTCCCCGTTGGAGAGTGTCTGGAGTGGTCCCATCGTGAGCCTAGGAGTGTGCTCACTACGGCCGGTGCCTCGACGTCACTAGCCACTGCTGGACTCCCCAAGGACGAGGCGCTGCAGGCAGCCCCTGATGGCCTCTTGACACCGGCGAGACTGCAGCCCCCAGCCGCCAAAGGACGCACCCAGGACTCCAGGCCGGGACCTACCCAGACCCACTGGTGAGCCGTCCTCCTCCTGCAAGGGCAGGCGCAAAGCAGCACGCCTGCTTGCCCTATTCGGCCCCAGTCCCGAGGGCCGCCACAAGCACCCAGGCCTCACCAGAGAAGGGCCCCCTTGACACTGCCCCGCAGCCCACATTGGACAATCCATCACATGACCAGGGACCTACGCCTCTCTCGAGAGCGCACACCTGATGGGACGCTTCCCACACCTGGGCGACACCTGCAACTACCTGGTCTCCTGTAGTCCAACTTCTTTTCTTATGTATTGATATTGTGTTTGTTCTTTGTCATTTGTACTGTGTCCAGCACTTGTATCTTTTGTAGTAATATAAGTTTAAGATTAACTAGCTTGCGTTTGAGCCCTGTTCCTTTGGTTGCATGCTCTAGACCTGGTCCTGAAAAGAACCCAAGTCAGTTACTCGTATTCAGAGGGCAAGAAGTTGAACTCTGAGTACACAGCATAACACACTCCTTTGTGGGAAATGAGTTTATGTACTGTACACCATCAACAGTTTTGTCCATGCAACTTCCCTGATCCCCCCCCCCCATGAATAACTAGATAAACAGCCGTATATATAATACATATATATATATATATATATATATATATATATATATACATATATACAGTAAAAGCTCGATTAACTGGCATCCAGTGCATCGGCACATCCGTATAACCGGGATGAAAATTCGATCCAGCATGGGGTCAAAAATATTCCAGATACCGGTCATCCCCCTACAATTGTTTATTAGTTCTGTACAGTACAGGGTAAAGTAGTGTATGCAGCTAATTTTTCAAAATTATTTTGCCTTGTAACATATGCTAAATTTTTCTTTAAATAATTTTAGTAACGTTTGGTGGTTTGTGCTCAGTCCTGTACAGTTCTCTTGCTGTTTTTTGTGTGTATTGTAGTGTACCTGTACTGTATCTTACCTGTACTGTATCTAATACTGAATAATGTACTTTATGAAATAAAGCAAAGTCCCAAGTTTGGCCCTATTTCATTTGTTTGACCTCCCAGAAAATTTCTAAGAGTAACATTCAGCTATCCAGAAAATTCCACATCCGGAAAGGAAGAATCCCCATGCATTCTGGTTAATCGAGCTTTTACTGTCTATACTGTATATATACATATATATATATATATATATATATATATATATATATATATATATATATATATATATATATATATATCCATCCATCCATCATCCAATCCTACGTTGCCCCAAGAGGAGCGTAGGAACCCGGGGCTAGGCAGTTGGTCCTGACATTTAAGATGACAGTGACCAACCTCACTCATCCCTGAGTGGCATTACGTGAGCAATAAACCCCAATCACCCCTTGGATATAAACCTTCACCGGCTCAATCCGATTGGAGCACAAAAATTACCCACTAAACCATCAGGTGCTATATATATATTTATATATATATATATATATATATATTAGAGAGAGAGAGAGGCCTCCCATGCTTTGTAACCATTTCACCATGTCTGGGCACAAATCAGGGGCGATGCCCAGAAGACACTGACGTAATGAGGTCTGTCACATTGTGCTCGAAACCCCTCCTCAGCTCCTAGAAATGAATTGTTAAGGAAGAAGTGCTGTGAAATTTCAAATGCCACTTATAAAACCTTTGGGGGATTACTATAGTATATTAACTTGGCCTAAAACTACCACCTCTCCAATCTGAACACATAGTTTAATCAAGAGATTAACACCAGAACATGATGCTTATCACAAAGAATTATTATGGAGAGCCATATTTTGATCTTATTTTTCCACTGAGTTATGTGAAATGAGTTGCAAAAGAAAATATATGTGCCAAGTTAAGGTAAAACGACTGTAGTTCTATCTCCACCTCTTCAGACACACTTCCACCAGGTTATCCCAGTACTCCTTACCAGCTCCTCTTCCTGGATTCCTACCCCTCTCTTCCTCATCTCTACCCTTCAACTCTCACCACATATAACATTCAGAGCCATGCACTCACCTCTCAGTGGCATAGCCAATGAGCTGGCCAGGATGACCGTGGCCACCCCAAAAATATGCCTGGCCACTGCAGATTTTGGGAGAATACCTCCAGGTGCTCCCTGAACAGTTTTCTTTGGGCCATCCCATAAGTGGGCCTGGCAAGCCCATTTTAAAAATTCTTGCTATGCTCCAGTCCCTTCTTTACCATCTTGCCTGTTCATTCACTCACACTCCTTATCCCCTAACCCCTCCTCCCCCAAGTTGCTACAGAAGGTTGGGAATTCTCCCAGTGTGTGCAGAGTTAAATCCCAATAGCCTAGTCTCAGTTGAACTAAAATTTTTCAAGGTTCCATTACTTCTAGGGTGTTTGAAGTGATTTTGGAGAAAAAAAAATGTCTGAGCAGGGACATGTCTTGCAGGCTCTTAGCCTTGAGTTCTTTCTTATTCAGTACATAACAAATAAGGTCCACAGTGTCAGTACTGTACTAGTAGTTTAGGAACATTAAAAATTTTGCAGTTCACTGTATGGATTTAAAAGAACACCAAAAAGTATTTTCATTTGACATGTGCGGTCCCTCAGCTATGGGTCCTGAGATAATCCTCCCTCTTCTCCCCTCACTTTTATAGCAGGTGGGGCTGGGACAGAACTACAAACATCAGATTGGCCTGAGAAGAGAAACTGGTGAGGTTTTCTCCTGAGTGGCTTGACTAACACAAGCTAGTGCATGCTGATGTTTTGACCATACTGTATATAGCATTACATAGTTTGCTGAATCTCCCTGGGTGAACTGAAATTAGACCTTTCAAAAGACTTTTATTAAGAATACAAAAGAAATGCACTTACATTGAGCTGAATAGACAAATGATATACATCATGTTGGAGTACCTCTGCTCTGTAATGTACACACCATTACACTGTACAGAATATTGTATAGCCCCAGTTTGAGTGTATACAGTAATATATTCGTATGTACAGGCCAGTTTACAGTACATAGTACAGCACTGTACTGGTGCTCAGTCAAGTAACACTTCTGTAATATGAATTCATATTCCTAATCCTTGGTTTCAACATGTGAAATAGGCTTTAGTTGATACTATGTACATGTGTATTGTATCAGCTGGCTTGCATACACGTAACATAGGTGGACAGCTCTACTGAATGAAATAGCTTATCAAATGGATCACTATGCAGCAGTTCATCACAATATGGAATTCCCTCTTAAATGGCAACTGTGAGATGAAAGAAATTTTAAGTGCCGTATTAATTTTCAATAATCTGGTGAAGACAAAACATACTGCAGGGTACTTATTAGCTGGATTATCTGCATAACACAATACCCCTTGCTTTCATCAAACATATACCAGTAAGTAATAACTTACTTATCTTCATTATCCAACTACTTCTCACAGGACTACACCAGGGTGATCCAAAATCTACCATATTATACAAAAGAATGATTTCCATCATCTGTTATCAACTTGCACACTTCTGGGATTATCCCACTGGCAGAAACATCTCTTGGCTACATTGTTGTTCTTATAAGCTTCCACTTGTCCAGTCATTCAGTACTTTACCATGCCAATGTATTGCTTACTTAACTTTTTCCTCCTCATATACTGGTTTGCTGCTGTTAAACTACTTGAAGTACATATAAGTATCAGGGAGCCCTACTAAAATAAACTAGAAGATTTAGCATTGATCACTTCTGAGGACAGAACAAAGGTACTGTAGTAACAGTACTATGAAGAGGACCCTGCACAAGTGTAAAAACAATGCATGCTCTTCTTAAGGGACCTGTGTAAAATTGCTGCCTCAAGATGTGTAGTCATCCATTGGTGAGGGTTTTGAACCATAGAATAGCAACCCAAGTAAGTTAGGTATATAATGCAAGTCAGTGTGTGACAAAGACTGACCAATACAGTTAAGGAAGACCACATACACTTGCTCAGTTTTAAATGTTGGTCAAACTGAACAGGTCACAATGAGCATGTGGATAGTCAGTCCAACAGTTTGTATAGTTTAGCATACATGTATGTTCTCTAACCCCCGGGTTCCTTCTCAGGATCACATTCCAGGTTTTCCTCAGTCTGCCCACAAACTCTCATTTTCACACTAAGATCCTTGCAACAATCACCCAATTTTTTATGTACATTCTTACTACTACTGTACATATCTTAGCCTAGATGTACACAAGATCTCATTGTCAAAACCAGTAAACAAACGACCCTTGAAATCTGCACATTATGTTCAGTGTCTTAGTTGGGTATAATTATGCTTCTATATAGTGTGCTGAAAGTGATGATGAAAGTAACTTTGGAAGAGAAACCGTAGTGGTTCAGTTGTAATGTGTTTGGTTCGTGAACAACATTTGACACGAGTCTTTGGTTTGAAATCCCATGCCATGGCAGACTCTGAAATTGGGTGCTGCTATTGTGTCCTTCCATATGAATGCATATATCTGAACCCTTGTTAACACCAATGACAACTGAACCAAGGCACAAACAAATTAAACACTTCCACTTTCATATAGACTTCTTTTACCATAGCATCCATCACTGACACATACTTAGCCAGCATGGAGAAAGATTAATTGTGGCTGTCACTCTCCCTTTGAGGAGAATGTGCAGCTCTAAAAAGGATCTCCACACATAAAGACAAAGGTAGAGAAGTGGGCAGAACAGTACATGGAAGAAAAAGAAGAAGAACGGTTAAGGTGACAATGATCAGACTAACGTACTGGTATCATACCAGCACTTCTGACCCAATCATCCACCAGCAAGTGGTTCCCATGAGACAGCATGGCATTAGGGGTGGTACAATTTGCAAATGCTTTACTTGGTAACATATTCAGTGTATTTTAATACTGGACAGGGAAGCCTTCATGTGGTGGCACTGATAATAAAGAAGGCTTCACTGATTAGATATACTGTACAAATGTCCCTTAACTCCCTCCCTGTCTCCCCAAAGGAGGAAAGTGGACTGCAGAAGGGCAGCTTCAGTCTACAGTCCACCAAGTTCAGGTCTAGATGAGCCTGGGGTCACAACAACAACAACAACAACAACGTGTATTTTCATGTGGTCCATACCAGCTCAATGTGGTAGACATATCTCTTCCACTACACCATATCACATTCCTACAATTATTTCCTCTGCTACAGAGTTATCCTACAAAACCATTAGTTTCAGTACCTATGTTTATACCTGAAACTGTTCTGAGAGGAGGCAATTTCTAAAGCCTCTGATCTTGAAAACTACTGTACCTTTCCATCACAACCTTTCATACTCCCAAGGGACTGTTAAAAATGCAGAAAAAAAAAAGAAAAAAAGTGGGCCCCTCTCCTACATCGAGTGAACTGCTTTTTAGAAATGAATCACTTAGCCATCCATCCATCTATCATCCAATCCTACATTGCTCCAAGAGAAGCGTAGGAACCCGGGGCTAGGCAAGTTGGTCCTGACGTTTAAGATGACTTAGCTAATGACATAAATACATTTCTGGGCAAGTGCATAAAACTGCAACCAGTAACTGCACATCTTAGTCTATGCATGTTTTCTTGGAGACCTCCAGTTTCTAAATGTGATGCAACACAGTAATATTAATTTAATGACAGTAATTGCACTAGGCATTTTTTCAGTTATTAAATAATACCACAACTGAAATTAACAAGCTATGTGAAACTATATTAGCACAGAGGTTATTTGGGCTACTGGGTACCCAAACACTAATGAAATCATACACTGTAGTTTGTACCCCCTTCAATATTGCCATGATCATAATCAAGTCTTCTTCAGCATCATACATGGTATAGTACATGTACTGTTCAGTATTATACCTTCCACAGTATACTTCTCCATAAGTTACTCCCTCATTTCAGCTCCAATTTGTAATGCTGTATCTACAAAGTACAATTGATTTTCCATCAGCTGTTGTGGCACCAGGCTCATCTGCATGTGAACCCAATGGAATGCAGACTGAAGTTGCTCTTCTATAGTCCACTATCCTCCTTCCATGGGATAGGGAGTGAATTGAGAGGCATTTGTAGAACCAGGCAGCTGGCTATATTGGATTCATTACATAAAAGATCCCCCTCCAGCACCTATCATTAGTTACAAAAAGCAACTGAAGATATTATTCTGGTATCAAGATTTTCTGGTAACAGGATGCAATGACCAGCAGTGCTCATAGTGTTATTAGGCACAGCTCAAAGAGCAACTTCATGCATACTTTCATATTTTGGTAGGTGGTGGTGACCATCATCCACTCAAGATGTGGTACTGCCTGCTTCTTTTTTCATCTTTATCATTCTTTTTATGTAACTGCCTTCCTGTCTTCCTATATCTCCCATCTTGCATGTCACTTTTTATTATTATTCTCTCCTTTTCAGCTGGCTGTACAATGAGTGACAAGATTAATGGTTTCATGTAGAAAACCATTTACAATGCTGAGTGGTAACCATAAAGCCAACCCATTCGTGTTCTCTATGTGTCAGCAAGTGGGTTGGTGGAGGGTCAGTGCCCCTCTCCATAATACAACTAGCTCAGAATCAAATGGCCACCCCTTATGGGATTATGGCATTTGGCTATAGAATAATCAAGCTTGTAATTTTTTTTTCCTAACAATGCACACCTTAACCCTCCCCTTTCAGCTCAAAACTGATTACTGTATCCATCTTAATGCAGTAAATGTTGTGAATGAATGATCGGGATTTAAAGAATTCTTACTGCATTCTTCACTATCTTTTCTCTCAAGAGGAGGATGGAGCTATGACATAATAACCACGTGAACGAATGCAGCTAGAAACGCTGAAATGCTTTGCTACAGTGACTTTGAAGGTTTGTTTAACCAACAAGCAGAAAAATATACCCTGTATGAATCTATCTATCTACCTATCTATTGCCAGATGCCTTAATCCCGTAAGGGGTGATCACAAACAAACCGCCTCCATGTCACCTGATCCCCTGCCATTTCACTGCCCTGTTCCCAGCTCACACCCCCATCTCTCATATACCTCTCCACTCCATCCCTCCATCTCATCCTTGGCCTCCCTCTCCCCCTCCCTCCACCTCATTCACATACTGTACACTCTCCTTGTTAGTCTCTTGTTCTCCATCCTCTCCACATGGCCAAACCACCTCAATGTATTTCTCCTAATGCTTTCTATCACATCCACATCCACACCACAACACTCATTCACTTCCTCTTTTGTCAGTCTGTCTCTCCATGTAACTTCACATGCTACTCTCAAGTAACATTTCCATTGCTCTCACTCGACTTGTGTCCTTCCAACAAAGTCCAATCTTCACTTCCATATATTAAAGCTGGTATCACAATACTGTCATGCAGTGACTTTTTACTTCCATGCTCACTTCCCTGCTTCTTATCACTACTTTCAAAGAACCAGCAACCTTTCTTCTCTGTTGTACCCTTTCAAACACTCCATTCTCCCAACTTCCATCCTTACTCAGCACACTACCCAAGTACTTAAATGCACTCACATTTTCAAATTCCTCATCATCCAACCACTACAAATAGCTGAAAATGGAGTTGGTTTTCCTTAGCAAAATGATCCAAATACAGCACCTTCAAACACTTCTTATATGTACCAAGAAAGTGATGTAGTGGTACCATGACTTCTTGTAACCCAGAAATCACTTGCCACTTTGGGTGGTAACCATATAACCACATGGAGGCCTTGTGGTCAGGTGGGTTAAGGTGCTTTAGGATTCATATTTGAGGGGTGGTTGGGGTTTACTGCTCATATAATGACACACAGGCACAAGGCACTGGTCTATCTATCTATCTATTGCCAGACGCCATAATCCCGTACGGGGTGGCCATTTGACTCTGAGTTATTTGTTTTACAGGGAGGGGCACTAACCCTCCACCAACCCACTTGACATGTAGGGAGCACGTATGGTTTGGGTTATACTGGTCACTTTTGCCTTAAATGTCGTGAATGAGACATCTAGCCCAAGGGCCTATGCTCCTGGTGGAGCAATGAAGGACTGTCTGATAGAACTTGCTTAGTTTCTATTATGTTATAATACTATACATTTATATTGGTGACAGTGAATATACAATAATAAATAAAAATCCCAATTCTACTTTCCACAAAAACAGAGTAAAACAAGATTCGGAAACTAAAAGAAGGCAAGAATCCAGTCTAATACTTCATAGCAGCAAGACATCTAGTAGTGCTATACACCTGAAAAACTTGTTCTTTCATATGTCATAAGTTTCAGTACCCTTCAAAATGCAATCACAATGTAACAAACGTTTAAATACAAAAAATATTATTAAACACATTGAAGATAAAAAAAATAACAATACACTGATTACCTTGAATTTTATCTAGATAGAATAAGGTGCTTCTGATATATTGTACATCTTAATAGTCACTTATCATCATCATAGAAAAAAATCTTATGAAGGCCCATGCTAATGGTGTAATATCCCACTCTGTACACCATCTACACACCATCCTTCACACCCTGTAGAAAAAAAATGAAATTCCTGAAACAGATACTTTCAGTTATCATGAACCTTTCCACAAAAACTGGAGTACCATCTTATAAATCCAGTATTTTACACTACTGGGTTAACGAGCATGATGTATCATAAAACAAATTTATCATCTCAACTCTCAACCCCCTTTCCCACTTTAAGGTGTGGTAACACAGAGTCTAGAGAGCAAGAAAATACCAGTAATCTACAGTCTTAGAACTATTAAAAGCCTACCCGAATGAATGTACCACACTCTTTCACATCTTGGAATTTTGGCACCACCTCTCAGGCATAAATATCCATCCATCTGTCCATCATCCAATCCTACATTGCCCCATGAGGAGCATAGGAGCCCGGGCCTAGGCAAGTTGGTCCTGACATTTAAGATTAGAGCGACCAGCCTCACTCGTCCATGAATGGCATTACGTGAGCAATAAACCCCAACCACCCCTTGGATATAAACATTCACCAGTTCATTCCAATGGGAGCGGAATAATTACCTACTAAGCCACCAGGAGCCAAAATTTGGTTATATGGTTACCACCCAGTGTAATAAATTGTTTCCTGGTGTACAGGAAACCATTTGGCTTGTCACTCAGTGTACAGTCACCCACAGGCAGAGGAAAGAATGAAAGAAAGAAAGACGGAAGAGGGAGTGTAAAGTCACCCATTGGCAGAAGGATGAGGAAAGAGTGAAGGAAAGAAAGACAGAAGAGGATGGAAGGAAAGAAAGATGGAGGAGAGGAAAGGGCAGAAACCTGAGAGCAGCACTACATCGAGTGAATGGATGGTGAGTGTCCCCACCTACCACAAACATCCACACTTACATTTACACACCTACCCATCAGCTAGAGTAAGTTCAATGCCTCTCTCTCTCTCACACACACAAAAAAAAACTTTCCACACTTACACAAGATTCTTCTGACCAGAACATCTACTGTCAGTTCCCTAGCCATATTGGCTTCCATACCTCACTTTCTCATACTTACTTACGTCTTTCAACCTTCTTGGCTTACCACACCTCCCACTTTCAAACTCATTCCATTGCACCTTTTCACCATCTTATTACACCCATTCTCTCCACATCATCATACCAGCTAAGGGCATTCTCTTCAACTCTTGTGTGCACTGTCTTCCACAGTCTACGAATTTCATGGATCACATTATTCCTTATCCTGTCCACTCTTCCCATTCCCCATAACAAGCTCCACATTAAAGGGTGCTAATATGGGTCTGACTGTTAGTTTTTTTAGATGCTGACAAACATTTCCACATCTTACTGTCATTCACAGACTATAAGTTATGTACTTAGTTGTGATGTACAATTTTTCTCAACCAGTTTTCATTTGATATCAACTAAACTTGGTGAATGGACTGATGGTCAAGCAAGGGATTGCCTTATTGTTTTGAAAACATCAGATCAAAGGTCATGGTCACAAGGCAAGGTAAACAAAAATTTGATCCAATACAAACCAAACTCAGTGGGAGGGTTTACAGTAAGGCAAGAAAAAGGGACGCCGATTTTGAGAAGTCAAAGGTCGAGGTCCGAGTTTAATATCACTGTGTAAGCAAAGTAAGTTTTTATCTGATCTGGATCTAACTTAATGGAAGGGTTCAGGGCTGACCTAGTTTTTGAGAACAGGATGCCAACACTGCATGTACATTAAGACTACTATGACTGTTATTGTATTTATTATTTTTGTCCTTCCCATGTTGTCTTGCTACTCTTCCCAGAAATATCTTGTTTTACTATGGCCTAGTCATCAACTATTATCATGCCATGATAGCTGCAGCTATGAGTCATATGTTCTCCTTTTACAATACAGTAATATATTTCTTTAATGCTGTCTGTTAACATGGCTTATAATGTTGATGCTGAATCTGCAGCTTAAGAAAAGTTTGATTAGCAGGGAAGACCCTTCTTTGCTATCCTTTAGTAGGCTAGTAACACACAGCTAGCCATCCAAGTTACTGCTGTTATCCTCTTTATGTCCTTATGATCAAATCACTTGGTAGGGTCAACTTAAGAAATTTTTATATGATTTAAATAAAACTTTATGGTAGGGGTCAGGGTAAACCAACGGTTCATGGGCATGATTTTGAGATAAATCAGGCACAGGGTATGGTCAGCATTTAATGTGTGTGTTTCAACGTACAGGGAATTCACTGTCTGTAATGTTTGTCAGCATCTACTGTGCTTGCCTGCATAGTTTTATACCCATCACCCTAACCCTGTTGTTATTGCTGCACCTCCAGGCTCATCTGAATCTGAACCCGGTGGACTGCATATTGAAGCTACCCTTCAGCAGCGTACAGTTTCTCCTTTTGGGGGATAGAAGGTAGTTGGAGGATACTTGTGTAACTGGGCAATACTGGTGCCAACACATGAAGCTCTCTCTCTTTAGACCCTATTCATAAATGGGGTGGCTCAGATAAAGAAATATGGAAAGGTATTCAACAGCTGGAGCAGAAAGGTCTCCCCTGAGAACTCTCAGGCCCAACAGGGGATGGAGGACAATTTACCCTCATATTCCCTCTGTGTTACAGGAACCAACTAGAATGCAGGGGTGGCAAGGGCCAGGAATCCCATGGCTCTCTAAACACTTACCCCAAAAAGGTGAAAGTGGTCAAATAATAAATATAAAAAATAAGTATTAATAATAATAATAATAATAATAATAAAGATGGTGAAATGACTAACGAATTATTTTCTCCCTATAGCCGTATCTTTCCTGGAGTCCTCTTACAAATCTATGTACAGGTATGTAAATATGGAGAGAAAAAGACTTCTCAATTTACAAAAACATTGTTTCACTTTGTACAACAACTGCTATACAAAAAACTAATGCATGTGGTTTGTCCATGATTCATCACAAAAAGCATTGAGCAAAACTTGAACAGTTTCTTTTGCCAGATGTATGCATTTTCAGTTCACAAACAACAAAAGAACAACATTAATAGTAAATAATAAATATATATATATATAAACAGAATGGGTTATTACAATGTTATGCAAGGTAAATATGACTGCTGGTGTTACCATGAGAGTACCTGAGGTGTATGAACCAAGGTTGGCCTCCAGTCACAGGTAAAGATGGAGGCCATGGGAAACTCTATCTAAAATACACGAGTTTCAGCAAATCTTCTCACAGAGAAGGAAATTAATTTTTTGGACTTTAAAACCCTTACAACATAAAACATACATGCTGATGATACAAGCTCTGCGCAGTATGATTATGATGCGTAAGTAGTAAGTACAATACAAAAACGAACAGCTCAAGATTAAATATTTCTAAATGTAAATGACTGTTGTGGGTAAGGGAAATCAGTTGGTATGAAGTGAAATTGTTGAGGTTATCGTCACAACCACAGCCGCAGCCACAGTGAGGGGCGGTGGTGGCAACTCATCACAGCCGATGACCAGAAGACCTGTGCAGTGGTCCGTTCTCCGGGGGTGAGGAGAATCCCACGCGGCCGCAGCAGAGCGTCCCACAGCAGTTAGTGGCTCTCAGGCAACTTGGTGTACTAAGCAGTCCAGGCATACTGAGCCTGACACAGCCACACTGACATACTGTGACCCGGCTGGTTGTTGTTGCAGGTGGTGGCACGTGCAGGGTGGAGGACGGTCGCAACAAGGGGCGTGTGCCTTAGCTCAAAGGTGTGTTAACAAGACTCGACTAGTCATGGGGAATGCTTTGCTCATAAACTCACAACTGCCTGCCAATTGACCCGTAAGTGTGCCAAAGAATACAAGATTGTGTAAACACAGAGTTGCAACAAAGGACTTCCCAGTGCAGGCTGGCAAAAGCCAAACCCAAATAAGCAGACAGTAGCAAAATACACTACACGTGTTGTGAGGTCATATCCAACCACCTGCACCCACCACCAGCACAGCCCCACACTCCCGACCCTAGAGCTGGTTCGCGCCTCCCTTGCAACCCTCTTGGTTCACAGTTAGCCAAGTTACTTACATCTTGAATATTGCCAACCACACACAATTGAAAAATGGCATAAATCAATATTCCTTTATCTCTTAACAAAATGCATTTTGCAACTCATGATATATTAAGGGCACAAGTAAAATTACTTCCACTTCTGTAGGTAATTAAATATGTCTATATACATTATATATATCTGTATGTAATATATATATATATATACATATATATATATACATATATATATATATATACATATATATATATATATATATATATATATATATATATATACATATATATATATATATACATATATATATATATATATATATATATATATAAATGACTTGTGGCCAAGGTCAGGTATGGGGATACAACACCAGCTCTTGTTGGGTCAGGGAGGCTATGTCATGTCAGGTCAGTTGCCTAGAACTGTGTGCTAGTACTACTGCCTCTGAGAGCTCCACCTACTGGGATCCAAGTCCTTTATGGGTACCTGCAAAGCATCCAAACACCACTCAGAAACCAGCAGGGAAACAGCTTAAATTAGTACACCACATTCAAGATCAAAGAAGGGAACACATACTGAATTACAGTACAAAGAATCATCTGTACATATGTGCTAAGTTACTCTACTGTGTACAGTAGTTCAAGAATAAAGGCACAACCAAAGCAAGGAAAAGAAAACAGTCTCAACAATAAAGGAGCAAGTACACATGCAAAGTAATGAAAAAATACTGTTCACTGCACACAAGGATAACAAAAAACAGGATAAATATATATAAAAATAATATCTCCCAACATCAACTAATAACGTTAACTTTGTTTGGTTAATCACAAATATGTTGATCATGAATAAACTAAGACATCACAAGTATATATGTATATACATACATAAATCTATTTGTGTACCAGTATTGGTACCATACACCATGTTATCTAGAGAGGAAGATATGTACAGGGAGAAAGCAGAAAGAATTTTAGTTGTGTCCCATGACAGAATGAATGACCAAGACAAAAGGACCTTGGTCTGTCCAAGTCTGAAGCTCCTTTTATCACAAGTACACTCATATACTACCATACCTAAGGCAATATTCATCAGTTTCAACGAAAAACCAATACGATATTAAGCTGAATAGTAACTGCGCTATAGAAACTATTCCCTGATGTCAAGGATGTTAGTACTGTAGTGTGAAAAGTAGATTTAGTAATACAGAATGAAATCCGAGCAGTCCCTGTGACATGCATGTGGTGCAATACAAGACACTCGCAAAATATGAATCCACTGTACACTGGTACTATTGCTAACAGCACATATAATGTGAAACTGCAAAGAACTACTGTATTACTGTACTACAGAAACAGTTAGTGGCGATTATGCGGTACCTGCACTACATGGTACATTCTAAATTTTAAAAATAACTTCTATTCGAATCTCTTAAAAAAATAAATATTCTTTATCTACACTGTAAATAGAGGTATATTATTATTTTTTACTGATTCCATTATTCATTTTTCATTCATCATCTAATTCAGCGTTGCCCCATGAGGAGAGTAGGAGCCCGGGACTAGGCAAGTTGGTCCTAACATTTACGATCAGAGTGACCAGCCTCAGTCATCCCTGAGTGGCACTAAGTGAGCAATAAACCCCAACCACCACTTGGATATAAACCTGCACTGGCTCAATGTGATTGGAGTGCCTTAATTGCCCACTAAACCACTAGGCGCCATAATTTGGTTGTATGGTTACCACCCGGCATGGTAAATGGTTTCCTGGTGTACAGGAAGCCATTTGGCTTCCCACTCAGTGTAGTCACCCATAGACAGAAGGAAGAGGAAAGAATGAAGGAAAGAAAGACAGAAGAGGAAGTATGGACAGAAGGAAAAGGAAAGGGCAGGCACCTGAGTGCAGCACTACATTGAGTGAGTAGGTGGTGAGGGCCCCCACCAACACATAATTCCATGGCACAAGGACGTTAAATGTAACATTTCAAGTATCATGACATGGAAGTCAGGAATGCAAGATCAATGCTGCATAAGGCAGTACTGTTACAGCATCACAGCAATCTAATCTACCTAATTAGACTCACCAATAATAAACTTGGTTAGTAGTGTTAACTGTGAATATCCTGTCCAGTACATCTGAGGTCAGTATGCATTAATTTATGCTTTGTTTTCTGAGTTATGACACATTAAGCAGTATTTGGAATTACATATAGGCTATCATAGAATTAGGAGAAGACTTACAATGGCTTAGACAACAGTAATCATTGTATGAAGATGCATAATAAAACACACTACTAAATAAAGGTTTATCAAGGATGAGCTTAGTTTTAAATAAAAAAGACAAAATCTACTCAGGGGGAGGTGGGGGTGGTGTTGGAGGGGGAGGCTCTGAAGGCAGGGGTGGGTTGGAAGTAGCTGCAGTTGTTGGAGGAGGGGGCTGGGAAGGAATGTACACAGGTGGCATTCCTTGCATGTATGGAATGGGTGCTGGGGGTGGATGTGGAGGAGGATATGGGGGAGGAGGGAAGTTAAAATTTGGAGGAGGAATGCTGTACTGATAATACTGGGGATAGTGATATGGGGCAGGCTGTACCATGGGTATCATTCCAACTGGAGGTGGGACATGTGGAGGGAATTCTGGTGGGGGAGGACCCCTATGCTGGGGTGGTAAATGTTTCCGCTGCTGGTAAGATCCAGAATCCCCAGTCTGGGATCTGTGGTGACCACCCACCTGAGGGGCTGTGTGGCTGGACCGGGCCTCGCTCCCATTGCGTGGAATCTTCGCCAGGTGAGCCTCGCCGGGACTGTGATCTCTCTCTCGTTTCTTTGATTCCTTGTCTGGACGAATTCTATCCCGGCTAATCTTGATCTTCAAAGAGGTAGTGGGGGTGTCACGTGTTAGGTCACCAGCAGGGCTGCTCTCAGGAGATGTAGAGGAGGTACCAAATAGCTCTTTCTTGCTCAGCTTTGACTTATGGATCTTAATCTTGGGGATACTCGGGGTGGTGTTGGCATTAGTTGTACCAGCTGGAGCAGAGCTAGGTGCTGTTGTGGCATGAGGTCGCAGGGGTGCTGACGTAGGTTCAGGTGTGTATAGAATCTTATCTTTAGGAATTGTGATCTTGATTGGCCCACTGCCACCATCAGCATTACCAGTGCTACGAGGTTTTTCCTTTCCCTTTTCTTTCTCTTTATCTTTGTGCTTTTTGTGCTTCTTTTTCTCCTTATGTTCCCTATCCTTGTGCTTATCTTTTTCTTTGTGTTTATGTTTCTTTTTCTCCTTGTGCTTATGGTGAGGATGGTCATGCTTGTGTTTCTTGTGTTCAGTGATCAGAGTTCCACCAACAGCTGCAGGTGTGGGGTCAGCTTGAGTTTCCTTTTCTTGCTCAGGCTGAGGTAACTTCACTCTCAGAACTGGTTCACTAGGGGTCTTCTGTGGTGTCTCTCCAACACCACTTGAAGAAGTGTTCAATGATGGAGCTGCTGGCTTGGCAGCTGTATTTCCCCCTGCAGCATTTGCGGCAGCTTCTGCTGCACGTACTTTGATTGGGGTGCCTGGGTCATTAAGGGCAGTGCGATATCTTGTGTCTTCCAACTTGGTAACCATAGGTACTAACTCAGCTTCTCCCTTCTCACTATTACGCCTCTCACTGTCTCGAGACCTCCTGCCACTTGAAGATTTTGATGATGGAGGTGTGACATGTGGAGCATGAGTAGCAGGTACAGCACCATTGGTGGCGGAGTGATGGTGGCGGGCACTATGGTGGTTGGCCCCTGTAGCTGTGCTGCCACTCTCACTCCCTCGATGCTCACTGCTTACACTGGTACCACTGACACTGGAAGCAGAGTGGCCACTGCTCATGTGCTGATGCTGAATTTGCTGGGTAGGAGGCTGTTGACAGACCACTGGAGATTTGCTTCTCTGATTTGAAGATGGTGCTAATAAGCTATTATCTTCAATGATAGCAGAGATATCTGGCTTAGTAGTCTCAGAGTCAGAATTGTCAAAAAGTTCATCAGGTGGCCCATCACTCAGATTAAGGAAAGAGTTTTCATTCAGAAAGTCACTTAATGCAAACTCAGGCATATCACTATTATTAAATATTGTATTGTACTGGGACTTTGCCTCTTCCTTTGGCTCACTCTTTATTTCAGTTTTAATTTCAGACTTCACTTTAAACTGCTCTTGCTTTGGTTCAGGAGGTTTACGTTCTGAAGTTTTCTGGTCAAGTTTTACATCTTTTTTCCTATCGATTAATGCAGAATCTAAAGACTGTCTAGAGGGTTTCACATCTACTAATTGCTGCTGTCTAATGTCTGACACACTTGGCTTTACATCCACTCCAGGCAACCTTCCATCCACAACACTACCACTAGTCCTACTCTTATCGTAGCGTTCACGTTCACTATCACTACGCACATTAACATCCCTCCTCTGTTGCTGCTGCTCCTGCCGTGTGGCTTCACTTGAAATCCTGAGAGACTCTAGGGAGGGCTGAGAGTCCCTTGACACCTGTGTAGTTCCATGTCCATGAGTTTTATGGTTGCTACTGTGAGAGGCCGAGGCCTTAGGATGCTCAGGATGACTATTCCGCCCACTGCTACTGCTCTTTCCGCTCTTGGACCTCATGGGCAGTGAAGCATGAAGGCCTGGGTGGGAGGAGGTGATGGCAGCAGCAGTAGTGGAAGCAGATGCAGCTTGGGATACATGAGATGTGGTCACCATTGTGAACTGTTTACTCTCACGGGGGTCAATCAAATCTCGATCCCTCATCTTCTCACGCTCCCGTCTCTCTTTCTCACGCTTCTCATTGTATTCCTTAAGGTTTAGTTTGGGTGGTTGCTGGTGTGGGTGAGGCTGAGATGGGGGAACTTTAAGGCCTGGAAAAAATAAAAAAAATAAAAAAAAATAATAATAGTAATAATAATTATCCATCATGTGGAAATCTCTGGCTACCAACTACAGCTATTATAAAAACTATAAATATATATATATATATATATATATATACACACACACATATCCATCCACCATCCAATCCTACATTGCCCTATGAGGAGCATAGGAGCCCAAGGCTAAGCAGTTGGTCCCGACATTTATGATGAGAGTGACCAGCCTCACTCATCCCTGAGTGGCATTACATGAGCAATCAACCCCAACCAGCCCTTGGATATAAACCTTCACCAGCTCAATCCGATTGGAGCGCATTAATTACCCACTAAACCACCAGGCGCCAAAATTTGGTTATATGGTTACCACCCAGGGCAGTGAATGGTTTCCTGGTGTACAGGAATATATATATATATATATATATTGTATACATGCATGAGGAAAAAGAAGAAACCTAATTTTTTAAATAGCACACCAACTAGCTGGCATAGCATGATTATGACAGGAGCGCTGTGTAGTGACAACTCTGAGATTTAGTCTAACACTAGCCGTATCATACCATGTCAATTAGTCATCAAGGTACATGTGCTTGAGTGGTTGGTGATTTCTTGCAAGCTAAACAATGAAGGATCTTGAAGAAGAATGAGTTTACATGAAATTCTGTTTCAAACTGGGAAAATCTTTTACTTTCTGAAAAATGTCATAACAAGTGATGAAAAGAGCATGCCAGAGTTGCTCAAATGTGAATGTGACGTTGATTGTCTTTTCATACTGGAAGGGCATCATTCATTGTGGGTTTGCTCCATGTGGTCACAGTCAGTGACGAGTTTTACTTGGACATCCTGAAACGTTTGAGGAGGCAACATGAAGGAAAAGGCCTGAGGAGTGATCAAACAAAATCTGAATGAAGCACCATAACAATGTCCCTGCTTCCCTGTTGCTCCTGATCCGCGACTTTTTGGTGAAGCACAAGATGACTATTGTTCCCCAGCCACCCTACCCTCTGGATCTCGCCCCTGTGGATCCCCCCCCCCCCTGATATCCACTGCGAATGGTCACTGATTCCAGATGGCAGAATGAAAATTCACCAAGTGCACTAAGAGTGTGAACCTTGATGACTTAGTGATGTGGCATGTTGTGGCTAGTGTTAGAATAAAGCTTCAAGTTGCCGTTACACAGCATTCCCATTGCAATCATGCTGTGCTGGCTAGTTGGTGAACTATTTAAAGAGTTTTATTCCTGTGTAATTCACCGGGTCGGTCAGGATCACTTGATGGTCGTGATCGTCAGCTTTTACCCTCCCGGAAGGGAGCTGGGAGCTCATATAGTCCGATCTAAGGGCAAGGCTGTGACCTTCACACACACACACACACACACACACACACACACACACCCGTCCCCTTGCTCAAGGGGGACAGTAACCACCCACTTCATCAGTGAAACTTTTCGCAACCCGAGCGAGGCGCGAACTCCCGTCCACCAGTTGGCAAGCGAGAACGTTACCACTGCACCAGCGAGCGGTGTGTGTGTGTGTGTGTGTGTGTGTGTGTGTGTGTGTGTGTGTAGAGTTGGTGAACTATTTAAAAAGTTTTATTCCTTTCTGTGTGTGTGTGTGTGTGTGTGTGTGTGTATGTGTGTGTGTGTGTGTGTGTAAATAAAGGTCCTACAGAAGTAGCAAATCTATTTTATATTAACAAGCAGAGGTGCACGAATGGAGGAGGGGAGGCAACTGGAAAGTGGAAGTGCACAGTACAGTGCTACATGAGCCCTTTCCCTCTGTGCAAATGATGGTAGTGATAAGCAAATGCAGGAAGGATGGTATTAAGAACCAGCTGAGAAGAGTAAGGCATTATGAGAGAGGTGAGTGAGGCTTATTTATGGGATGAATGTCACTATATGACATAGTGACAACTCGTCCTTAAACATGATATATTCAAAACTTAACCTTACTTATGCAGTCAGTCACAGCAGTCTTAAGAATACTGTAGACTGTCAATTGAAGTGTTGAAGTTAATAACTCCACTGTCTGTAAAGAGTGTCTGCAATGACATTTTAGTCTCAAGTGTATGGGTCCTCTGTAAACACAAGATAAAAGTAGACAGATTGAATATACGTGGAGAGTATATCATCATTATCGTCTAATCCTGTTTTACCCCACAAGCAGCATAGGAGCCCAGAGCTACGCAGGTTGGTCCTGACATTTACGATGAGAGTGACCAGCCTCATTCATCCCTGAGTGGCATTAAGTGATCAATAAACCTCAACCACCCCTTGGATATAAACACACAATAAAAAACTTCATCTCTTTTTAGCTAAGCAAATGACTAAATGGTTTCTACCTCACAAATGGTGAGTAATGTTAGTGATATGAAGCAACCAGTGTGGAAGATATGTGCCTGTCAGGCAGGGTTGAGAATGATAAAAAGCTGAAATTTGAGTGAATGGATGTGTAAGCTACTTCATTTGGCTTTCCGCTTGTATGCGTGTATCCAGATATTTTTTACTTCAAAACCCCCAATCAAGGAAGGACTACATTATTGTCTACTTTTTGTAGTGATTTAAAAGGTTCAGGGTTCTTATCTTAAACTGATGCAAACAGCATAAAAAAATAAAAGCCAAGCTGCTAACTACTGGGGATGGGGGAAGAGTCAATACATCTTTAGTTATATCTGCCATTAGTGTACATTTATTTCACCTATATCTGTTGGAGAAAAGCAACTATATGGTAAATATAAATTAAAATTTCTATATATGCATGCATACCGGGTATATCAAGGACACTTAAATTTACTGAGAAAAAGCACCTATACAGTATTGTAGATATCAAATTAAATTTTTTATGTTGAGACAAATCTATTTCTGTGCATCAAAACATTAGATAATTTACTTTAACACCAACCATTAACAGAACTGCTTATCCAGTAAACTGGGTTATCTATGAAAAATAATCAACTTCATCAAACTATTCCTAGACTTACTGGACTTGCTGTGGGAGTTGTGGTCATGGGTGCGAGAAGTTGCCGATGACGAGGATGTCCCGGTCAGAGCCAGGGAAGTAGGACGGGAGGAAGGCACCACAGAGGAAGATAGAGAGGACGACCCTGACTGACTTCCTCCCTTGCCTCGGTCCTCACTATGTTGGGAACTGATGATCTTTTTCATTCGGTTAGGACACTTATCCAGGATGGCTAGAAACTCATTAGTCAGCGTTTCTAGCAACTCAGGTGTTACAGTCTTGTCCACATACCAAAACCAGTCCTTCCCCTCCGACACTCTCTGGATCTGTATGAATGACATGTAAGCATGCACACCAAGCAGCTTGATATGTTAACATTTCAAGTGTGGTAAATTAGTTTCATATGAAATAGCTGTAAACAAGTTGTTTTCAATTATCCAATTTTTAAATCTTAGATTTGTCAACCTACAAAATAAATAAGTAGTAAACTCCATTTCTACAAGACATAATTACAACGGAGAAAATCTATGATACATAAACTCCATCCATAGCTGTTTTTCTCAAACACATAAGGTGAGAGGGATCCACAAACAGGAAATCAAAAGTACAACTACCAACAATACAACTTATATCCATTAACTCATTGTTAACCCCTAGGAAGGAGGGATACTGCCCCCAGTATTCCTGTTTGTCGTATGAGATGACTAAAAGGGGCCTTTTTGTCTCCAAATTTTCTCTCCTTACTATCTTCTTTTGCACTTCTATCCAACTTTTCTTTTTGATATTTCCATGTTTCTTCCAACTTTTATTTTCCTTCTACTCCTCCAGTACCATACAGCCACGTTATGGCTTGGTGCTAATTTGCTAGCTCTTAATTATTACTTCCTTCACTTACTGTTGAAGTTTTAACCCCACAGGCTTTGTGTATTTATATAAAAAAAAAAAAAAAAAAAAAAAAAAAAAAAAAAAAATTGTCATGGCTTTTGCTTTCTAGGAGTTCATACAGTAACTGTTCATTCACATAATCACTTAACACAACTATCCATCCCTCATCATCTTTGTCATCCACATCACTTTTACTGTAACTTCACTTATATACCCCATATTCTTTCACAATAGTGTCTGCATCGATCCATTCAATGTGTCTTCACCATCTCAGCACACCCATCTACCCTTTGATAAGAGATGTCCTTACTCTCATCTTTCATTAATCTCTGTATTTCTTACCTTTTCTGCCCTTTGCTAATGGTATGTATTCTTTAACACCCACATCTACTGCCTGCCCTCACCCCAGTTTTTCACAAGCATTCCATTCCAAGATTTCATATCCATACATTAACATGGCACAAACATACTTTCAGCCAGTCCTCTTGCAGCCTCCATACTTATTCATTAATTTGGCTTCATGGCTTTAACATCAGCCAGTTTATTTCCTTGGGCAACTCTACTCTCCATTTCCCTTTGTCGCCTGCACCATGACAGCCATATTCCCCCACCAATTCAAAGCTTAGCTCCAAAGCTAGGGTAATAGATTAAAAAGCTACAGGGTATCCACTCTAGCTTTGAATTTACAACCGATCAATTATGATTTCATACACAAATAAGAGAAGGATGCAACAAAAATATCCTAAACATGCTTTCCCATCATTACTAAAAAAAACATAGACTTCTAAACAAAATACAGATCACACATTTTGATTAGGAAGCAACGTTGGGTCTGGTTAGTACTTGGATGGGTGACCGCCTGGGAACACCAGATGCTGTTGGCATCCCTACGTGTCAAGTGGGGTTGGTGGAGGATTAGTGCCCCTCCCTGTAAAACAATTAACTCTAAGCCCTTGGCCACCCTGTTTGGGATACATGGCGTCTGGCAATGAATGAATGAATGAAGCACCAATCAACATTAATGGATGAAGATATTGAAGTTTCTGCCTAACACTGTGACTGGGGCTCTTATTAATACCTCCACAAAAAAATACCTGAACAAGCATTGTAAGAAATATTTTCATTTCTCAAGAACAGTAACAATATGCATGGGGGGGGGGGGGACCACTAAATTTTGTAAAACATTTTTTTTTTTTTTTTTGCATTCATGGATCTGGAAAAAGCATATGACAAAGCAGAGAGAGAAGGATTATGGAAAGTTTTGCACATGTATGGTGTAGATGGTCAGCCACTAGGTGCCATCAAGAGTATGATGGTAGTGAGGCATGTGTAAGGGTGAATGGGCATCTAAGTGATTGGTTCATGATCAATGTTGGCATGTGACAAGTTTGTGTGATGTCCCCATGCCTGTTCAATGTAAATATATGGACGGGGTGATGAGAGAAATAAAAACATGAGTAACGGAGAGAGGGATGGCATCAGTAATGAATGGTGATGGATGGAATATCTCAAATTTGTTGTTTGCTGATGATGCAGTGCTACTTGCAAATACCGGACAAGAGCTCGGTAGACAAGTATAGAGTTTTGTAGATGTCTGTGGCCGTTGTGCTTTAAGAGTAAATGCAGAAAAGAGTAAAGTGAAGGTTACTGAGAAAGATGACTCCCAGTGTGATATTACAGTGAATGGAGAAACTGGAATTGGTGAGAGCTCAAATTACTACATTTTTATTATTATTTTTTTTGTGTGTGTGTCCGACTATGGGCATAGGCTTCACAGCCTGCTATCAAGGCTGAGCAGTTCTCCTACATACCATACACCTCTACATGTCACCACTTTGGCGCTAATACCCACCGTCCATATTGAATACATGCTAGGGCTGTCTCATACAGGATTGGTGTATTGGTATTAGCGAGGGTATTTTTACATGTCGGCGGGTCTTCTGGTAGATCAGTAAAGCCTGATTTAATGAAATTCAAATCCTTAAACTGTTCCCTGCCCCAGCCGGGATTCGAACCTGGGTCCGTTAGGACTACAGGCCACCTCTCTACCAATTGAGCCACCGCCTCCCCTACAGTGATAGAAAAGAGAGGAAAATGTGCAAAAGAAGTGGAAACTAGAGTGACACAAGGAAGAAAAGTAGCTGGTGCTATGAAGGCCTTGATTAAAAAAACAGGCTTGAGTGTTGCAGCTGTGCGAGGCTTACATGAAGGAGTGTTAGTGCTGACTTTAACATAATATGGATGAGAGACCATGGTGTGGCATGGAAATAAAAAGTCAAGAGTAAGAACAGTGAAGATGGGACTGTTGGGGAACGTATGTGGAGCACAGAGAATGAATAAGATATGGAATAATGTGATACGTGAAAGATGCAGAGTGAGGAAGTCTGTGGACACTAGAATCAAAGAAAGTGTACTGAGATGGCATGGTCATGTGGAGAGAATGGAATGGATGACAATAGAATGGTGAAGAAGGTACATCTAAGCGAACTTGAAGGAGGTAGGAGGTGAGGTAGGCCAAGAAGAAGGTGGAGGGATATGGCAGACGAGAGTGTGAGGAAGAGAGGTATGGAAGTTGGTGAGGCTAAGGACTGACAAGAGACCGAGCTGGATCGATGAATTTTGTGCGGAGAAGCGCATTACCAGGAATTTGGCACCCCTTTTAACATGACAGCAATCGGACTGACTATCAGATAGGTTTATGTGAAGCTGCAGAATGTGGTAAGTTCTTTGGTCTATATGATGAAGCCAGGATTCTGTGGGCTTGAATGAGTGAATGGAAGCGTGGCCCACTGAACTGGGCAACCTTTGGCTGCCTGGACACTGCTACTCCTCACCCTGCCCTAAGGTGGGCAAGGTCCAGGTGATGATGTCACTGAGACAAGATGATAAGAAACAGCATCCAGTAACACTTACCGTACGTGAACAGAATCTTCATTTGCTGATGATGGATGACCTTATGGAAGACACTTTTTTACTCATATGCCTCACCTATACCATACTAAGGACACTGTTTGATGGTATCAATAATACCAGTCACATTAACCTACCATACATGTCATCTGACACAAGAGACAGATCCCCAGAGACCCTGACTTCGCAATATTCACTTACAACCAGTCGAAGCACATCATTAGCAACCTTAAGCATTCATCTGCCCATGGACCAGACAACATAGGCAACATACACCTTAAACACCTTGAACCATAAGGCATACAAGCACTCACCAACTTACCAAAATACAGCAACTCATCCAACATAATACCCAACATCTGGATGCACGGCACTATCATCACTATCCCCAAACCCAACAAAGACCTCACATTACCTTCCTCACACCACCCCATCACACTCCTCTGCACCCCCTCCAAAGTCACTGAACGACTGGTATTACAACTAGTTACACCTCATATCCCTGTAGCCCCATCAGAACATGGTTTTAGGCCACTACACTCCACAAACACCCTTCTTACAGACCTTACACAGAGTTTTTGATGGCATCAATTCAGCTAGGCAAACACACACAACACTCCTAGTCACACTAGACATTTGCAAAGCTTTAAATGCCACAACTTGACAAACAAAATATTGAACATAAACATGCACAATAATGCAAAATGATGGCTGGCAAACTATTTAGCAGGCAAATGTGCAAAGGTAGCATTTGCCGGTCAGTCATCGAACATCAGAAACTTCACAAACAGCGTCCCCCAACGAGCTGTTTCGTCCCCTACTCTCTTTAACCTATACATGCACGACATACCCACACCCCACAAATACACATAACGTCCTATGCTGATGACATAACACTTCCATGTACACACCAAAACACAAGCACAGCCACACACATCTTCAAACCTTACCTCAACACACAACATAAATGGTTCACCAAAACCGACACAAAATAGCCCCAGCCAAATATACTGTGACCCTTCTCACAAACTGGACAGCAGAACACAGTCACATTCCACATCTCACCATAAACAACACTCCCCTACCACACACACACACACACACACAAATCCTTGGTGTAAAATACATCAATGTCATTTAAAATACACATCACAAACATTAAAGATAAATTAACACCAAGACTCAAAGCCTGAAAGTCACTTGCCCACACAACACTTGGACACAACAAAGAAACCACCACCACAGTATACAAACAATATATAAGCTCAGTGATGAGTTACGTAAGCCCTGCTTGGACCTCTAACCTCACTAAAACACACAACACTCTACAGACCATACAGAACAATGCCCTAAAAATAATCATAGGCTGCACAGCTACCACACCCACAGACCACCTACACCAAGAAACCAAAGTCCTTAAAGTCAACGATCATCTAGGCAAGAGAGGCACCCAAATTCATGCTGCAGCTTCCACAAACCCACACCATCCACTACACTACATGGCAGAACATCCACATACACCAAGGAACATCAAAACACCCAGCACACAATATCATACACAAATACTGTTCTCTCTCCCCCCTCAAACCAGCTTCCAAAAGCATAGCCATACCCAAATCACTTGCCACTCCATTCAGTCACTTAAAGACAACACACAGCTACGTGCATGGCCTCCTGATGTCCACCCTTATGAATCCTACTTCCCTAATGAGGATGGGGTCCACCTGGCCAGGCTGAGAAGTGGGCATCATCCAACCCTCTTGAGTTATCAAAAGAGGCTGGATAACTCGTTATTGATGCCTGTTCAGAATGCAACACAGCACTCCGTACTATTAAGCACATTATGGAAGACTACGCTGCACACAATAACCTGCATAAACAACACAACATACACTCCTTGAGAGCTCTGTGGGAAAGCCTGGTCTCAGCCATGGCCTTCCTTAGGGACTCAGGGCTGTTTGGTCAGATTACCTATGGAACTACTATTACTACTACTACCTATCATACTCATGCTGTATCCATTAAAAACTCACCTCATTATGGCTCCATGCACATACAATGTATATGCAAACGCATGCTACAACGGTGGGCTTGTATTGCAGACACATTGTGGTCATGTGCAAACTGTGGGGCAAGAAAGAAAAATATCAGTTGCTCACATTAACATATGCTGTTTGATTCATTACTGACATACCCAATACCTTGGGAAAGTTATGAGCACAAAATTTAAATTTTGCCTTCCCCTCATATACACAAAAATCAATGAATCAGAAGGGCTGAGTATGGTCCTTGACAAGAACACCATCTGGCCTCGACATTACTGTACACCTAGAAGAGAACAAAACCACAGGCATTAGGTTGCTTTACTTTGAAAATGACCTCTTCAAGGTCAAGTATTAAATCTCAACATTAAAGACTTGCTTCCCACTATAATTAAAGGTAATAGCATTACTGACTTCAAGCTTAAAACAATTAGAAAAGTATATTCTGCATAGCCTAGCTAAATTATAATTACTAAATGATCAAATAAGTGCACCGACCAATAGTGCCTTATAACGAAAAACTGATTCTCCCTTCTAAAGCCAAGTGATGCATATTATCAAAGTGGACCCTTACTTCAGTTGCACTTCTTTGGAATGCCTTTGAGAACAGCCTGAAGGGGTGTGAAATTATATAATTCTACATCTCTATAACCTCTTAGGTTCCAAGTTTGGTTGTAGTCCTAGTCCTACAAAATGGGGGTGGGAGGTGGGGGTAACTAAGAACTACGAAAACATGAATTATCATTAATCAAAGACAGGGCTGGGAGTATGAGAATTACCAGTATATAATGGTAAATAACAGTATGATTATGCAGGCATTATGAAATTACATTCTGCTGCATGATCATGCAAGACCCAATAATGGCTCCTAGTAGTATGTGAATTTTTCACATTATTGAGGAAACAAATTTGTAAGAGGGCTCATAAATTAAAGAAAGCTATGATGAGGTGTATATTTTATTTTCATGGTTTAGCTGTTACTTTAATATTTGGTCTGAAATGTATTCACATGTAAGGGCTATCAATATATGCATCATCTGGCAGTAACTTAAGAGCAACTGAAGCTAACTCTTTATACAATTCTAATTCATCATTAAGCATCTTAATATACAGGGTTCCTAAAAGCAAACTAATAAAAGAAACATGCAACATTAAATTTAAATCTTGCATGACTGATGGCCTATTCAGATGATGAAGTGTAAAGTACAGTTTGACAGAATGCTACCAAAATCATTTTCACAGTCTTTATTATAAACTAAATCTCTAACGCAAGTGTGATGTTAGTTACCTAATTCCATACCTTTAACCCCATTCACAATAATAAAAAATCTCATCTATGACATGCTGTTCCAGTGCTTAAAGCATTGAGTAGAAGTAACACAAAAGGTCTAGCAGTCTGAAGAATTGTTCAAACTTTCTATTATCAGAATAATTTACTGACAATATGAATAAACACCATATTTACCATAATTAACTGACTTTACTTCTGATATTGACGGCTATGATCCTTTAAAAAAAAAAAAAAAAAAAAAAAAAAAAAAATCATATTTGCACATTACAGAGAAGGAGGCCATTATACACTGGTAATGGTGTAATACTAGATCCTACGTGAACTCCTGCATGCACATGTTAGTAATTTGAATGAAAATATATATACTGTACCAACGAAGTAGGATACAATCTACAGTAAAATGCCATGTATAACTTTGTTCTATTTTGTTATTAATCCCATCTTAAAAACAAGCATGCTGCTGTGAGAACACACATTAATTTGCAAAAGCCCATCACTTACAGCTGGCTGATGAGATTCAGCTAACAATAAACTCAAATCTGGTGATGTGTTTTAATAATTTCTTCCTGCTACCTCCAGACAAATTTATCCAGCTTCTGGCCAATTCTAACTGTGAGTGGGTATATGAGGGTTTATCTAACCACTCTTTTGACAAGTTCTTCCAAAGCTGGATAAAACAGTCTAGTTATGGCAAGAATGGGGTTAAGGGTGATCTACTGTGAAGTGAGACAGCAGGACCCAAGCACTGACATCAGGAAGATGGTTCTTCCACCTGCCTAACAATCCCTACTCCTTTACCAAACTTATTCCACCACAACTTAAAATTATAACTTTTTCATTTACTCATACAAAATCAGTCACTACGGTACTAGTTTTATACCTGTAAATACCCTATGCATTCCCTGTTCTAATATTAAATTGAAGGCATAAGAAAAGTAAAGAAGATATGTCATGATCAAAAATTAAAACATTAACTGTTGGTATACACAAGAGCAGCATGGAGACAGAAGAGAGCATGATGAAGATGTTTGTGGGTGCATCAGCCAGAAATGATGATGGTATCTGCATAAGGAGAGACAAAAGAAAGATGACCATGAGGAGCACAATCTGTCTTCAATACTAGACAGCAATACCCGAAACAGGAAAATGCCCACTGAAAAATTGCTACTAGCAGGAGTGACAAACAGTCAGCCTCTGATAATAACCTGCTGGTAGCCATGAAATACGAAGTTTGGGCAATATCTTTTGTAGCTGTTGTTGGGGCAGCAGTCAGCAGTTGCATCAGTACAGGAAGTGGGTGAGCCACAGCCGACCGCCCGACCAGGGCAGCCAACCACCGGGAAAAGAAGAGACAAACATTTTTAGAAAAATGTCTCACCTCCCACAAGGCCATACCTCATAGTATCTGGGACTTCTCTTACAATAAAGCAGAGTACTGTACAATACCGGTCATAATTATTACCTCCCATCTCACATGACAGTATCAATCAGCAAGGTATAATGACAGGACATGATGGCCTTGGTTTGAAAAAAAAAAAAAAAAAAAAAAAAAAAAAAAAAAAAAAAAGAGCTCAGTGTCATGGTCTTTAGAATCAGAAGAGCTGGTATGCCAGACTGCAAAGTACTGTATATTTCTTATTACAATAGACACTTGATTTAACGAACACCGATTTAGTGGACGCCCGAGATAATAGAATAATTTTTTCTGCCCAATTTTGAGGAAAATTTGTTAAAATGAGTATGATTCCATTAAGGAAATTCTGTTCCAAAAACCACCTGATTACTGGAAACACTCCCCTGACCAGCGGTGTTGCCACATGTCCCCACCAAGCATACAGTTTTCATGTAATCCTCCAACTGTAAACTGCGTATGAATGGCTTTGCCTTGGTACTGCGGCCTTATTTGTTTTTTCTTCATTGAACCAAACCTTTTACGTACCATGCTTAAGTTCAGGAAAATGAGAGAGGAGGGCTATCTCCTGGTCTGAAATTGCAAGTAATTGAGAAGATGGAGAGCAATCCTTAATGCTCCCTAGGCCCCCTGTCACCCCCGTACCACCCAAGTGCTGATGGAGGGTGAGTCTGACAATGATGAAACTACAACCAGGCCTGACACAGGTTTAGGGGGACCAGTATGGCTGCAACAAGTACAAAACCCCAACTTTTGGAGGTAAGCCTTATTGTAGTTTACTATTCCTATTTACTACACTACAGTATCCAGTACAGTACTATCCTCACCTTATTCTTTATGTGTGCATATTTTTTTTTACTAAGCCAGTCTTGTACATTTCACTATTAACATGTTCACAACAATGCATTTAAATGGGGGTATTAATTATGGGTTCAGACTGCTGTGTGTAGCACTGAGAATTAGCATAGTTTGCTAGGTTTGGGTGCGCATTGTCAGGAACTCAGCTTGACCACTGGCTTCAAGGACTTAATGGAAAGTACCTCAAAATACCGGAAAAGTATCCTTTATACTGAACCTTGGTTACAGAACTCAATGTAGTGGAAAATTCGAGATAACGGAATAAGGGTTGGCTAAATTAATTCGTTATATCGGGCATCTACTGTACCTCTTTACTGTATTATTTATGTAACTGCATTTGCTTTATGTCTAAAATTATTCAACCAAAAAAGCCAACAGTTCTATCAATCTCATAAAATGCTCAAGATTTTCTTCTGGTCTTGTATAAAGAACAGCAGTTTTATAGTGCAAACTTTCCAAAATCAACTCAGACTGTATCTCATTTATTAAATTTACCATGGTTTCTTTTTTATGCAACTACTATAGGGTGGGAGCACTCACTATCCACACACTTGATGTAGTGCTACTCTCAGGTGGCTGCCCTTTCCTCTTTTCCTTCCTTCTTCTTACGTCTTTCTATCCTTCCTTCTTTCCTCTTCCTTCTGTCTACAGGCAACTCTACACTGAGTGACTAGCCAAATGGTTTCCTGTACACCAGGAAACCATTTACTATGCTGGGTGGTAACCATATAACCAAACTATGGCACCTGGTGGTTTAGTGGGTAATTAAGGTGCTCCAACTGGAGAGCCTGTCAGTTTATATCCATGGGATGGCTGGGGGTTTACTGCTCATGTAATGCCACTCAGGGGAAACACAGGATTAGATGATGTACTGTATGTATGTACTATAATTACAATGATACACCTACCCACAAAATTGCTACCAATACAAAAATGACATATTACATGAGTCAAATTAAACCATATTAGGTTAATAAATGTCTATCTATCTACTGCCCGACGCCTCAATCCTGTTCGGGGTGGCCACAAGCAAATGGCCTCCACATTGCCCTGTCCCCCACTATTTCACTGCCCTGCTCCCAACTCACACCCCTCTCTCTCATATACCTCTTTACCCCATCCCTACATCTCATCCTTGGCCTCCCCTTCCCTCTCCCCCCCTCCACCTCACTCACATACACTCTCTTCATCAGTCTTTCACCCTCCATCCTCTCCACACGGCCAAACCACCTCAGTGTATTCCTCCTAACGCTTCCCATCACATCCACATCATAAATGTATATACAAATAAAAAAAATTAGCCAAAGACATATTTCCACATAAAAGGTGGTGGGAGTCCTAACTACAGGCAATATAAAAGAGCACTGACAGCAGGACATTGTGATTCCTATTTTTTTTTCCTTCCAGCACATGCACTTAAGCAACTTGAAATAGCATAGCTAATATGTCCTTGCTGCCTTAGCTATAGGTCACACTTTTCTTTTCTTTTTTATTCATTTGCTTTTTGGTTAATAAGTAATTTTGGTTAATAAGTAACAGTAATTAGAGAAAATTGTCCTTTCTAAGATCCATGGTTACTAATAATGCTGATTAGTCAATTCAGTGTCTACTGCATGGATTTTTTTTTTCTTTCTTTTTTTTTTTGTTTAAACCAGCTCCCTGACTGATGAGGCCTGCCTGTACTGTCATAAAACCTCGATGGGATCTACAAGAAATCATATGAGACGGGTGTTTGCTACAGTAAACCAATTGGTGCAGTGGAGAGAATTCTCACATACCACTTAAAGATTTGTAGGACACGGTCAGTCCAAAGTATGTTGAATGTTTCTGAAGTACTGTACAGTATTCATATCTGCATAAGCAGTGCCATACAGTACCACCACTCTGAACGAATACTACTGTACTGCATACATAACAGGGACTCACCCAAGCATGTAACACTATCCTGCCTGCAATGTGATTGCTCCAGGCAAACCTAACAGTGAGCAGCAATTGCAGCACTGTACAATGTGGTATTTTATCAATGTCAGTCGTGCTGTTTACGCTAACACTGGCAAAAACTGTCATGTTAATGCGTATGTTTGATACCCTTAATGTTAGCCTAAATGGTTTCCACCGAGACATTTCAGTGCTATTTTGCCAAAGCCAAGTAAAGGGTGTCGATATGCATTTTTTCCTTTAAACTTGGGCCGCCAATCAGGCTTCTTTAACTATACTGAGCCAATTAAAGATTTTTTTCTTGATAAATCCTAAATGGAAAAGACACAGGAGTAAAGTTTTCTGGTTACTATTTCCATGCACGATTCTTCTCTCTCCAGTCAGCCTCCTCTTTTGTTCCTTCCGAAAATTGATATTGTACCTCGAGATCTTATTGTAGATGCTATCAAACAATTTAATTCAATAATTAAAAAACCTACAATACAGTACTGCACTACATTATTACAATGTCTTCCACCCTTCAAGTTGCCTAATGGCAACATCACGCTGGGACAAAAGTGGCCAACATGCGGGGTGGGCCGCTAGCCAAACTGACCCACAGTGAGAGAGATTTAGCTTATGAGATGAAATGGATAACAATTTTTGCTCAGAGCTTGTTGTTGGGATTAGAACTCAAATGAGCCTATATTAATTTTGTAACTGGTGAGAAAATACTGTATTCTGTTTTTCACTGAAGGAAACTTTAACAAAAATTAAGTAAATATTATTTAATTCTTGTGGTTTTAATTCATTTCTATTTTTTCTTGTGACATGAAATAAATATTCAGACACTCGTGTGACCACCTGCAGAGGCTGTTTTGTTTTGTTTCCAAACAACAAGTGGAAATCAGATTGTGATCAATATTTGATATGGATCCCGCATCAAGGAAAAGTCTAGTAGACTGCCTTGTGGCTCTGGAGTTACTGAAGTACTGTGAGGTGGTTATAGAAACTGAGGAAAAGGAAGTGGGTACGCCATGGTGGTTTCTTTACAAATGACCGTGAGGGGCCAAGGGAGATGACATTGATAATCATTTCATGTTGCAAAAACACGTGTTTGACGGCAACTCGATTTTGCTAGCCGTTTCGCCTCACAAAAGCTGCTCACACATTAGCCACTTTTGTCCCAGTGTGACGCCACCTTAACACTTATCAGTCACAACACAGATTTGACTGTTATACAACGCACTAACATTCAACTGGACCAAAGGTATATTCTGCATCAACTCTTCCTAAATCACACATACAAATGGTTACTCAAAACACCCACACCATCCTTACGAACAATAAAATAGTATCTTTATTATTGCAGTGTATCACGCTTGAGAAAATGCTGTATACTCAACACATTCCTGTAGTTCTCACTCCTGCCCTTAACTGGCAGTTATTTTGACCATAATACAGTATATGAGATACCCTTCTCTACTACACTTTTAATCCAGTTGCCTGACAAGTACAGTATACATGGTTCACTAGCAGAAATATAAAAATAGTGACCAGCTGGCATATGAAAAGTAGTACAGTTCACATACCTGCACTTGAAACTTGAAACAAATACAGTATCTAGGTGACAGATAAAGTATTGCATCTAAATCTATATTTCAACAGGTAAGAGATCATCTTGAATAGGATATGTCAAATAGTTCTGGTAACTATACCGCACGGTACTGTATCTACTTGGACAACGCTAAGAGCTGATTTTTCTTTATACCGTAAATTACTGGTAAATGTTTGCTTTAACATTATGGGTGGAGCAATGATTCTCTCAAGCACTCTCTCCAGGTGATTACAGGTGGCGTATACAATCTCATAAAACATATGGCAACTGAAATACAGTATTCCTACAAGACATTCCAGTGCCTTTCAAACCCCCATAGTCATGAGGTAAATCAGAGTGCAGAAAAATCAAGTGTTTATTATCAACATAAACTGTACATCTTCCAGCTTAATCTTTTCATTATTTAGCGCATATTCAAATAACTGTTCTGGCAACTTGGGTTTTCCAATTCCTTCACCCAAGTTTATGAACATACTGTATACTATAATCTATAACATATAAGTCAAAATGTGATCATCCCAGTAACATTATTATGGAATACACAGCATGGAAACTGTGGTCTGTTCTGCTTCACTTAGTATTTACTTAATCATTCAGTCAACAACGAAGCGAGAGATCTCCAGACTTGAACAATTTGGCACCTGGATTTGAGGATGTGGGGATGTGAAATCAGGTGAGGAAGCATGTACTTACCGCGTACCAGCTGGCAGCACTTCACCACATGTGTGTGTGGGTGGTCAATGGCAACATCAAAGCCAAGTGTTTGTAGCAGGATGTTTTCATTGACTACCAGCTCCTGTGCACGCTCTAAATAGCCCTGACAAGAAAATACAGATACATTAACAAAATACGGTAACATCAATGATTTCAACAGAAAAGAAAATTACAAACAATGACACAAACAGGATGCCTTCATAAGATTTTCACTGTAATATCAGCATAAAGCATGAAAAATACTGTATTCATCCTTGAGATACCATCAGTTCTACATGACAATGAACTTAATTTAAAATCAAACAAAAACTCCAGCATACTTTGAAACAGTAATTAAAATCATTCTGTACTGATTGAAATATTTTGCACAACATCATGCAAATCATAATGCAATTAAACACAGAGAGTTGCTGTAACTGCTACTGGTATATTCATATTATGCTTAATAACGGTAAAGCTAGGATCTGTTGGGTATTTGATTTAATCCCTTCAGCTTGGTCTTTCAAGCACTGAATACAATAATTTGGCAGGGGAAAAAGAAAACAGTTCAGGATTCAGTCACTTGAGTATCAAGTTTACACTGGAACCTTCAACCTGATATAATCAAAATAGCATTACTGTACTAAGCTTAAACTGCATAAATGACAACGCTTGAGATATACAAACTGCGGTCTGACCTCTGACTGTGTGTCAAGGGCAGGCTGGTCCCGGAAAAGGCAGTGGTATGCCACCCTGATGACATGCTCCAGCTTTCTGGGCTGTTCCTCCACCTTGGCTGCCAAGAAGAGGGCAGCTGGTGCAATGGCATTGCGATGGAAGCGGGTGAATGGATGAAACATGTAGAAACGGTGCATGTACACGATGGCGGTGTTGATAGCAAGCTGATTACTGTGAGTACATGTTAAGGAAGATGCATACCACAGATACAAGCAATTAGAAATAAATAATTAAATAAATAAACGAATAGTACAATAAAACAAAGGATGATGGGCATAAAAAGGAAAACAAATTCTTTATACTGTACTGTACAAAGGCAATTTGTTTTGGCCACCAGGCCATTATAATTTACGAATTTTTTTTAAAGATGTGGCTGCATCTAGGAATAGCTCTGGCCATTTCTCTGTCAGTATATATTTTTGGAAGTAAAGGGCTTCATCCCTGTCTAAAAGCAATACGCCACCACGCCAAACACCATACCACCCTCTCACATCACACACCATACCACCCTCTCACACCACACACCATACCATTCTAATGCTATGCCTTACCACATACCATACCAACTTCTGACACCACCACACCAAGGGCATTAACCAAAGGGTCCAAAGTTCCCATATCTAATTCTTTTTAGTTGTTACCCAAGCTGCTCCCAGCTGGACCCAGGAGAATACCGGTACTAAGCTTAATAAAGAAGGGAAGCTGTGTGCAAACAAATACTGTCCATCCTGCTTATTTTCAACTGCCTCTACTATTTGCTCTAAAAATAAAGTTATCATGTGGGGGGAAAAAAAAAAATCTAGAGAAGTCCAAGATTGTATTGTGTGTGTGTAATTCACCGGGTCGGTCAGGATCACGCGATGGGGGCGTGATCGTCAGCTTCTACCCTCTCGGAACAGAGCTGAGAGCTCACATAGTCCGATCTAAGGGCAAGGCTTGTGACCTTCACACACGCACACACCCATCCCCTTGCTCGAGGGTGACAGTAACCTCCTGCTTCGTTAGTGAAACTTCGCAACCTAAGCGAGGTGTGAACTCCCGTCTACCAGATGGTAGGCGAGAGCGTTACCACTGAGCCAGCAAGTGCTGTGTGTGTGTGTGTGTGTGTGTGTGTGTGTGTGTGTGTGTGTGTGCAAAATAACAGAAATACAATAAAAACCCTATAAGGCAGAATTCTGTAATGGCATACAAATACAGTAGTGAGGCAGACATTCAAAATTAATAACCACTGCCCTTAGTAGGGTACCATGCATGGTCACAAAATCTTGTGATTTTATATATCCATAATGCCAAATTTCTCCAAAAATAACATCTAGAATCATTACACTGCATAGTTAAGTCAACATTCTTCTATGAAAATTCTCTCGGGAATTACATACTGTGGGGTCAATCTGTGTCTGTGGTGGTGGTTTGCTTTCATTTTATACTATCTATCTATTGCCAGACGCCTCAATCCCGTTTGGGGTGGCCACAAACAAATTGCCTCCAAGTCGCCCTGTCCCCCGCCATTTTACTGCCCTGCTCCCAACTCACACCCCCCTCTCTCATATACCTCTCCACCCCATCCCTCCATCTCATCCTCGGCCTCCCCCTCCCTCTTCCCCCCTCCACCTCACTCACATACACTCTCTTCGTCAGTCTTTCACCCTCCATCCTCTCCACATGGCCAAACCACCTCAGTGTGTTCCTCATAACGCTTCCTATCACATCCACATCCACACCACAACGCTCCTTTATATCCTCATTCGTCAGCCTGTCTCTCCACGACTCCACAGGCTCCTCTTAAATACCGGTAACTCATTTCCACTGCTCTCACTCTTGACTTGTGTCCTTCCAACAATGTCCAAGCTTCACTTCCGTACGTTAGAGTTGGTATCACAATACTGTCATGTAGTAACTTTTTCACTTCCATGCTCACTTCCCTGTTTCTTATCACTGCTTTCAAGGAACCAGCAACCTTTCTTCCCTGCTGTACCCTTTCAAGCACTTCACCCTCCAAACCTCCATCCTTACTCATCACACTACCCAAATACTTAAACGTACTCACATTTTCCAATTCCTCACCATCCAACCTCGCTGTACATTCACTGACTTCACCTCTCTCAAAGACCATCACTTTACTCTTCCCTACATTCACCTTTAGGTTCCGTTTCTTACACACTCTCTCAAACTCATCCACCAAGCCTTGCAGCTCCCCTTCGTCTTCACTCAACAACACAGAATCATCTGCAAACAACAGTACAGGGAGTTTCCAAACACTATCCTCTCTCACCATGGCCACTCCAACCTCCACTACCCTACCTTGTACCTCTTTTATTACCCCATCCATGTACAGATTGAACAACCATGGAGACATGACACATCCGTTTCAAACCAACTTTCAAAGAGAAAAATTCACTTAGTTCACCATCCACACGCACTGCAGCCTTCGCACCATCGTACATACTCTTCACAGCATTCAACAACTTCCCATCTACTCCATATATTCTTAACACTTTCCACAATCCTTGTCTATCCACCCTGTCATATACTTTCTCCAAATCCATGAAAGCCGCATACAACTTCTTTCCCTTCTCTAGAAACTTTTCCACTAAAGATCTAAGAATGAATATCTGATCTACACAACCTCTTCCCTTCCTAAAGCCTCCCTGTTCATTTTATACATTTGAGGGAATATGCTTTTATTTCTTGGTGCACTGTGGTCAAAAGTGGTACGCTTTTACTGTCACTAGTGCATTATGGTTCCAATTTCAGCCAATCAGATCAAAAGCTGATGTTTCACGTATTCAGATTTTTATCCAGTCTCAGGACGGACTCCCTGTGTTGATCACTGAGAAATGTAAGGTTGGAAATTACAGTTAGACTAAAAATACATGGGTCTAGGTTGGTAAAGTGGGGTCAAGGTAGGTTAATGCCTGAAATGGCTTACTGTAATTAACTCTGTATACAGTATTTTCACTATTAAAAAAAAGTTAAAAAACCTGGTCACATTCTTGTGATTCTTGTAATTCATTTCCAATGATATTGTTTAAAAAAATGTAATCTGCCCAATTTTCACCTGAAAATCCCTGCAAAAACACTAGCTTCTAGGGTGGGGTTGGTGGGTCTAATACTTGAAAACTCACGTAGTGATCTGCGAGTTTCAAAGTCAAATTGATATATACGGCATACAAGGGTGAGGGGTGGGTGGAAGATTTCATTTGCAGAATCATATCAATTCCTGATTTACCAACCTTCCTTTCATTGCTGCTGAACACTATGAATGCTTTTAAAATTACAGTACCGTAATGAAAACTGGATGTGTGTGGTGCTTGACTAAGTTTTAGTCCCATATTAAAAGATTTTTTTTCTCCTAAGCTTATCAACAACTGTAGCTTTCTGAACAAATAATACTAATACTGTACCTGACTGCATGTGGTAATTTATCACTTATTTTAATGCCAGAACTTAATAATTTTCCTCTAGTTAATACTGCATGACCAAGAGTATGCTTGCAATTCATAAAAACCAAACATCACAAAGTATTCATAGAAAGTAATAGCAAGACGTTAATCCTAGGGAGATCACTAAAGCAACTGAAACAAATACTCTATTGGGGTCTCACGTTGCACCATGTTGCAGTGCCACCCATGTTCCATCGTATATGGCCTAATATACATGCAACCACACTCAAAACGCCATTTCTTTATTCACACTGTCACACTATAAAAATCTCTGACAATAACACCTCCACTTCTGTTTCAAGAGAGAATGTAAATACAGAAAAACACGTTTAACAGGTCATGTGAGCAAACATGGCTGCCACACGACCATGACATCAACAGCGGACAACACACTCATCAAATGTTATGTTCACAATCGCGGCACAGACGCTCTTTCACCAATAAGTAACGTTCTCCTTGTCTTAGAGATTCCAAGGAAATGCACAACATCGGGGCAAATAAATGAAGATAAATTATACAGCACTTAACATGAGGTGGGTTGTGGGCCAAGGCCGAGCGTCATACACAATAAAAAGGATACACTTGAAGTCGCTGGCCCATATCCTGGATAAGATTTGCGCCTTGCTGCCGATAGGATAATTCTTTTTCTGCGTCGATTCCACATCTTCTGCTGGGCGAGTTGTTTAATTCCTCCTTGGTGAAATACCATCTCTCCTCCGCCGCCATGAGAAACAACACCGGACTGCTGTGACGTCACGCCGGAAACTATCGTTCCAAAAACATTTCACATAAGAATTCAATTTAAACCGAATGAAAGAATTGCAATTTTTCATTTCATATAGCTAATATTTTAGACTTTATTTATTGCTGTTATTAAATTACATTCAATTGTTCTTATACAGTGTGAAAAATAAAGCAATCCAGAGGTTCGTTGATTACCTGCGAAACTTTAAGAAGAGTTTGCTTTGTTATATCTGTTTAAGGATATTCCTATACTTCATGAAACAGAATATATATTTTTGCTCATATCTTAAAGAAATTCAAAGCAAAAGAAATTTATCTCAATGTGCAGTTGTGTTTTTATACCAAGGTAAGAAAATTTTACCTTATTTTTCTATTTATTGCTTGTTTTGCAATTTTTATAATGTTACAAAGTAGAAGTGTGAATAGAAGAACTTCACGTTCTTGGAAAGAGATGACGATAGTTTACAGGAAACTGTGGGTAAGGGAAGTACGTCACACTGGGAGAGTGAGTTGATTCACCAGCGTTACTAGGGTCACTCAGTTGTTCATAAAATACTGTGCCGTAATATATGAAAGCTGAAAATATATTGAGAATGATGCATCTAGAATGTTATAGTATGAGTTACGTGTTACTCTGTGGTGTGAGTGAAATGCAGTGGTCATTGATTGGAAAATCATAAATTACGATAATGGCTAATAAGAAAAAGCATTTTTTTTTTTTTCTTAGCCAGAATCATACTTCGTAACAAGAATCGCATCCCAGAATGCATACATGAAATGACTTCACTTTGGACTTCTACATGAAATCCATGTACATTTTTTTTTTTTTTTTTTTTTGGCGGAGCCATGAAGGCAACTTTTGATCTTGACAAATTTTGTTCCAAGTTTCATATTGAAGTTAACAGATAGAATGATATTGCCAAACCCAGCCGAATTGTAGGCGAGCTAAGCTTTTTATTCTGCGGTCAGCCCGCTGGGAGCAAGCGCAAGGTTTCGAATCCAGCAAGTGCATGCTGCTGGCGCCGCTTGGCTGTGTTCAGTGGCGTACTTGAGGAGGCGGGGCTGTTTGAAACTGCCCCACGGGTCCCCAATTGAGGGGGGACCCCCCAAAGCCATAAAATTTGTAAGCTTTTTTATTAAGATTTAAAAATATATATATTTATCATCCCGACAATCCCGGCTGAGATATTAAGTTTTGAGGATGAGGGGGGCTGGGTTCTTTGCGGGGCCCCCCTCCAGGAGGGGGGGCCCCCCCGGGCCCCCAAATCTCTAGGTACGTCTCTGGCTATGTTCATCCACCCTCTGTGGGTACTGGTGAGTAAAGCACTCGGTAGAGATTGGTAACTGATAACTTTGTTTAGGCTATGCATTGGCTTATCCCAGAGTAATGGGTCAATAGCCCGCTACCAGCTGAAATGACGTACCCGTAGGTGAGCACGAGGCTAAATGCCTCCAATGTCTGCTTTCACTTCTGTTTTTTGCCTTCATATGTGCAAAGAATAGTGCTGTATAATGAGTGCTTTTAAAATATTGGTCAATTGGAACATAAACATTGTATGGTTACATAAATTGAATCTTACTATTAATGACCAGGGATGTATGATTTTGTCATGTAAAGATATTCTTTGCCCCCCAAATTTACATTTACAGGAGAGTGTGTTGATTAGTTACCAGTAGTTTGTTTAGTTTTGGAGGGGTCATTCAGTGTAAATAAGCATGAGAGCCATACTTAATGGTACGGTATGTACTGTAAATACCATCCTCTATGAAGTTTTACATACAAATAAGGAACCTACAATAAGAGTACAGTATAATGTAGTACTGTTACAGTACACTTATTATGTCAGGAAGAGATGCTGTTGAAGTACACTGACTGTGACCTGAAGGGATGCTGTTGTCATTGTGGGCTGATTCACCCCGTTTGGGATACATGGCGTCTGGCAGTGAATGAAAAAAATGAATGAATGTTCACAAAATCTGGGGAAAGTTCGGTTGCGATTTGGTCATACGCTATATCTGAAATTCGCTCTCCCAGGGTTCATTTTATCGAGGGTTGACTGTATAGGGAGAGAGACAGTGGAATTTTGAATTTCAATGGGCATGGGTGCCTAAAAATCACTGCGAAATTCAAATAATCGAAATTTAAACTGAACTTCTTATGGAAAACATAGTTTGGGTCCAGGGCCTCTGAACTTAACTACCGTACGTAAAATCATGATTTTTTTTGTCCTCACTCCCTGTAAACTTTATGAACTATAATTGTGGTTAAGTAACTGTACTTCTACATTGTATAGCCATACTGTCAGCAAGTGTGTATCACCTTGCCAGCAAGTGTTTACTTGGGGTATTTCTGCCCTTTCCTGTATTACCATTTCTCCTTTGGCTGAGAAGGTTTATAGAGGTGCCAGGCTGCGCTTGTCCATTACCACTGCTACCCAAAGAACCGCTCTTGCTTGCCATCTTGAAACAGGTAAGTTGTGATGAAAATACAAAGAAAATACATACCGGTACAACTAAATTGCAGTGAAATGTATGTCCACACGTGGAAAGTACAGGCTGCATGTGCGGTACTTGGCTGTAGAGCTGGCAGGACAGTCACAAGACGGCCATCAATAACAGAACATTGCCTTGCACATGGCTTGTTGTTGTTGGCACCTGCTCCCATCCGGGAGCTCTTTAAACAAGATGACTTTTTTTTTTTCTCAGTTTCTATTGTTCATTTCTATGAATTGCTTCTCTTTATTTCAGGATTCTGCCTACTGTATTTGCTACCACGTATAATTCATCTTGTTTTAGTATTTCTGTTATTGATTCTTTTCCTTTAATTTCTCTTGTTATAGGTGCAACTAATAATATCCAAAGCCTATGCTGTTGAACACAGACTTTGATGGATCCTCCTGAAATATAGGTATAAAAGTACAGCAAGCTAGCCCCGAACACGTGGGTTTCATTCCAAACGTGGTGCGTTCAGCGCGAAACAGCATAAGTTTTAACTACTTCTTATTTTGCTCCTTAGACCCCCTGAATGTGGTGTTTTGCTGTTATCTCCCATTGGCAATCAATATGAAGCACTTTAAGTGGTTAGAAGGTTTATTTAATTATAACTTACAAATACAGTACTGCACAGCAAAACTTCAGCATACAAATACGTAAACACAAGGCAACATTCCAATGCCAATTGGTTTCGAGACAATTCGCCATCGTCAGTTCACTGTCACAACAATAACGACAATTCGCCATCATTAATGAAGACAGCTATGGGTGAAATAAAGAATATAATTCAAAGGCGACTACAGCGAGGAAGAAACAAGTTACTTATTGACTAAAGGTGCAAGTAATAAATATTATCCGAAGTCTGTGCTATTGAACATAGACTTTCATGGATCTTCCTGAAATATACTGTAGTTATGAAAGTATTGATTAATTAATAAGTATATTTATAAAAGTACTGATTAATTAATAATAAGTATATTTACAGAATGACCTGGAATCATCCAGGTTGGGAGTTGTCCTGATGGAATCATCCATGTTTTGACGGGGAATTGTCTGACGAGGAATTGTCTCAGAACCCACCGATCATGGATACCGGTAATCATATAAATCAGGTTAACTGGTTACAAGGCTTTATTTAATGCTTTAACTTTAGTCCTTTAACTTACAAGTACATACCAGAACAGTAAATATTTAACTTACAAATACAGTATTGTGGAAAAGCAGTACAGCAAATCTTTAACGAACAAATAAAAAAGGCAATATTGCGATGCCCATCAGGTAAACTGGCTATAAGACTATTTTTTGCTCTAACGTTATTTAATAGTACTTTAACTTGCACATAAACTTACCAGAACAGTAATGTAAATATTTAATTTACAAATACAGTACTCTGGAAAAGCAGTACAGAGAATCACATGATAACATGATCAAAACAAACCGTGCGTTCTGTGCTGATGTTTGAGGATTTGGTCTTTCAAAGGCCTCTCGCGTAAATTTATAGTTTTTATAATGGTTCTTTAATCTTATGTTGTCTTATATGTATCCCAGCACTTGGCTACCGCGTATAATTGCAAGCGCGTTCGGCTAGAACGTGTTCGGGGCGTGCCTACTGTACTGATTAATTAACAATAAGTACAGCATATTTATAGAAAGACGGGGAATCATTCAGGGTGCAAATTGTCCTGATGGGGAATCGTCCATGTTTTGATGGGGAATTATCTGACGGTGAATTGTCTCGGAACCATATCTTTGTATGCGTCAGATAAGAATAAATGATATTGATTTTCATTCTCTTCTTGACACATGCCACATATTAGGTTAGGCTCATACTTTTTCTTATAATTTTCCTTCACTTATAGCATTTTGGTTTGCATAAAAAATATTATCTTTGCTTGTTTTGGTTGGAGTCTGGCCCTGAGAGCATCGAAAAATGCGATTTTAGATCGAAAAGTGAGGTAGATGGAGCACTCCAAAACGCATCGAAATTTGAATAGTTGAATATGAAATTCCACTGTATATATACCTACATATTACACCATGTATGTGTGTGTGTGTGTGTGTGTATGTGTGTGTGTGTGTGTTTCCAGCCAGTCGTCCTGCAAGGCACTAAGGAATTTTAACGATGTTGGTTCACGTAGCGGGAAGCTGGGTGAGTCAGAGGGTGACCCGCCACCTGCTGACAGTACCGGGTATGGCCGCTCATGTAAGATACAATGGGTTGGTCTTGGCTCCCACCCACCAGGCAGCCTGCCACCTGCTATCCTCCCAGGAAATCACATGCAGTGTGGCTGTACACTTTTGCTTCCTGCTTCCCTTTCACCTCTTCTTTCTATAATTTGGTACCCCCTTCCCTCTTTAGAGTCCCTCCCTCCCTGACATCACACTAGCTACATTTATGATGTAGTGTAGTTTTGGTATATATTGTTCTCCAATTACTCCCACCTCCATGCCTTCCCTCCTCCCCCTTCTAGCTTGCCTTCCTTGCACACATCTCATCCTCCTTTCCCTTCCAGTGTCCCTCTCCCCCCAGCTTTCTTGCTCTCCCTCCACCCTTTTTCTCTTTCATGCTTTGTCTCCACTTCTCCATTTTGCCCACCCACAAACTCTTCTAGTTCATTCCTATTGCTGTACTTTTCAACCTGTTTCCCCCACCACACCCTCATAATCACCCCATATGTCCCCACACCTACTGCATCCCTTGTACCTCCCTACAAACTCCCTCTCTCCTTGTCCCTTAACAAGCTTTCCTCGTCTGCTTTCCATAAGCTTTCCATTCTCTTTCCCCCATCCTAATTCCTTCTCCTTTTCCTTTTGCCCCTTTTCCTCTTGCCCCTACATACAAATGACATTCCCTCCCAACACAGACAGACCAGCTCATTCCTTCATAATTCTACCCAGACCCCATCCTCTTGCTTCCACCCTAAGTTGTGCCCACACTCAGGGATTGGCATTGTTGTGGTTAACACAGTTTTTCCCACTGAGATCCCTTATTTATCAGGTTCTGTAGCTTCATAATTATGGTAGCTGTGCAAGTAGGCTAATGCCTGTACACATGATTCCCCACTAAAGGCAGGGGCATTATTACTAACAGGACATTAAAAGATAAGGCACCAACATTCAGATATTTCGTGCGGGTGGTCTGTGATTTCAAAGTGGCTTAAGCATAAAAGACTTTAGACTTTTGCTTTGGCAGGGTATAATTCCGAGCATTCATTGATTCATTTTCTTTCATACCCTGGTGTTTGAGGCAGTCAGTATTGTAAATTCTATTATGAGAATACAGAGATTATTAAATTCTTCACTTTTTTCTGCAGGTACATAGCCTACTGTATGACAAAATGTCAGTCCGCAGTGGCCGTGTGGTGAAAACCGTAAGGACATTGACCAGGCCATCTCAAGAGGCTCCCTGTGCTTTTTCCACATATAACTGCACCCTGGTATGTATGGTACAGTACTGTGCCAATATACTGTAGCTTATAAGCCAGAATTTGAAATTAATAGCCTAGTACTGTATTGTACAGTGTACAGTATACAAGCATACCCTTGTTTAACAGTGTAGCCCAATTGGTTAGGTAAAACCCCATCATTAGGCAACGTATCGTATATCGGGGTACTTTAACATGTAAAGTAATGGGGAGCATTTACCAGCCTTGGGTTCCCCCCCCCCCAACCAAGTCCAAAACCCATCCAAATGAACCCAAATACAAATTTAAAGTCAATCTAAATGGCCTAACAGCTGTAAAAGAAGCTAACCTAAGCCTAACACCTGCAAATAACTCACAGAGATCAACAAATAAATCTGAAAATCATCAAATAAACGGTAGTCTGGAAAAAAATCAGTTTAGTAAACTGTACCTCAGAATGACAATGTTCACCCCACATATGGCTAAAACACATTAATCTCAGTCTAAAAACAGTTTGTAAATCAACCTAAATACACAATTTTAGTCTAAAATATCATCAAAATAGGTAAAAAATAAAAATAAAAACCCTCTGTTAAACCGGTTTTAGTCATCGACAGGCAGGGTATGGTGGTATTTCTACTGCCATTGTTAAGCTGGGGTATCACATGTATGGGTATCGTATATCTAGGTACAGTAAAAGTCCTCTTATTCAGCAGCTGATTGTTCGGTAGATCCGACATTTCGGCAGTTTTGAGAAATAGTCCCATTTACAAAAATCATTGATTGTTCGGCAGATGTCTGGAATCATCTCGGTAGTCAAGGAAGTGTTATCTGTGGCTTGTAGGCCTAATGTTTCATTACACTTCTGTATGTTCACTAATTTCTATATTTTTATTCAGATTCAGGTATAGTACTGTATTGATTAAAGTATTGCACAGTATCATACACTACAGTAACCACCCCCACCAAATTAGCGAGGGTTACTTTACAAGCCCCCACGCTAATTATTGAAATTCTTTCATTCTTGATGCCTTCCTGAAAATGACACTTACCGATAATTGAGTAGCCCATGAACCACTGACACTGTAATGCATTACCCATAAATAAATGTTGCTTGTTAAATCAGTTTCCCCGTTGTTTTTAGCTGTACGGCTGTGACAGCTCTAGTATTTTTATTCCTCAGCATAATGGTAGGACTGTCCTGTTTAACTGAACCTAACCTAACCGAGTTTAACTGTACCTAATAATTTAACCAAACCTAACCTAAAGTCAGAAAAATACTTAAAAATAAACTGGAGGAATATGAATGGCTAAGGTCTCTCTGATGATAGTTAAACGTACATTTAGTGATCATTCTTTTGTTTGTTTTTGTGCTTAACGTGAAAGAGAGAGCATTGATGCAAACAGTAATATATCCCATTAACCCCTTAATAACCTCCGGCACTGAACAACCTTTTACAGTACCGATGTCAGTGATGTTAAGTTAGTGTGAGCTATAAAGAAAACTGAACAATTATGGGAAGGGAACGAAGGTCACTGGTATGTTTACAAGACTACGCTACGATTCCAAGCAGTTAGGCGGTCGGTTAATCTCAGATTTTTTCGCCCATTTGGTAAATACGCCGTAACATTATCAATCTTTCCGTGACTCATAGCGAATCATAGCTTGGGTTTAGGAAGCCGGATAACACATTGCTAGGTGAGCCAGACGATTATCTTCCCATCGTTAAGAAAAATAAATTGATTTCAGAAGAATGGAAGAACTTTACGTACTCAGAGAGGGATTTAATTTTTTCCATTTTCTTATAAGATGTGAAGGTAATTGTCTGGCGCACCTAGAAATGTGTTATTTAGTTTCCTGAACCCATGCTATGATTTGATATGATTGACTGGAGAAATGATAAAGTTACGGTGCATTCACCAAATGGGCGAAAACATCTGAGATTAACTGACCCCCTGACTGCTTGGAATCGTAGCGTAGTCGTGTAAACATACCAGTGACCTTCGTTCCATTCCAGTAATTGTTCACAGTTTTTCCATAGCTCACTAACTCGACATCGGTACTGTAAAGGGTTGTTCAATGTTGGGGGTTATTAAGGGGTTCATGGAATACATTACTGTTTCCATCAGTACTCTCCTTTCACATGTAAACAAAAAAACGAACAAAAGAATGAGAGCTAAATGTAAGTTATAACTTTCATCAGAAAGACCTTAACAATTCAGATCCCTTTACTTTATTTTATGCAATTTTCCGACTATTTTATTTTGTTTGGAAAAAGTACTGTATACAGTACTCACTCCAAACATATTTGTAATAATATAAGTAGTGATGAGTTCACCAATACAAGTGATGTACTGAGCTGGTAGGTAATATTCCGTATCATTTCGGCCATCCAGGAAGTGTTATATGACTTGTAGGCCTACTGTGTCATTACCCTTGTATATGTTCACTAATTTATATATATACATATATTTCAGATTCAGGTATAGTACTGTATTGATTGCAGTATTGTACAGTATACAGTACTCTCTCCAAACACAGTTGTAATACCGTACCATAAGTGGTGATGAGTGCTCACCAATATATTTAAGGTACTGAGTGGATAGGTTTTTGATTATTCGGCAAATCTAATTTCTTGGCATCATCCTGGTCCCATAGATGCCGAATAATGGGACTTGTACTGTATTACAGTACTTTTGTTTTATTTTGCCTCATTCAGTTATATGCTACAAAAAAGGATGTAGCTATGGTTGTACAGTACAGTAGTCGTACGTATTGCTATAGTGTAGTACAGTTTGGTATAAGGATAGGTTACATGAGCCTGTCTGCCTGTTGCTACTTGTGCCATTTTGTGAGTTATGGTACATATAGTAGACTAGCTAACCAGTTTGTTGGTTTAGGTATGTCTTGGAATATTAGTTTAATAATAATAATAATAATAATCTGGCCTTTTGTCTCTCAAAAGCGCCAGTTCTTCCTTTTGGGAATTCACTAGCGCTCGACACACATACATTATTTTCACAATTACAAGAATTGTGACATTTCTTGTATATAATACAAGCTACATCATATATACATGAAAGTGGCAATAATTAAACCCTATAATCATCCGTGTTTAGCAAACATTGCAGTTTTATTCAGCCAAGAGAGACCTCTCCCATTGATAGTTAAAGCTCATTGGCCTATTGGTAGTCTGGATCACCTGCAGATCTTCATTCCATCCAAAACCATCTTTTGTGATACACCAGATACTAGTACTGGTACTCTTCAGCTTTATACAGTTTTACTTCATGCCAAAGATAAGCTTTGATGATTTTACTGAGTGCTGTAGCCTGTTTTCTTAAAGTGAAGTTTGATATTAAAACTGTCTTCCCTTTTTTGCCATCTTGATTGTTACTGAAATACAGGAAAGTTCTGTTTGTGCAAGTAGTTGTCCACAGCACTTAGTCTGTCCACAATTTTTTGTCTGCATATCATTTTCAGAGTTACCAAGTACTGTACACCCTTGATACAATGAACTAATGGGTACCAGATCCTTGAGATTACATAGTTCATTAAAGCCAAACACCACGCTGTTTGGTAACTTTCCAAGTGTCGTGGCTCTTACTGAACAAAGATCGTTAAATATAGAGTGTCGTCTGGCTGTACACTTGTACAGATTAACATGCACCTAGGTCAGAATGGCACATTTTCTCTCAAAACGCTCAATTTACCAATGTCTGCGTTTATTCTCACCTTTCAGGAAGTAATTGCACTTCAAATAAAGACTGCAAGTAGGCCTTGGGTAAATCTACATTTGTTCATCAAGCCACATTGGTCGGTGTTTCCTGCACGTCCCTTCTTTTACCGAACAAAATTCATTAAATGAACATAACATTTGGCCAGCTCAAGGTGGTCGTTAAAACTGAAATTTTTAAAAAGAGGGTTTGTTATCTCGTGGATGCGCCATACGGGTAAATTCAAAGAGAAAGGGTGTCAAAGAAAGTTTTTGAAGACGAGACTGAAGATACGGTAATGTTGGAAAAGGAAGCCCATGTGAGGTTTGGAAGACAATGGTGGGACAGTACATTGGTGAGAGGAGGAGGACCAAATACAGGTGAGAGGTATTTGAGAACAAAGTAGCCTGGAAGTGGTTCTGTCATTGCCATCCCCTGTTGGGGTTTCCCAGTAGGATTTAGGGCATTGATAATAATGATTATGACAAGTTAATATTTCTTCAGGCCAGACTACATGGATTTGAGTACTGCAGCCGGCATATATTGGAGGACAAGACAGCTCCCTTCCGACAATGCAACTACATTTATCCTAGTACTGGCAAGAGATGCCTACGCCCGGCCCCAACTACTGACAGGAAAGAGGGGTAAGCTGGAGTGGGGTGGAGTATGGTACAGCAAGTCCTTATTATATGTTGCCCTTTTTGACCTTCATTTCTGTTTTTAAGTGCATAATAATCAAAGAAAAATTACCCATTAAAGTTCCTTTGTTTCTCATTGAGCTAATTTGCTAGTTCAATCAGTTTACATTTAGAAAAAGTTGTGGTATTGTGGAACACATCCCTGACATATGAACTAGGGTTTACCGTACTTGCATACAGCTTGAATTGTATGACGTGAGGAACAGAATACTTTACCTGAAGAATGGGATGGAAGTAATGCGAGTAGAAGTGGTTAGGGAATGGCTGGGAGAAGGAGGGAGGTGAGAAGACAGGAAGAAATCAGTAGGATAGAAGTTGTGGAAGCAATGAAGAAAGTTAAATCGGGGAAAGCCCCAGGAATTGATGGAGTATGTGGTGAAATGCTGAAGCATAGGGGAGAGATAGTAGTAGAATGGATGTGGAAGATGTGCAGATTGGCCTGGGAGGAAGGTAGAGTCCCGGAGGATTGGAAGTCAGGTATAATTATTCCCTTGTACAAAGGAAAAGGGGAAAAAGAAGCGTGTGGTAATCATAGGGGCATTTGTCTTCTTAGTATAATAGGAAAAGTGTATGGTAGGATACTTATTGACAGAGTTAGAGAAAGAACAGAGAAATTAGTTGGAGAAGAACAGGGAGGCTTTAGGAAGGGAAGAGGTTGTGTAGATCAGATATTCATTCTTAGATCTTTAGTGGAAAAGTTTCTAGAGAAGGGAAAGAAGTTGTATGCGGCTTTCATGGATTTGGAGAAAGCATATGACAGGGTGGATAGACAAGGATTGTGGAAAGTGTTAAGAATATATGGAGTAGATGGGAAGTTGTTGAATGCTGTGAAGAGTATGTACGATGGTGCGAAAGCTGCAGTGTGTGTGGATGGTGAACTATGTGAATTTTTCTCTTTGAAAGTTGGGTTGAAGCAGGGATGTGTCATGTCTCCATGGTTGTTCAATCTGTACATGGATGGGGTAATAAAAGAGGTACAAGGTAGGGTAGTGGATGTTGGAGTGGCCCTGGTGAGAGGATAGTGTTTGGAAACTCCCTATACTGTTGTTTGCAGATGATACTGTGTTGTTGAGTGAAGACAAAAAGGAGCTGTAAGGCTTGGTGGATGAGTTTGAGAGAGTGTGTAAGAAACGGAATCTAAAGGTGAATGAAGGGAAGAGTAAAGTGATGGTCTTTGAGAGAGGTGAAGTCAGTGAATGTACAGCGAGGTTGGATGGTGAGGAGTTGGAAAATGTGAGTACGTTTAAGTACTTGGGTAGTGTGATGAGTAAGGATGGAGGTTTGGAGGGTGAAGTGCTGGAAAGGGTACAGCAGGGAAGAAAGGTTGCTGGTCCTTTAAAAGCAGTGATAAGAAACAGGGAAGTGAGCATGGAAGTGAAAAAGTTACTACATGACAGTATTGTGATACCAACTCTTAACGTATGGAAGTGAAGCTTGGACGTTGTTGGAAGGACACAAGTCAAGAGTGAGAGCAGTGGAAATGAGTTATTTAAGAGGAGCCTGTGGAGTCACATGGAGAGACAGGCTGACGAATGCGGATATAAAGGAGCGTTGTGGTGTGGATGTTGATGTGATAGGAAGCGTTATGAGGAACACACTGAGGTGGTTTGGCCATGTGGAGAGGATGGAGGGTGAAAGACTGACGAAGAGAGTGTATGTGAGTGAGGTGGAGGGGGGAAGAGGGAGGGGGAGGCCGAGGATGAGATGGAGGGATGGGGTGGAGAGGTATATGAGAGAGGGGGGTGTGAGTTGGGAGCAGGGCAGTGAAGTGGCGGGGGACAGGGCAACTTGGAGGCGATTTGTTTGTGGCCACCCCAAACGGGATTGAGGTGTCTGGCAATAGATAGATAGATAGAAGAATGGGGTCCTAGATTGAACTACTGTATTGTGTTGAATGCTAGGCAGGAGTAAGGTATAAAGTGAAATTGGCTATTTGAACAGATTGTTTCTTGTGAATGTAAAATCAGTTCTGATAGCTGTCGGTACTTACTTGTAAATACTGTATTTACTGATACTGAAAATTTTTATATGCTGTAGTTTTGTTTAGTGTATAAATTCTGTACAGGATTTCTGCATGCATTAATAACATTTGCAAGCCAATCTTCAGAACCTGAATTCAATGAGTCTGCAGGATAAGTAACCTTTCTTTATTACATTGTTTTCATTTACAAGTCCACCTTTCCCTAAAATTGCCTGTTGGTCTCTTACCCCTGGGGATAGGGTTTTTTTTTTCAAGAATACTCCCCCAGTATCCCTGCTTGTCGTAAAAGGCGACTAAAAGGGTTGGCGGAGGGTTAGTGCCCCTCCCCGGAAAACAACTAACTAAAAAAACAAACAATAAGCCTCGGACAAGGACTGACCAAACGATGACGATCAAGGACCGGACAAAGGACATGGTAATTGGAACTTGGAATGTAAGGGGAGCGAATGATGAGGTGAAAGAGAGAGAGATTGTCCAGGTGCTTGAGGGTGCGAAAGTGGATGTATGAGGAATAACTGAAACAAAATGGAGAGGAGAAAGTGTGAGAGAATGGGAGTATGGATGGGGTATATGTGCAGGAGTAGGTGAGAATGAGAGGGCAAAGGAAGGAGTATGTATAGTTGTGAGTAAAAGATGGAAGAGGAGCATAAGACAGTATGGATCAGTTGGGTCAAGGATTGTGTGGGTAAAGTTGAAAGTTGGAATACAAATGTGGGCGATTGTGTGTGTGTATGCACCAACACAAGATCGTGCTAGAAGAGTGAGAGAAGAGTTCTGGACAAATGTAGAAATGTGCATGGAAAAGTTTGGAAGGAATGAGAGAATGTTTTTGATTGGTGATATGAATGGTAAAGTTGGGAATGTGAAGGTGGATGGAATAGTTGGTGAGTGGGGTGTGCCTGCTGAGATAGATGAGAATGGGAGTGCGTTAGTGGACATTTGTGCTGGGAAAGGGTTGGTGATAGCCAATACCCTCTTCAGGCATAAAATGATCCACAGGTATACATGGCGAGTGATGAGAAGGGTGGGTGGTGAACTGAATGAAAGGAAGGCAATGATTGATTATGTGTGTGTGGATGAAAGGATGCGAAGATGTGTAAAGGATGCAAGAGTGTATAGAGGTTGGGGGAGTGGACTTTCTGACCACTACTTGGTGGTGGCCAGAATTAAAATTCAAGTAAGATGGAGGAATAGAAGAAGGGAAAGACGAGAGGAAGGAGTAGTTGCAAGGAGAGTGGAAAGGTTACAAGAGTATGAGAAAAAGGCAGAGTATAAGAGAGAAGTGGAGGAACGATTGGGCAAATATGAATTGGAGCAGATGGGAGACGTGGAAGGTGTATGTAGCATATTTACAGAAGAAATATGTGCAGCATGTGATGTGGTATGTGGAAGGAAGAGAAGACGGAGGGGGGCGCAAGGAACAGTGTGGTGGACTGAAGAGGTGAAACAGGCTGTGGCACAAAAGAAGAAAGCATACAATGAATGGATGAGAAATAGGGGCGTGGAAGAAGTTGAGAGGCGGGAGAGAGAGTTATATGTAGAAAGAAAGAGAGAGGTGAAAAGATTAGTAAGAGAGAGTAAGAAGAGAGTGGATGAGGAATTTGGAAGGAATTTGAGTGTAAAGTGGAGGGACTGTAAGAAAATGTTCTGGAGAGACGTGAAAAGAGTAAGACAGGGTGGAAGTGAGTTAGCGGGGGAGTGAAAGATAAAAATGGTAGATTACTAGTGGAGAAGGGAGAATAAGTGAGCAGACGGAGAGAACACTTTAAGGAATTGTTGAACGTAGAGGATGGAAGTAATGCTGGTATAAGTGGCTGGGGAATGGCTGGGAGAAGGAGGGAGGTGAGAAGACAGGAAGAAATCAGTAGGATAGAAGTTGTGGAAGCAATGAAGAAAGTTAAATCGGGGAAAGCCCCAGGAATTGATGGAGTGTGTGGTGAAATGCTGAAGCATGAGGGAGAGATAGTAGTAGAATGGATGTGGAAGATGTGCAGATTGGCCTGGGAGGAAGGTAGAGTCCCGGAGGATTGGAAGTCAGGTATAATTATTCCCTTGTACAAAGGAAAAGGGGAAAAAGAAGTGTGTGGTAATCATAGGGGCATTTGTCTTCTTAGTATAATAGGAAAAGTGTATGGTAGGATACTTATTGACAGAGTTAGAGAAAGAACAGAGAAATTAGTTGGAGAAGAACAGGGAGGCTTTAGGAAGGGAAGAGGTTGTGTAGATCAGATATTCATTCTTAGATCTTTAGTGGAAAAGTTTCTAGAGAAGGGAAAGAAGTTGTATGCGGCTTTCATGGATTTGGAGAAAGCATATGACAGGGTGGATAGACAAGGATTGTGGAAAGTGTTAAGAATATATGGAGTAGATGGGATGTTGTTGAATGCTTTGAAGAGTATGTACGATGGTGCGAAGGCTTCAGTGCATGTGGATGGTGAACTAAGTGAATTTTTCTCTTTGAAAGTTGGTTTGAAACAGGGATTTGTCATGTCTCCATGGTTGTTCAATCTGTACATGGATGGGGTAATAAAAGAGGTACAAGGTAGGGTAGTGAATGTTGGAGTGGCCCTGGTGAGAGAGGATAGTGTTTGGAAACTCCTTGTACTGTTGGTTGCAGATGATACTGTGTTGTTGAGTGAAGACGAAGGGGAGCTGCAAGGCTTGGTGGATGAGTTTGAGAGTGTGTAAGAAACGGAATCTAAAGGTGAATGTAGGGAAGAGTAAAGTGATGGTCTTTGAGAGAGGTGAAGTCAGTGAATGTACAGCGAGGTTGGATGGTGTGGAATTGGAAAATTTGAGTACGTTTAAGTACTTGGGTAGTGTGATGAGTAAGGATGGAGGTTTGGAGGGTGAAGTGCTTGAAAGGGTACAGCAGGGAAGAAAGGTTGCTGGTTCTTTGAAAGCAGTGATAAGAAACAGGGAAGTGAGCATGGAAGTGAAAAAGTTACTACATGACAGTATTGTGATACCAACTCTAACGTACGGAAGTGAAGCTTGGACGTTGTTGGAAGGACACAAGTCAAGAGTGAGAGCAGTGGAAATGAGTTATTTAAGAGGAGCCTGTGGAGTCACATGGAGAGACAGGCTGACGAATGAGGATATAAAGGAGCGTTGTGGTGTTGATGTGGATGTGATAGGAAGCATTATGAGGAACACACAGGTGGTTTGGCCCTGTGGAGAGGATGGAGGGTGAAAGACTGACGAAGAGAGTGTATGTGAGTGAGATGGAGGGGGGAAGAGGGAGGGGGAGGCCAAGGATGAGATGGAGGGATGGGGTGGAGAGGTATATGAGAGAGGGGGGTGTGAGTTGGGAGCAGGGCAGTGAAATGGCGGGGGACAGGGCGACTTGGAGGCGATTTGTTTGTGGGCACCCCAAATGGGATTGAGGCGTCTGGGAATAGATAGATAGATGGAGAGTTATGTGAAAAATGTGATATTTTAAAAAACATCTCTGACTCATAGCAAGGACTGTATATACTGGTGTGGTGATGAGAGGACTTCAGCAGGTATTGTGGTGACCACTCGCGCCAGTCGCTGGTGTTGCGTCAACGTGCCGCGCGCAAAACTCGTCCCCGTGAGACGCCAGAAACTCTCTTGGCTCAGCTGGCTCACCACCAGATGGATGCACACACTGCTGGACAAAATGGTTAGACCTCACACTTGGACAGTTGTGAAAGTTTGCTTCCTCAGCCCCTTCCTGATGACTGGATTTGTGGATGCTTGAATGAGATGTACCGTAGTGGACAAAGACGCATATGATTACCCACAGATGAATGATGACCATATTTATGTCTTGGTCACTGCATCGCATTCAAGTGACCATCAGTCCAGGGATGAAATAGAGGCAGAAGTGGTGAAGGGACTTTAGCATATGACTGTACAGTAAGGTTGTTAAGAATTGCTGACTGACACCTCATTTGTTATGAGTAATAATGATTGAATGATAATGAATTGATAGGTACAGTTACTTATGATCTGGTTGTTTTATTCTGTGCTTTTTATTTATATATATACTGTATATGTAAGTAAAAAGTAGATGGGAAAAGTATTTTGGATATCATTGAGTAGTAATGATGACAACAGGGCAGTAGGAAATGTAGTTAGCTGTAAGTGAAGAATGGAAAGGCAGTAGGTGTTGATGAGGTATGTGAATACTGTACAGTAGATGATAAAATATAGTGGAAAAAAGTGTTGGTTGGGAGAAAATGTAACTCTGTGTGACATGCTAGTTAATATAGATAAACCTGAATTGTAAATGGGTTTAAGCTTCTTTGTGGGGGGAGGGAAAGGATGCATGCACACAGAAAAATGAGGTAAATGTGGAGAAGGAGGAAGAAAGGTGGCAGGGACTGTGAAGTTGATACATGACCAGGTATAGAGGTTGCAAGGGTATTGCATGAAGATATGGTAGCACTCACATTAACAGATGTGTATGAGACTGATATGGTATGAGTGTTAAAATTCACAAGCAAGAACAGTGGAAATAGAATTGTTGAGAATAGTTTCTGACACAAGCAGTTAAAGATACTACTGTACATGGCTGTCTTCAGTCCTTTATATTATTGACTGGTTACTTGGTGTTGCAGCCATACCAGATCCAGCAAGTGTAGTTGGACTGGCATCTGCAGCCCTGGAGTATGCTAGTGATACAGACAGTGAGGAAGAAATGTCCAGTGTGCCCAATGACTCTCTGCCAAGACGGGATGCAGACAGTGAGCTGGATTCTGCTGATTCAGATACAGACCCCCTTGAACATGCTCAAGTGTTCACCACGGAAGAAATCACCAGGATATACTTAGAGAAGTTACAAAAGCTAAAGGTTTGTTGGTGCTCTCCAGGGTGCAAGATGTAGGTGTGACCATTATGAATGTCATGTAGCTTTTTTTTTTTTTTTTTTTTTTTTTTTTTTGACCTGTCCTTCATTACCTGAACACCTGCCAGCTAGAAACCCAGTTATGGTCAGTGTGGTGTGTGGTACAGACCAGATCTTTGTATGTCATGAAACTGTCTGCGATGGGTATCTAAGGATGAATGTCATAAATTTATCAGTGCTTTGTTTGGAATACCCTTAGTAGACAAAGCTAAAACAGTGTTGGTTGGTGTGTTTTGAAAGCCTTTGTATACAGTTGCACACTTGTCCTCCTGTTGGTGAAAGCTGTTGCTTGGACATCTGCAAAGCCCTGTACCTGCGTGCACAGGCATAATGGGTGGTGTGATGCTGTAACTTTCACTATCAGTGTCATCACACCTTGTCCACCATTAGGGTGCAGAGAAATAATTTTTACAGCCACATAACTTTGCTGTTGCAAGTTTAATGTGGGAGGTTGGTTCTGTAGTTAACCAGCCAAGTTCAGTGAACAGCATCCTGATATTATCATCCTGCCTCTTTTTCCCACCTGCAGGAGGGGTAAGCTGGTTGACTGTTACTTAAGAGTAGTCACATATAGGCAACACAGCATTGAATGAGTGGATGATGAACACCCATGTCTCCCGCTAGAATAACTGAATAATGATAACTGTAGCCTCAGCCTTTTAGTTTACACTTGCCAGTTTGTGGTAACTCCAGGCTGTGATGCCACCAATTGTCAGGCAGTTTATTTTGAATATAGGAAGTTTAGACATGGTTGTATAGGTTTACCAGTTTTTGTGACGATATCATTAGGAATATTAACTGCTGCATGTATCTGAGAATAAGAGTACTGTATTTGTTGATCCGGAATGCGATTGTTGTATGAAGGATTTTTGGAAGGATTATGAAGGATGCCAAGCATGTTTGGTGTTGGTGAAAGGTTGTTTGGATCTGTACAGTCCTTCTTTGGGGATGGTATATCATTAAAGAATAGTTTAATGACACCTTTATTGTACATGTAGGTGGAAGATAGGGATGTATCATATCACTTTGACTGTTTACTCGGTACATGGATGGAGTGATGAACCTGAAAGCGAAGACAGCAGGTATTAGATCTGAACCAGAAGTAGATGATGACATATAGGAATGGTTCACTTATTTGTTTGGTAATGATAGTTTTACTGGCAGGAAGGGAGTTGTTTTCCAAAGATGGTGGGTGAGTTAGGAGTGTATAAAAAGAAAGTCAATCTTTATAACCCCTTTTGACCCTCAAGTGCCCAGGGTGTTGGAAGTTTCAGGTAGTTTAAAATATAGGAGACCACCCTTTGCATAAGAGGTACTTCAGTAATTATTAAAGCACAATAATGTTTGAAAGAGGAGACTAGGATCAAGAGAAAAACTGGATGAACTGCAGAGAATACTGTAGATGGGGGTTAGGTCCTTGAGGAGGTTGATATCTTTTAGGTATGTGGTGATGCATATTCTTAGGCTGAGATAGCCTGGACATGAGGAATGTGTGTGAAAGTAACTGGGTGAATATAGATAGCCTATGAATGTAGAAGAGTGAGCCTCTGTGTAAAGAATGAGGAAAACCTGGAATGAAATCCTGAGGAGGAACCTTAGGGGAACCCAGAATGTTGCAGGGTTGTGTGAAACCTGGAAGTCAGCTGTTAGGTGAAAAAGACTGATCCATGCAAACATGTATCACTGCCTTTCCAAATGTATGCATGTGCTGCCTTTTTACATGTTCTCACCTCCTCAGTCAATGTATATGGGTGAGTACAAGAGGCTGGCACACATCCTGAGGGAGAGCCGCAGGAAGTACATCCAGGCAGTGCGGGTAGAGAAAGAGACCATGGGTGAGTAGAAAGAGGGCATGTTATTTTCTTTGTATAGTACAGTAACTACGTACATTTAAATTATGAGACCACACACGTATTTTAAACATGGTGCCAGATGTAAATTACATTGTAGATCATATTCGTGGTTGCTCATATTGTAGAGATAACTTTTCTTTTGTCAGTGAATACAGAAAGATAAGAAACAGAGGCTTGAGTGTTGCAGCTGCATGAGCCTTACACGAATGAGTGTTCGTTCCGACTTTAACACATGGATGTGGAACTACGGTGTGGCATGAAAATGAAAAAGTCAAGAGTGAGAGCAGTGGAGATGGGACTGCTGAGGAATGTATGTGGAGTACAGAGAGTGGATAGGATGCAAAATAATGTGATCCATGAAAGATGTGGAGTGAGGAAGTCTGTGGACACCAGAATTGAAGAGAGTGCACCGAGATGATATGGTCATGTGGAGAGAATGGATAACAATAGAATGGTGAAAAAGATATTTCTGAGCAAGTTTGAAGGAGGAGGGAGGCAAGGTAGGCCAAGGAGAAGGTGGAGGGATATGGTGGATGAGTGTATGAAGAAGAGAGATTTGGAAGTCGGTGAGGCTAGGGGACAGACAAGAGATCGAGCTGGCTAGATGAATATTGTGAGGAGAAGTGCTTGATCAGGGATTTGGCACCCCTTTTAACATGACAGCGTCCAGACTGACTCTATTGGATATGTTTATGTGAAGCTACAGTGCATGGTGAATGTTTTTGGTGTATCCGATATAACCAGGATTCCGGGCTTGAATGATGAGTGAATGGAAGTGCTGCCTATTGGACTAGGCAAATTTGGGCTGTCTGGACATTGCTACGCCTCACCCTGTGCTTGGGTGGGAAAGGAGGTCTGGATGATGATAATGATGATGAATACAGATGAACATCATTGTAACTTCAGAGACTGACATCATCATCATCATCTGGACCTCCTTTCCCACCCTAGGGCAGAGTGAGGAACAGCAATATCCAGACAGCCAAAGTTTGCCCAATTCAATGGGCCATGCTTCCATTCACTCATTCAAGTCCCTGAAATCCTGGCTCCCTCAGATAATAATAACAATCAATAATAATCTGGCCTTTTGTTTCTCAAAAGCGCCAGTTCTTCCTTTTCGGAATTCACTAGCGCTCGACACACATACATTATTTTTACAATTACAAGAATTGTGACATTTCTTGTATATAATACAAGCTACAGCATATATACATGAAAGTGGCAATATTTAAACCCTATAATCATCCGTCATAGTACCTCTCTCCAGGTCATAGCATTTTGAAAAAAGAAAGGCTTTCAGCTGTCTCTTAAAGGATTCAACAGTAGAGAGTTGTCTTATGGACAATGGCAATCTGTTATACAGTACAATCCCAGTTAACCGGGTGGCTTGGGGAATTTACCTTCCCGGTTACAGATTTTTCCCATATTTCTGATTTTCAAGTCAAATCTATACAAAGGCTATCACAGCAGTAAATACAGTTCAGATACTCACCAGTCACATTAGGGGTTACACTAAGAGATTCCGCCTGAAAAACTGCCTTGTAAACACACACCATGGTCATAACGCACGTTCATGAATTGCACCAGTCCATTGTTTACCGAATTACTGTATTCATTATATGTACTGTACTCATAAAAATTGAAAAATAAAATAAAGAAATAAAAGCTTGAACATTTATTAGTGAACTGATGATGTGTTAAGACTGCATTGTAGAATTATCACGACACCTGTGCCCCCACGTGAGTTTGTTTACGTTTCCGACTGTTCTTCTTCCCCACTTGACCTCCATCACTCCACCCCTCACCCGCCACTCAGCTGTTTTGCAGAAAATAAAATAAATGATGTATGTATGAAATGCAGGCATATTATTTATTTATTTTTCTTCCAACAAAGTAAACTTTCACTCTTATTAACATTTATATTCAGCCATTAGTGTTTTATAATGTTTGCCTTTTTCAAGTCTGTTGCATATGTCCAGCTTCTGTTTCAAGGTAAGCACGATACGCTTACGTTTAGTTTGCACTTTAGGCATTTTGGAGTGTACAAATTACCGTCTATCAGTGGAACACAATAGCAAGAGAGCTTGTTTACTGTCTGGTGGCAAAATGCAGACTGGTGATTTTTGGAGGGTGTGGAGGATGACTGAATTCAAGTAGGGGAAAGAGGAGGAGAGGAGGGGTGGTTAAGAGGATTTGCTAGGAATTTACATTAGCCGGAACTGCTTTCACCTCGCTTTGTCTGACTTCACCCAGCCTCGCGTGACACGATCAAACAGCGGTTTGGCGGTCCATTCAAATTGGTGCACTGTTATAACTTACTGACATTTTTACCAGCCCTTGAATTTTCCCGTTGTTCTGAGTATTCCGTTTGTCTGGATACCGGATAGCTGGGATTGTACTGTATAATCTAGGGGCTCTATATGCAAAAGAACGATCAGAGAAAGATGACTGGTGAATGGCTCCTGGCTCATCAAGATGCAAGGAATTTCACCACATTCTGTAGCTTCACATATATCTATCTGATAGAGCCAATCTGAATGCTGTCACGTTTAAAAGGGTGCCAAATCCCTGGTTATGTGCTTCTCCACACAAAATTCATCCATCTAACTTGGTCTCTTGTCATAGTCTCTTAGCCTCACCAACTTCCAGACCTCTCTCCCTCTCACACTCATCCACTATATCCCTCCACTTTCTTCTTGGCCTACCTCACCTCCTCCCCCCTTCAAATTCGCTCAGATATACCTTTTTCATCAGACTATTGTCTTCCATTCTCTCCACATGACCAAACCATTTCAGCACACTCTCTTTGATTCTGGTGTCCACAGACTTCCTTACTCCTCATCTTTCACATATCACATTACTCTGTATCCTATCCACTCTCTGCACTCCTCATACATTCCTCAGCAGTCCCATCTTCACTGCTCTTATTCTTGGCTTTTCATTTTCATACCACACTGTGTTTTGGATTATATTGCATATTGCAATGTGTGCTTTGATGTCCAAAAACAGCCAAAAGACCTCAGAACACTGCCAGAATTAGGAGAGATACTGTAGATATTGTACTGGTAGAGTTTTGCATATTGGTATTTTTGTTTTTGTTATATGGTAGGTGGGTGGGGCACTCAACATCCACGTACTCGATGTAGTGCTGCTGTCGGATGTCTGCCCTTTCCTCTCCTCCATCCTTCTTTCCTTCCATCCTCTTCTGTCTTTCTTTCCTTGTCCTTCTGCCTACGGGTGACTTTACACTCCCTCTTCTGTCTTTCTTTCCTTCATTCTTTCCTCTTCCTTCTGCCTGTGGGTAACTCTACACTGAATGACAAGCCAAATGGTTACCTGTACACCAGGAAACCACTTACTATGCTGGCTGGTAACCATATACGGTAACCAAATTTTGGCATCTGGTGGTTTAGTGGGTAATTATCGCGCTCCAATCGGATTGAGCTGGTGAAGGCTTATTTCCAAGGGATGGTTGGGGTTGAGTGCTTATGTAATGCCACTCGGGGATGAGTGAGGGTGGTCACTCTCATCTTAAATGTCGGGACCAACTGCCTAGCCCTGGGCTCCTGTGCTCCTCATGGGGCAATGTAGGATTGGATGATGGATGGATTTTTTTTGTTGGTTAAGCATTGTTTTCTTAGTGTTTTGAATTATATTGCATATTGCAGTGTGTGTTTTGATGTCTAAAAACAGCTGAAAGACTGCAGACCACTGCCAAAATTAGGAGGGGTACTGTACATATAGGTTGGGTATGGGTAGAGGTAGGGTATGGGTGCAGTAGAGGATATTGCTCTGTATCCAGACATTGCCCGTATCTGGTCATGCCTTTGGCTCTGTTATGACAGATAATGTGTATTACCCCCTCGGGCATAGTGCCCAAGGACTATGGAGTTCTGTTCGGCCATTTCAGGCAAGGGTGACCAGTACCAAACTCCTTAGCAGTATTTTTTGAGCAGTACACAGGAACCACCTCTTGTATTTTAATTCTTGTGGACCAAATCCAGTTGGAGTGCCTTAGCTCACTGGACCACCAGGCATCTCAGTACACTCCAGTACTGGTTGTATTGTTGCCACCCAGTGTGTAAAAGAGAAAAAAGTGAAAGAAGTTGGTGGGTGATCCTTGAAAATAAGGATCATTTTCACTCTTACTTCCAAAGCATACAGTATAAAGCTGAAGGTATATAAATGGACAGAGAGGCTCAGTTAATATATGGTATCTTAGCCCTTGTAACCTGAAAGTTTTTTTACTTTTCCATTTAGCTACTGTAGATTATATTGCTGTGGAGATCTTCTCAGATCTTCTCATACTGAAGGTTAATGCAGGCTGTGACTGATCTATTGAGTCTGAAATGTTTTTCCTTAGCTGTGAAGGATTGTGTAGGAGCAAGAACCAAATGCAAGAGGTTAACTTTTGAATCTCATTTTATCCCCTTCTGGCTTGTCTGACTATGCTTCTGAGTTTCTCATTTGGAAGAGTTACTTCCATCCATGTACTCCGTTTGCATCTGAATTCTTAATGAAAACTTGGAGTGGATTAGTCTATGTAACTTAGGCTTGAGATAAGTCTTACATTTCTTAAAGACCCCTCTCTGCATGGAATCACTTGAACCATCTCAGTAGATTTTCTTAGCTCCAAATATTCTATTCCTGTAACTAGAAGTACTTGGTCTTTCCTAAATACAGTTCATCAGCACCTATCAGTTACTTCCACAGAATTAGAATTTCATAAATGAATTGCACAGTAATGAAACGTCTTTGTCAGAGAACTTTTCAGCATCTGTGAGAAGGAGCTTTCCCAAAGTTTGTCCATATATGCATGCTTAAAAGCCTATTCCCCCCCTCCCCCTTTTTTTTTTATTAGTAAGCATCCATGGACAACCCAAGGAAACAGCTGAGGAGCGCACAGTGTATGAGGAACTAAAAGCCATGGTTAGGTATCACCGTCACTTGGGCTCCCATGCTCTCCTCCACCACAACCAAACCCACCGTCGCCTCCAGGTTTGTCTTTATACCTTCACTTTTTGTCTTCACCTCACTCTGCTTTACTTGCTGTTCCCTCATGTCACAGTCCTATATCCTGCCACATATCTGATATTCCATCATATGCCAGAGAACTGTGATCATACCTTGCTTACTGCATCACTTACTGTTAGTTGTTAAATCTCATGGTTTCTGCATCACTGTTATACAGTAGATGCCTGGTAGTCTAGTAATAGAGTACCATACTGCACATGAATCTAAGTGATGACTGTGACTTACGTGCAATGGTCCTTACATCCTAGAGGTGACTGGAAGTTTTTCTGTCTTAAAAATGTTGCCCGGGATGTTTTATGATGGTTTCCTATCTTAAAATGTTTCCTATATGGATTACTAGATGGGAAAAAAAGTGAACACTTTAATCATTTTTTGTTCTTGTTCAATCTTTCTTTCTACTCCAGAAAGACCATGTACCTCATGTTCTTTTGAAGGGGGATTATATAAGGTCCAGGAACTTTCTATTTCACCTTTTGCAGACTAACACATAGTATTTGTGTGCACTTGTTTACTATTACCAGTGACCTCTAATGACCTCCGAGGTCAGCCTCACTTAGCCTGTGCTCAAACTGGAGGTCATGTGAGAGTCCATGCCAAAAACTGGGCTGCTGGGTCCATTCTGAGAGTAGGAACATGGAATGTGAGAGGAGTGAATGATTAAGTGAAAGAGAGAGAGATTGTCCAGGTGCTTGAGGATGCAAAAGTGGATATAAGTGGATTGACTGAAACTAAATGGAAAGGTGAAAGGATGAGAGAATGGGAATACGGTGTAGGTATATGTGCGGGAGTCAGTGAGAATGAGAGGGCAAGAGAAGGAGTATGTCTGATGATAAGCAAGAAGTGGAAGGAGAATATAAGAGAGTATGGAACAGTGGGTGCAAGGATTGTATGGGTGAGGATGAAAGTAGGTATACAAGCATGGGCGATTGTATGTGTGTATGCTCCAACAGAGGATCGAGTGGCAAGAGTGAAAGATGAGTTTTGGGTGAGAGTAGAAGCATGTATGGACAAGTTTGAGAGGAGCGAGAGAGTGCTGTTGATTGGAGACATGAATGGCAAAGTTGGGAATGTACGAGTGGATGGAGTGGTTGGTCAGTGGGGTGTGCCAGCAGAAGTAGATGGGAATGGTAGTGCTTTGGTGGACATCTGTGCTGGTAAGGGGTTGGCAATAGCCAACACCTGCTTTCGTCATAAGATGATCCACCGGTATACATGGAGAGTAATGAGGAGGATGGATGGTGAACTTGTTGAACGAAAGGCAATGATAGACTACGTGTGTGTGGATGAGCGAATGAGAAGACAAGTGTTGGATGCAAGGGTGTGGAGAGGGTGGGGGAATGGAGTCTCGGACCATCACTTAGTGATGGCCAAGGTAGAGCTGCAAAGAAAGTGGTTGAGGAGGCGAAGGGGAAGACAGGAGGAAACAGCTCCTGTGAGAAGAGTGGAGAAATTGCAAGACAGTGAGAAGAGGACAGAGTATAAGAGCATAGTGGAAGAAAGATTGGGAAGGTATGAGCTAGAGCAGATGGAAGGGGTGGAAGACGTATGTAAGATATTCACGGAAGAGATAAGCGCAGCGTGTGAGGTGGTTTGTGGAGTGAGGAGGAGATGCAAGGGTGTGCAAGGGACAGCATGGTGGAATGATGAGGTGAAACGAGCTGTGGAACAAAAGAAGAAGGCATATGGTGAATGGTTGGCGAGTAGAGGTAGGGGAGAAGATGAGAGAGAGAAGAGAGAGGTATATGTGAGCAGGAGAAGGGAGGTTAAGAGACTGGTGAAGGAGAGTAAGAAGAAAGTGGATGAAGAGTTTGGGAGGAATCTGAGTGTGAAATGGAGGGAGAGTAAGAAATTGTTTTGGAAGGAGGTAAAGAAAGTAAGGCAGTGTGAAAGGGGAAATAGTAGGGGAGTGAAAGATAGGAATAATAGATTGTTGGTGGAGAAGAGAGAGAAATTGAGGAGATGGAAGGAGCACTTTGAGGATTTGTTGAATGTAGAGAGTGAGAGCAGTGTGAGTATAAGTGGTTGGGGAATGGCTGGGAGAAGAAGAGATGAGAGGAGGGAGGAAGAGATCAGTAGGTCGGAAGTAGTGGAAGCGATGAAGAAGATTAAGCTGGGAAAGGCCCCAGGAATTGATGGAGTGTGTGGTGAAATGCTTAGGTATGGGGGTGAGATTGTTGTGGAGTGGATATGTAAGTTGTGTAGATTGGCTTGGGAAGAGGGAAGGGTTCCAGAGGACTGGAAATCAGGTATAATTGTTTCTCTGTACAAAGGAAAAGGGGAGAGAGAAGTATGTGGTAACCATAGGGGTATTTGCCTTCTTAGTGTGACTGGTAAAATATATGGTAGAATACTCATTGATAGGGTTAGGCATATGACAGACGAGCTAGTTGGAGAAGAACAAGGGGGATTTAGGAAGGGCAAAGGGTGTGTAGATCAGATATTTGTTCTAAGATGTTTAGTGGAGAAGTATCTAGAGAAGGGAAGGAAAGTGTACGCTGCCTTCATGGACTTGGAGAAAGCTTATGACAGAATAGATAGGAAAGGTATGTGGAAGGTATTAAGAATATATGGAGTGGAGGGGAAATTGTTGAGTGCTGTGAAGAGTATGTACGAGGGAGCTAGGGCTACGGTGCGAGTGGATGGTGAGCTGAGTGAGTTCTTTGATCTCAATGTGGGACTGAAACAGGGGTGTGTAATGTCTCCATGGCTGTTTAATATATATATGGATGGGGTCGTAAAGGAGGTACAAGGTAGGGCAGTGGATGTGGGGGTGGCCCTAATGAATGAGGGTGAGATTTGGAAGCTTCCGGTGTTGCTGTTTGCTGATGATACAGTATTGTTGAGTGAAGATGAATGGGAGTTGCAAGGTTTGGTGAATGAATTTGGGACAGTGTGTAGGAGGAGGAAGCTGAAAGTTAATGTAAACAAAAGTAAAGTTATGGTGTTTGAGAGGAATGAAGCCACAGAGTGTGCAGTGAGGTTGGATGGTGAGGATATGGAGAATGTGAGTGCATTCAAGTACTTGGGTAGTGTGATGAGTAAGGATGGAACTTTGGGGGATGAAGTACGTGAAAGGGTACAGCAGGGAAGGAAGGTTGTTGGCACACTGAAAGCAGTGATGAGAAATAGGGAGGTGAGTATGGAAGTTAAGAAGTCTCTGCATGATGGTATTGTGATCCCTACCCTGACGTATGGAAGCGAGGCGTGGACCTTGCAAGAGGGGAACAAGTCAAGAGTGAGAGCAGTGGAAATGAGTTACTTGAGAGGAGCATGTGGAGTGACATGGAGGGACAGGTTGACGAATGAAGAAGTGAAGGAACGTTGTGGGGTAGATGTGGATGTGGTTGAAAAGATTAGGAGAAATACACTGAGGTGGTTTGGACATGTGGAGAGGATGGAGAGTGAAAGACTGACTAAGAGGGTGTATGTGGGTGAGGTGGAGGGAGGGAGAGGGAGGGGTAGACCGAGGATGAGGTGGAGGGATGGAGTTGAGAGGTATATGAGGGAGGGGGGGGTGAGGTGGGGGGAGGGGAGTCAAATGGTGGGTGACAGAGTGACTTGGAGGCGTTTTGTCTGCGGCCACCCTTTGCGGGATTAGGGCGTCGGGCTATAGATAGATAGATTACTGGTGACTTCGTAGGTCAACTTCGCGTAGCCTGTGTCTGAACTGGAGGTCATGTGAGTCTCCATGCCAAAAATTGGGTTGCAGGGGTACCCAGCATTGCCCAGGCCAAAAAAGGTGAACACTGCCGGTGACCTCATATGACCCAGATATAAATTTTGACCACCCTAAAATTATCCTTAGTCACCCTGATTCAGAATATATATATATATATATAGGTTTAGGGGTCTCTGGCCCTTAGATTGGGCATGACTGAAGGACAAACAAACAAACGACGTGGCTCTTTTATAAATATAGATGGCATCTCCTCAAGTTCCAGTGCGCTGAAGTGGGTAGTAGCATATAATTAGTCTAGCTGTCTTTTTCAGTCACTGATGTATGTGATTTCAGAAAAATACTGATGTGGTATATGATGTATGCTGTTTCAGTAAAATATAAAAATGCAAATGAATTGTCAGCTTTGCCAGAAATCATTTATTATTTTTTTTATTTTTTTATTTTATTTTTTTTTTCCAGGTAACAGAGGGTGTGAACTACAAACCAGGGCAGAGTATAGGCTGTGTCAAGTGTGTATACAGTGAAGGTTCTTGGAAGTGTGGGGAAAAATCTATTCCTCTCTCCAAATACTGCTCAAAACACATATTACATGTAAGTGCCAGTAATTGTAATTGATCTTGACTGGTAAACCTTTCTTTCAGATATATTTTTTAATATACACCTGTGCCTTTTAATTTCTCAGCTGCTGATTTTAATTGATCTGAATACTTCAGCCACTGATGCTAGATGAAGGGTGTGTTTTCCTCAGGTTAATCCATCCATCCATCCATTATTTAATCCTGTGTTGCCCCATGAGGAGCGTAGGGGCCCGGGGCTAGGCAAGGTGGTCCTGACCTCTAAGATGAGAGTGACCAGCCTCACTCATCCCTGAGTGTCATTATGTGAGCAGTAAACCCCAATCACCCCTTGGATATAAACATGCACAGGCTCAATCCGATTGGAGCACCTTAATTGCCCACTAAATCACCAGGCGCTATAATCTGGTTATATGGTTACCACCCAGTGTAGTAAACGGTGTCCTGGTGTACAGGAAACCATTTGGCATGTCACTAAGTGTAGAGTCACCCGTATACAGAAGGAAGAGGAAAGAATGAAGGAAAGAAAGACCGAAAAGGAAGGATGGAAAGAAGGAAGGAAGAGAAGAAAGGGCAGGCACCCGAGAGTGGCACTACATTGAGCGAGTGGATTGTGAGCACCCCCACCAACCACAACAATAATAATGCAATAAATACCACATAAGTACTGTACACCAGCAATGCTGATAATAGTCATATGTCATTTGTTTGTCTCATGCTTGCAGGTCAATCTCTGTCAAAATAGCAGGTTTTCTGAATTATTCAGTTAACCAAATGCCATTAAAATGCATACAGTATTCATGTATTTGAAATATTTACATTCCCTATTTCCTGACCTTTCAGTCTCACTACATTCTGTGACTTCATTTCTCTCAAAAGCCATTATTATGCTCTGTGCATCATTCACTACTGCACTGAAAAATTTTGACCATGTTATATACTGTATAACCAATTTACAGTTGACTTGTTATATATGGCTGTTTTACAGTTGACTTGTTATATATGGCCATTGTATGGTTGACCTTTTATAATGGCTGTTTTACTATTGTCTTATTGCATAAGTAAATCTGTATGCAACTGAGACCCATCTAGAAGTAGGGATTACTTAGTTGGATTTTGGCTAATTTAGAAATATATTCCATGTGGGAATTACCTTACCAGTAATCTTAACCATATTATCATATTTCTACTGGCAGTCATATTGCATTTCCTGAAATGTGAAGCATTAGAAAAGTTTTGGTAGGCTGTAGATGATGAAAAGATGTATTTATTGGTGGATGTGCACTTTGAACTACATCTTGAGTAAATTTATTCTTGTTTTGGTCAGGACCCAAATCAGGTGCTGTTTGGTGCATGTGGAGTGAGCCGTTGTGGGGATGACCAGTGTTCCATGCCAGTAGTATGTCTCCCTTACGCCACTACTTGTGTCTATCACACCCCCATACCTGACCTGCTGGTGAGTTACTATTTAGCCCGTTGAGCCCAAGGAAGTAATTCCCCCCCCCCCCTCAAATTTACCACCTTCCAGTACTGTAGTTTTACTTAGCATAGGAGAGAATGATCTAGACAGGTTAGATATAGCCTCAATGTTGTTGTTGTGACCTACAGTGGGGCACCAATTTTCGCGCCTAATTGGGTCCAAAAATAATGCGCGAAAGTTGGGGCATTGTCTTTATGGCAAAAAGGCTAATTGGTTCCCGGTTATCCTAAAGTAACATCAGATTTTCATTTTCACTTGCAATACAGTACATCAAATCACTATTGTACATCGCATTGTGAGATACAAACAATAAAAACTGTACAGTACACATTATATGAGGAGAAACATACCACAGAGACCAGGTTGAGGTGTTTAATGGATGTTGGGGGTAAGTATCCGAGGCGTGTGGCGGGCTTATTTAGCCACGCCATACGTATTGGCGCCACCTCTTGCTGCCTCGCTACCACGCTCTCTCTCTGCCTCCTCAGATGCAACTTGATGCAACACTTCCACTCTGTGCTGAATTTCCCTTTGTGCTAGGTTCTCTTGAACAAATCCATCGAAATCTTCATCCAGGTTAAGCTCCTCTATGGCACTGTCAGTAGGGATAGCCTCTTTTTATCACCACCACTGCCTCCCGGCCCTCCCCCCACACCACCAGGCTCTCCCCCCACACCACCAGGCCCTTTCCCCACACTACCGGGTATAGTAGAGGCCATTGAACCGTGAGAATCCAACACAATGGAGCTAGCACGCTCGTACACAATGGCGGGAATGGGTGGACAGAGTGTTGACATGACGTCATTCAAGATGGCAGTGGGTTGCGGGCGGGCGGTGCAGGAAATTCAAAGTTCAAAATATTGTCCCAAACCCAAAATTTGTGCGCGAAAATCGATTTTTTTCAAGCGAAAGTGGAAGTTAGGGAATATTTGGTGCATGCCGCGAAAGTGGATTCCGCGAATCCTGCTGTAGCGAAAGTTGGTGCACTACTGTAGGCTCATATGGACATGAACTAGTGGGCTGCAGGCTGAAGTTGCTCTTTTTCATCTGCAGTTCACTGTCCTTGTTTTGTGGAGTTAGGTGGGTTCTAGAAGACAAAGAAAGAGAAATCATGTTAGATGGAGAGCTATCAGCACCATGCCCAGTAAAATGGTTGCCACACTCATTTTCACACTATTCAGTCCCCTGGAATCCTGGCAGCACCTCTTGGACCTAATTATCAGCCCTTTTTTTTTTTCTATCTCTGTAGAAGTGCTACAGATGTATTTCGATTTACTTTGTTATATCTCACCCCATCATCAGTTGGAAAAAGAGGTCTGGAGGATTATGATATATGCTACATCTTGCCCATCTCTTGCAGCCTGTCAGCTCGGCTCCCCAGGAGGACATAGAGAGCAGTAGCAGCGGGGGTGTTGGAGGGGAGGAGCAAATATATGGAGGAGAGTGTCCCAGTGGTCCCTTGGCTACGCCAAGGGAGATTATTGACCTCCCCGAATCTCACAGTTTCATTGTGACTGAGGTGCCTCCAGAGAATGTAATGGAGGGTGAAGGCGAGGAAACGGATGATGCCCTTTCGGAAGACCAGAAACTAAACACGTAGGACAGAGCCTTCTCAGGACACCAGTGGTTGGATTCACTGACAGACTTGTGATCTGTTTCCTTTCATAACTTCAATTTATTTTTGTAGGAAGAGCAAGAGTCATAGGAAATTTCTGCACAATTTTTGTCCTTCCTGCAAAGACAAAAACTAGCTCATGATAATTTTTCTATGACAGTCAGAGAAGGGTTATAAGTGCCAGATTTAAACAGTGCTGTATTCATTGATCATCATCCTGGTTGTTATTCTCACCTGCAGGTTGGGTGAAGTTGGTACAGAAAGCCAGGGAAAGGCATTCTGTACCCAATCTCACCCCATCTGTAAGTGGGAAAAGGAGTCAAGATGGTGATGATTTTAAATGTGGCACTTACATCCCTTTTCTGTCTGAGTGCCTCGTTTGTTTTTTGCAGAGCAAATTAAAGGCTTTGGGAGTTTCTAAAGTGTCCTTCCCTTCACATCTTAGTTATGTGAGGCAGTTGATTCTAAGTCTGTTTGTGTGTCTGAGTCCAAGAAATCAGTGCCTACGATGATGGGTCTTACATGTTCTACACCAGTGCTTTGGTTTTTGATGTGCACACTTTGCTTATCATTAAATTGCAATAATAATGTTAATAAATTTCCCTCTGTAGTTGTTGCAGTATTTGAAATTAATTCTTGAACATAGAAAAATATAATTATAGAATACTGTGATCATCAGACCCAAGAGTGTGAAAGGGAAGACAAGCTCCTAGGTTTTGACATCATTATCAAAAATCATGATGAGAACAAAAATATTTGACTTTTCTACCTCATTACAAATTTTTGTCCATAAAGAATAATGCATTTTAAAAGCTGTAAACCCCCTTTGTAACAAATTTCTGCTTACCAAATTTCAGCTTTGATGAACTCTTTGAGCCAACCAAACAGTCGCCACATAAACCGTACTAAGATAGGTATACTGTATAATGGTGGTGCGGTCAACTGATCATCTAATCACATGACAAAAGTAAAGTTTGTTTTCTTACTGTACTGTAATTTTATGTTGTTAAAAAAAAAAAAAAAATAGTGATGAATAACACAGTACATAAGTAAACTTGGTACTGTAATGTAACTAACAAGTTAGGGTATTTATATATAGTAATGTACCTGGTTCATAGATTAAGTTGACTGTCGAATATCACATTTAACATCCCACTGTTCCCACAGTTAGTTTGTTATTTAGAGGGTTTACTGTCATGATACAGGGGTTTGCCTACATCTTCAAATGCGTAGTTTGTAATAATAAAGCCTTTATTTTATGAAGAGCTTAAGAACAATGGCTGTAAGTGCATGTTCATTCCAGTGAGGAGGAGAAAGTGGCAGATAAGTATGAGTTTGGGAAATTTTATTGGATTCATTATCTAGTCCACCATTTTTCAAATTTTGGTGTAAAGTCACATTGAAGAATTATGTTGTATATAAATATTTATGTATAATATATTTTCAGGAGTCGTAAGTGCCATGTTTCATGTCCCTTGATTGGCTGTTATTGTAATATGAAGTGTTCTTGCTGCTTACGATATTTGCTGTGATGAAGTTACACTCTTGTATACAGAACTGTACTGTTCATTGGATTTGCTTCTATTCATGTAAGATTGTTCCGCTTGAGTACTTTGTTGCAAGAAAAAGCGTGCCATGACCATACTGTATGCTGATGCCCATTTTCTTTAGAAATTACAGTCATGGACAAAAATGTACTAACACTACAGGGTTTACGTGTTTGTGAATGGCCTGGCAATACTGAATAAATTCTGATGACTTAGGTGCCAAGTCATCAGCTGGATTGTGCCAGTGCAGGTTTATATCCAAGGGATGGTTGGGGTTTACTGCTCATGTAATGCCACTCGGGGATGAGTGAGGCTGGCCACTCTTTCACCTTAAACGTTAGGACCAACTTGCCTAGCCCCAGGCACCTACACTTCTCGTGGGGCAACACAGGATTAGATGATGAATGACTGAATTAATTGGTGTTAATATAATAATCATGATTGCTTTAACCCATACCGTGTTGGGGGGGGGGGGGATCGACACTGGCTGATTTTGGACTATTTTTTTCCTGGCTAAATGGGATTAATACATCAATATAACATCCCTGTCACTAATAAAAGTAAGCACAAAAGCCAAAAAGTACGTTACATCAAGTCGGGTTGATGCCACTCTACCTCTGAAATTTCAGAGGTTACTGAGAGAGCAGAGTGGCTGTAAGCTTGTGAACCAATTTTTGATAGTTTTTTCTGGCTAAATGGGCTTAATACATCAATATAAGATCCCTGGCACTAATAAAAGTAATCACCAAGCCAGAAAGTTGGTTGAATTGAGTCACCTTTGAAATTCTGAAATCTTCAAGGATACTGAGAGCTTTTTTTTTTTTTTTTTTTAAGTCCTAAATGGGCTTAATACATAAAAATAAGATCCCTACCACTAAAAAACGTAACCACCAAAGCCAGAAAGTTGGCTGAACCGAGTCGGGTTGCTGCCGCTGAACCTCTGAAATCTTCAAGGTAACTGAGACAGCAGAGCGGTTGAGCCTGTGAAGACTGTCACTCTCCTCCCGTGCTCCTAAATCAGTGTTGCAAGCGTAGCAGAGAAATGTCTGATGCTAGCGAGATACGTTATTACCTTCCATTAAACTTCCGTTGCTTGCAGTGACTTCTCAATGCTGGAGGACGTAGATCTACGTCACTGGCATTTTAGATGGGGACATAGATCTATGTCGCTAACATGGTATAGATAACCTGTTCACTCCAGTGATGTTTTTCATTTTGTTCTTGATACCTTCAGATTATTTTATTTAGTACAGGAGTGATTTTTTGGCAATGAAACATTAAATAGAGCATTAATTAACTTATTTAGTACAAGTATCCCCTAAAATCAATGTCTGACTAGCAAAACTAGAAACAGTACTGTAATACATTCATTGTTGGATTAAAAGAGTTAATGTTCATATGCAAGCTGTCACCGAGTATGAGATTAAGAACATAATATCTTCTAATATTGTTAAGGAGTATTTGAAAGTTTTAGAGTCTCAGGTTCCATATCAGGAAGTACTGAACACTATGAAGCAAGCTGTTGTAGCTGTAGTAACCCCAGGCTGAACTTCAGTGTGGTGGACTGCAGGATGAAGTTCAGATGAGCCTGGAATTAATACAGCTTCAACAGCGTGCTTCATAATGTTCAGTACTTCCTGATATGGAACCTGAGACTCTTAAAACTTTCAAATAATATTCCTCAACAATATTTCTTACCTTCCTCCTGCAGACCATCATCCTTCTTTTAGGAGATAGAGAGTGAGCTTAGGGATGTTTGGATAACCAGACAGTAGAAGTTGGTGGTGATCATCATCCACTTGATGTAGTGCTGCCTACTCCTTTCTTCATCTTTATTGTTCTTTTTCTGCATCTACTTCCCTCTCTTCGTATTTCTTTCATCTTTTTTTTGCCATTTTTATAACTTCTCTTGCCACTTCAGGTGGTTCTACACTGACAGTCAACCCAACAACTGTTAAGTTAAAAATGGGTGCCAAACCCTGGTCATACACACCCTCACAAAATTCATCCAGCCTGTGGGTAAAACAATGCTCTCCTTCTCACGCCATAAGGAGCCTCTATTGGTTACATACAAATTGTGTTTGTGATTTTCCTAATTGGTTTAACCCTCTCAAGTGGTGGATGTTCATGTTACAGCAGTAGGTCCTTATATATATACCCTGTCAGAGTCTTTTATAAAAAGAGAAACTCTCATCCCAGAAACACTGCCATTCCAACACACATATATCCAGATGCACATCTTAACTTACAGTTCAAATTCTTTAACACCTTTACTCATGCATGTAGTAATACATGAAGTATTTGATGGGGCAGGTTGCTTGTTCAGTGACAGACCTGCCCCTTTCGGGCCCTTAAAACACAGACTGAACATGTGTAGCCTAGTTGAGCTGCCTGCTTATATCAGGAGGTTCTAAGCTTGCCACTGCAATACATTCATTTGTTCATTTATTAAATTTTCACTGAAACTGATTGGTGACCTTTCCGAAGTTTTGCCAGCAAGAAAAAATTGAGTTTTGAGCAACACTAACCCCTGCCAAACCTGCTTCCTTTTACGTAGGTTCACAGGGAATACAGGGTTTTGTTGTCACCACCCAGTGCAGTAAATGGTTTCCTGGATACCAGGAAACCCTTTGCCTTGTCACTCAGTGTAGATTTACTAGTAAATAACATTACCTCAAGTGAGTGGATGGTGAGCACCCCTACCTAGTACCTCTTTTTTTTCTAGCTCTCTGGACACTACCTCACACCATCCTAAGGTGAAAGAAGAGGTATAGATTAATGATGGTGAAAGATGTATAGATGAATGATGATGAAAGACGTATGGATGGATGATGATGATAATGATCTCAATCCTAATTTAATCTCTGGTACTATCTCCCATAGTGGTAGGTGGGGGCGCTCATCATCGACTCACTCAATGTAGTGCTGGTCTCGGGTGTCTGCCCTGTCCTCTCCTCCATCCTTCTTTCTTTCCATCTTCTTCTATCTTTCTTTCCTTCATTCTTTCCTCGTTCTTCTGCCTACGGGTGACTTTACACTCCCTCTTCTGTTTTTCAGTCCTTCATTCTTTCCTCTTTCTTCTGCCTATGGGTGACTCTACACTGAGTGACAAGCCAAATGGTTTCCTGTACACCAGGAAAATATTTACTATGCTGGGTGGTAACCATATAACCAAATTTTGGCACCTGGTGGTTTTTAATGGGTAATTATTGTGCTCTGATCGGACTGAGCCGGTGAAGGTTTATATCCAAGGGGTGGTTGGGGTTTACTGCTCATGTAATGCCACTCAGGGATGAGTGAGGTTGGTCACTCTCATCTTAAATGTCAGAACCAACTGCCTAGCCCCGGGCTCCTGTGCTCCTCATGGGGCAACGTAGGATTGGATGATGGGTGGATGGATAGATACTATCTCCCAAGTGCTGACCCCATCAAGTTCCTAGGATAATTACCAGATTTCTAACCTGGTTACCAAATTACTGGTGGTAGTCACTTGGTGTATGAATTACTGATCTATATTCCTGCATGTCACTGATACCCCTGCACCATAGAGCAGGATGTAGGGTCTCGTGCCAGTGCCATTGGTGTGATGACCTTTGATGTGGGAATGTTCTAGTGTGGCCTGGTGGCATTTATTTATAATGAATATAATCTGCCAGCCCAGGTGCGTCCTCAGGTTTCCTGAATACGGCACCAAGCAGTACTATGGAAGATAGATAATAACTTAGATATGGCGAGAGAGAAGAAGCAGCAGCAAAGTATGTTTTAGTGTGGCTTAAAGAGTAAAGTTTCATTCATATTTTTCCCCTTGCCCTGATCTGCCATAGGTTAAATACAAGAGATGGCTAGAGATTTTCTACAATATAAAATGCTGCTGCCAGAGACACAGGGTGTCTTACTGATGTGGACAACAGTTACCTAGTCTCGAAGGTCCTCCACTCCTCCAAGTGGTTAATGAATGATTAGGTGATAGCAATCACACTGACTCTTAGAGACAGTTAAGTGAATATGTGTGGAAGGTGTGGCTGTGGGATGGAACCAGTATTCCTTGGGCTTGAGAGGTGAGTGAATAAGAATCTAGCCTGTTTAACTGGATAAACTACTGTAGTCTGTGGTAGGTGGGGGCACCCACCATCCACTCACTTGATGTAGAACTGCTCTTGGGTGTCTGCCCTTTCCTCTCCTCCATCCTTCTTTCCTTCCATCCTCTTCTTTCTTTCCTTCAGTCTTTCCTCATCCTGCCTACAGGTGACTTTACACTCCCTCTTCTGTCTTACGTTCCTTCATTCTTTCCTCTTCCTTCTACCTGTGGGAAACTCTACACTGAGTGACAAGCCAAATGGTTTCCTGTACACTAGGAAACCATTTACTATGCTGGGTGGTAACCATATAACCAAATTTTGGCGCCTGGTGATTAAGTGGGTAATTATTGTGCTCCAATCGATTTCAGCGGATGAAGGTCTATATCCAAGGGATGGTTGGGGTTTATTGCTCATGTAATGCCACTCGGGGATGAGTGAGGCTGGTCACTCTCATCTTAAATGTCGGGACCAACTGCCTAGCCCCGGGCTCCTACGCTCCTCATGGAGCAACATAGGATTGGATGATGCATGGATGGATGAACTACTGTAGTTAGTTTTCTTCTCTTTCAACCCTACCTCACCCCATCCTTTGGTGGAAAAAGAGGTCTGGATAATGATGATGAATATGATTTTCACTTCCATAGCTAGTAAAAGGATGGCTGCCATTGCCATGGGAAATGGGAAGTACTGTACTGTTATGAAAATAGTCCTCATTATTTTCAAAACTACCTACAACAACCAGAGATTCCCTGTAAGCATCATAGTTTTCTGTCAGTCTGTTCCCAATTCAATGGTAGTTGGTATAAAAAAATTTTTTACAAAGGGTGGGAAGGGGAAGTAAGCAGATGGACAAAAGATAAGCAGAGAGAGAAAAGGCAGAATGGATGGGGAGGAGGAATCTATGAAAGCATAAAAGAGATAGGCAGGATGGAAGGGAAGGTTAGTATGGTTGGGAACGAAGAGAGTGGGGAGGAGGAGGGGAAGAAGGGAGGTCAGAAAGATCTAGTAAGAGGGCTGACTGGAGGAGGAGAAGGAGTCAAGAAAGTTAATCAAGGTTGACTGGCTGAAGGGAAGAATATGGTGGGGGAGATGTACAGTAGAGGATGGCAGGATGTAGGAGAGACAGGAGGACGGCAGGGGTATGCCCAGGTGAGGCTCAAAGGGTCTACAGCCCCAGTTCCTTTTCCCTAGGCTTCAAAGTGCCCTGATCTCTCTCTCTACATTTCTATTTCGTACTTTTTTCTTTTCTGGCAACAAGCAACCACGTAATGTTATTGGGACAACCTTAAACGGCTAAAGACTTATGTATTGCTTTGAAGTTTCACCTAACCTGTATGCAGGTTACATTTGAAGGTGGGGCTCTCTTCGTCACACACTCGAGTTTTTGTCGCACTGCCATAGATTTAACACTCCAACATACTGTTAATAAAGATGCAACATCAAGACAAGCTGGTAGTGCAGTATTCACCAGGTATTTGAACTGTCTCACCAATTCCAGTCTCTCCAATCACTGAAACATCCCACTGACAGTCATCTTCTCTCTCAATAATCATCACTTTACTTTTTTCTACATTTACTGTGTCATATCAATGTTTTCTTCAGTAGATGAAGAGAATGTGCTTGTGCGTTTCAGGAGTGTAGTGTTCGAACAGATATTGTACTGTACTTTTTGTGACCGCCAAGTATTCCCATTGGCGCCCGGCAAGGCCCCCCCTCCCCCCACCTTTTTTTAACAGCTAGAACCGGTGCCCCCCAAATTGTCTGTGCATGCCACTGGAGGAAGTGGGGGGAGATTTGTGGAGAGGGAAAACGTTGGATGGAAGACAAGGAAAGGTCGAAAAAAGTAAATAAAATGTAGTAGGATGAACGCGTTGGGCGAAAGGGAGAATGTTAGATTCAATTTTGGCAAATAAGATTAGAGAACACTTAGAAAGATTTAATCTTATAAACGAAAGTCAGCACGGATTCAGGCCTCACAAACTTATTGTCATTCTACTCGGAGGTCTATGAGGCAGAAGCTAGCGATAAAGCTTACGATGTTATTTATCTGGACTTTAGTAAAGGTTTTGACAGGGTCCCACAAGAAAGGTTAGTTAGAAAGGTTCGAGCACACGGTATAGACGGCGATATCTTAAAATGGATAGAATCCTGGCTGAAAGGACGAAAGCAGAGAGTATTAATAAATGGAACTAAGTCGGATTGAGGACTGGAGTACCACAGGGTTCAGTACTCGGTCCCTTATTATTATTTATATAATATATATATATATATATATATATATATATATATATATATATATATATATATATATATATATATATATATATATTAAAATGCCCGCGACCGGACCTTCCGCCCCGCCACCCCCCACACCACCACCGGGCCACCACCACCCCACCACCCGAGGAGGAGATAACGGTCAGATTAGTGACCCGGGACAAGAGGGTCATCCGACCACCTCTGACCTGGGCCCCTTCTCCCCGCAACTACCTCAACACCAGGTGAGCCCAGACCCGCAACAAGTTATACGGCGGGTTAACCCTCGACAGCAGTGGGGTGGGACTGATACGTCAGTCCCTCGTAGTCGTGTGGTGACGACCACAACTTCACCCCAACGGGACAGGAGGTCCCTAGGTGAGCCACGGGGTGTTTCCACCTACTGCCACCGCGAGCCACGAGGGAGTCCCTTCCTCTGCCGCAGTAACCCACGTGAGCCACGAGGGGCTTGTCTCCTCTGCCACAGTGAGCCACGAGGGCGTAATACCCTCTGCCACTATCAGGACAGGAGGTCCTTTGACGAGGGAAGAGAGCCCTCTATAACAAATAGGGCAGGAGGCCCAATAGTGGATTGTACGGGGCTCACGCCCCTAGCCACTCTAAGGGTAAGAGACCCTCACACACCGCCACAAGTGGGTCCCAGTACCGATCAACCTGGTGCCACGTCAATTATAAAGACAAGAGAGAGAGTCGCCTCTGTGCTACCCTCCATAAGTGTAAGACAGACCACGGCCTCCGTGTGTCCTCTAGAGCCAGCTAACTCCTGCAGGAGTAGCCGGACACCACCCGGGGGAGTTACCCCTAAAGTGTCACCTGAACAGAGGCCTGGTCCCAGTCGGGACCTACCTCCTACCCCCGGGAAATTCTTGTCTTCCCCAGGTACCAGCGGGAGACGAGGCCGCAGCCCACACCTGACGGCGCGTTCCCCGGTAGACTTCCGCAGTCCTCGGACCCCTAGGCGAGCCCGGCAACCCGTCAACGCCGACCTCCCCCTGCCGCAGACCCTACGACGTCAGGCCCGTCTGCTACACCTGTTTGGCCCCAGTCCCTAGGGCCAACACAGACAGGCCTCCCTTCACAGTGACCAGAGGAGGGCCTACAACAGGTCGAGACCCCAGGCAAGAGGGTCTCCCTGCACCGTGACCAGAGGAGGACCTACAACAGGTCGAGACCCCAGGCAAGAGGGTCTCCCTGCACCGTGACCAGAGTGGGGACCTACACCTTACAGTGACAAAGTGATATCGCCCCAGAAACTCGGGCAAGAATAGTGACTTCCCCTTCCCTGTACTGATCCAGTGACAGAGTAAACCAGCGGGAATACACCAAAAAGTGTCCGTAAATACCTTCCCCTAACAAAGACTGTAAGTTCTGGGTTCACCCGAACAGTGCTATCCCAAAGTCCAATCTAGAGTAGTCCCCCCCCCATTGTCAGTGTACGCACGGGCGAGAGTTGCCGCGCCGAGCCTAAACAGTGAACTCTAGTGCTCTACCTCCCTTGCTAACTTATAGTAATAATCCCTCCTCGGCTCATCAAGCCCAGACATCTCCATTGCCCCGACACGCTAAGACCTTTTGGACTTTGATACAAGTGAATCCCATCCACTTACGGACTCTTAACCTATTATAAAGCATAATTAAGGAGTGTGTGAATATCCCATATTACATTAACGTAACTCTGTATGTCTGTATCCTCTGTTTATAATACCATCCTATGTGATATTGTTAAGGTGTTGTAATTAAGGTAATAGATGTGTTAAAGGTGGACTGCCTAGTTTTTATGTCCTGTTCCCTTGTTAGTGCATTACTTCCGGTCCGGAAAAAGGACCCCGTTCAGTAGCTAGTGTCTTTAGTACGAGGAGTCGGCCTAAAAACACTCAGCATAACATATATATATATATAAATGATCTAGACTTAGGAGTCAATAGCAGCATCAGCAAATTTGCCGACGATACAAAAATAGGGCGTATCATTAACTCGACTGACGATTGCCATAACTTACAAAAAGACCTCGATACATTGTCCAAATGGTCTAAAACTTGGCAAAATAATGGAATTTAACGTTGAAAAATGTAATGTACTAAACGTAGGCAAGACCATTGGAGACACTAAATACAGCTTAGATAACAAAGAAATTAGCAAATCGGAATGCGAGAGGGATCTAGGAGTTATGGTTAGTAACGACCTTAAACCAAGGCAACAGTGTATTAATGCGAGAAATAAAGCAAATAGGGTCCTAGGATTTATTTCGAGAAGCGTGAGCAATAGATCATCAAAAGTAATACTGAAATTTTATCTAGCATTAGTAAGGCCACATTTAGACTACGCAGTACAATTTTGGTGTCCTTACTATAGAATAGATATTAAATCGTTAGAAAATGTACAGTGAAGAATGACAAAAATGATACATGACCTCCGGAACACTCGCTAGAGAGGCGTAGAGTAAGGGGAGACTTAATTGAGGTGTTTAAGTGGATGAAGGGTATAAATATGGGAGATATTAGCAAGGTACTTAAAGTGAACATACAGGATAGAACTAGAAATAATGGTTTCAAACTAGAAAAATTCCGTTTCAATAAGGAACAAGGTAGAAATTGGTTTGGTAATAGAGTAGTAGACGAATGGAATAAGCTACCAAGTAAAGCAGTTGCTGCCTCTTCCATAGAGAGTTTCAAGCATAGGCTAGATAAGCATATGACAAATAAGGGGTGGATATAAAAAAAAGAAAATCTTATAACCAATACTAATTCATAATTTTTCCTTTTCAGGTTACACTATGATAGTCTCTATACTCCTTTCACACTTTCCTGTAAAAAGTCCACGCCAGTTTTTCTATACTGCGTGGTGTTCTTTCTGACTTTTTCCTTCCAGCTTCCGCTGGAGGGTTTGGAGGGCGGGGGAGAGCCTTCTTCTTTGCTATCCTTATCTCATTCTAGCAGTTCAGTTACTCTTTTAGGAGCTGCCTAGCATGGGCCAACCGGCCTACTGCAGTTATCCTCTCTTCTTATGTTCTTATTAGTGGGAGGCAGGGAGTATGAGGGCCAGGTGGCATTTTGAGGGCAGGGGGAATTATTCATTATTCATCTTGACGACTTTCTTTCCAGAGGGTAAAACTTGGGTGGATAGATGGAGAGAAATAATTGGAAGAATAAGCTAAAAAGAAAGAAATGAAAACGATAAAAGTTACTATGCTGAATGGAGTGGTGAAGACAGTTATAAAGCCATAATTTGTAGCATATGGACACGTATGCTAAGTGGCTTGCATATTCAGTAATGCCTCTTCGGCGATTCTTTCTGCACACTACACTTCAGTCTCACGTATGTCATTGATGTAAACTATGCCGGTATTAAAATCATATGAATAACACTGCAGAGGATATCAAGGTGTAATGTGGAAAATAAATGGGTAAAGAAGAGATGCTATGAAGCCTGTGCTACTTAGAATATGACCAATGAAGGAGCTGAGATAGCCACATCTTTATCACGGCAACGAGAGTGGCCAGGATAAAAATAAATAAATAAGTTTTCTCTCAGATTTTGGTTTACAGGGAGAATAAGACAAGTGAAGTTTCTGTTTTCGTCTTTTCTTATCCCCCTCCCCATTTTTTTTTCTAGGGCTAAAAGTATATTTTGAAGAAATAAAAGACAAGTAATGATTATTCTGGATATTCTTCTTGTCATTTTTGCAGACTGCGAAAGGATCCTACTCAGCACCTTTATGAAAACTACGCACAGTATACATATAATGCGAGAGGTATGACGTTAGTAAATTGTTAAATATGTTAAATATGGCTGTATAATGATGTTTCCTGTCACCAGACTATATTATTCAACTGGGGAGGATTTTTCATAGTGAAGGCGTCTCCATTAATCTTCATTAACTGCTTAGGCTACTGATCTCTCGTTTACATTTTTCTTGCTAACACCAGTCGATTAAATTCAGCTCATGAAAAAGACCTATTGAAGTGAAAAGGTAACATGACTTGGTTAGGCAGCGTTATGTATCACAGAGCTCCATCCTTTCTGATCTTTAAATACCAATAGTGACGCCTACTTGGATCAATAGAGAGTGTAACGTGGTTTGTCGTGTTACTCGCATTAAAGCGTTAGTAGGGAGAAGGGGAGGGAGGGATAGGGAGAAGGAGGGAAAAAGCTAGAGAAGGAGGGAAAGGATGTAGATGGAAATAGAGAAAAGGATGCAGAGGGAGAGAGGAATGGGAGAGACTGGGTGAGAGAGGGAAAGGGAAAAGGAGAGAAGGAAAGGGGAAGGAGAGGGAGTGAGAAAGGAGGGCGAAGAAAGGGGAGAGGGAAATGGAAAAACAGAATAAGGGTGATGGAAGAGAGAGAAAGGGAAAGAAGGAGGAAAAGGAAGAGAAAATGGCAGAAGGAGGGGGGAAAGGAGAGTAGGAGGAAGAAGAGGCAGAAGCAAGAGGGAAAGGGAAAAGAAGAGGAAGTTGAAGATGGAAATGGAATGAGGAGGGAAAAGGAGAGAAGGGTTGCGAAGAAGAAGGAAAGAGGCTCAGAACGAGGCTAGGTGGAGGAATCAAGAGGGAGGGTGACATGCCCAGGAAGGAGGGGTCGTTTCTGAGTGGGGAGGGAAATGTGTGGATAAATATTAATTTTGCTGTTGCCACCCCTTACTGGACGCGAAGTCTGTCAATACATACTGTACATGGCTCAGATTACGTACAGTACTTCAGATAAATACAGTTTCGACAAAAATATCGCTTCGCTCATTAAGAAACTCGTATATAATATTCTGAAGAGTTTATTGGACTTCGAAGATCGCAGTACTTGTTTTCGAAAATCACTGCTTACTTTCTCAATGAAGTGTATCATTTTTGTCCGCACCTGTACACCCGCGGTCAGTATTTATTACTATTATTATTATTATTATTATTATGGAGAGAGACTGGAATTGGTGAGAGAGTTCAAATACCTGGGTACAGTGACAGAAAAGAGAGGAAAATGTACAAAAGAAGTGGAAAGCAGAGTGACACAAGGAAGAAAATTAGCTGGTGCAATGAAGGCCTTGATAAGAAACAGAGGCTTGAGTGTTGCAGCTGCACGAGGCTTACATGAAGGAGTGTTAGTGCCAACTTTAATATATGGATGTGTGACTATGGTGTGGCATGAAAAGGAAAAGTAAGGAGTATGAACAGTGGAGATGGGACTGCTGAGGAATGTATGTGGAGTACAGAGGGTGGATAGGATACGAAATAATGTGATTCGTGAAAGATGTGGAATGAGGAAGTCTGTGGACACCGGAATCGAAGAAAGTGTACTGAGGTGGTATGGTCATATGGAGAGAATGGATAACAATAGGGCGGTGAAAAAGGCATATCTGAGCGAATCTGAAGGAGGGAGGAGGCGAGGTAGACCAAGAAGAAGGTTGAGAGATATGGTGGATGAATGTGTGAGGAAGAGAGGTTTGGAAGTCGGTGAAGCTATGGAACTGGCAAGAGATCGAGCTGGCTGGATGAATCTTGTGAGAAGAAGTGCATGATCAGGGATTTGGCACTCCCTTTTAACGTGGCAGCGTCCGGACTGACTCTATCGGATACGTTCATGTGAAGCTACAGAACGTGGTGAATGTTTTTGGCGTATACGATACAGCCAGGATTCCGGAAGCTTGAAAGATGAGTGAATGGAAGCATGGCCCATTGGACTGGGCAAAGTTGGGCTGTCTGGACATTGCTACTCCTCACCCTGCCCTGGGGTGGGAAGGGAGGTCCGGATGATGATTATGATGATGATGATGATAATGATGATGATGATGATGAGGATGACTATTATTACAACAACAACAACAACTACTACTACTACTACTACTACTATTACTACTACCAGCCTACTGTTATTCTTACTATTTAACAGAAAGAAGGATGTAGAAACTGCTCTCACGTTATATTTTCATTTCAGGACCGAAACACACAGAATCAACTAGGAAATGTTTACCCTAATGCGAGACGGAGAAAGCAAAGAATAAACGCGGAAATTCAGGGCTGATTTATGGCACACAGGAAGGGGAAACCACAGGAAATGCACTCTGAGCGGAAGAATTCTTAACTGGTCGAAGAAACCAAAGGCACCAGGAAAATCTCTACCAACTCCTTCAGCGTTTTTTTTGCTTGGTTGTAATTAATAAAGTTCTTGCCGTTAACTCTAAATGTAGGCAAGATTACTGAGTGTATATGGTCTTAAAATTAAAACACCTCAATCAGTTAGTCACTCACTCACTGAATCAATCAATCCACCAGTCTATCTTTCTATCTATCTGCTTATTTATAGACGTCCTCCTAAATATCTGCTGGTTGCTTTAGTGGAAAAAAAAATCATTGTGCTGCAAAGGCTAAAAGGACTATCTTGCAAGTTTACATATTTATCATTATTGTAATTCGATGTTTAGGCTATTTGTGGGCAAAGAGAGAGAGAGAGAGAGAGAGAGAGAGAGAGAGAGAGAGAGAGAGAGAGAGAGAGAGAGAGAGAGAGAGAGAGAGAGAGAGAGAGAGAGAGAGAGAGAGAGAGAGAGAGAGAGAGAGAGAGAGAGAGAGAGAGAAGTCTTATTATCTGTTCTTAGTTTCTCTTCCATCCATCACTCCATATGTTCCACAGTTTAACACGTAATTATGCCTACTTGTATTATGACTTTAAACGCTTTGCGAAATAGCTGTGTGTGTGTGTGTGTGTGTGTGTGTGTGTGTGTGTGTGTGTGTGTGTGTGTGTGTGTGTGTGTGTGTGTGTACTTTTCTTTCAGTTTCATATAAACGTCTCATGTGTTGTAATTCACCCAGCTTTGTAATCCGATTTTTTTTTATTAATACCATTTTACAGTACGATGACATCTTCATCTTATTGTTTACTGCTACCGCCAAGCAATTCACTCTTTTATTCATATATTTATTTTATAATGTGACTGACTTTGGGCACTAGCTTGACAACCCATTCCCTGAAGTCCAGCCATCCTCGTACGTATACACCTTCACATAGCATTACCTCGAGATTAAGCCTGTGTAAGTTTATATCCAAGGGGTGGTCGGGGTTTACTGCTCACGTAATGCCACTCAGGGATGAGTGAGGCTAGTCACTCTCATCTTAAATGTCAGGATCAACTTGCCTAGCTCCGGGCTCCTAGGCTCCTCATGGGGCAACATAGGATTGGATGATGGATGGGTGGATAATATTCTGTCCATACTGAATACACGTTAAGGTTGTTTCACTCAGGACTTGTGTGATGTGACTGCAGGGGCATTAGATTATGTCGGTGGGTCTTGTGGATGATCTGTCAAGTTTATTAAAGAGAAATTCATGTCATCACACTAAAGAAGATTTGTTGTAATGGTGGAGTGAAAAAAAAAAAAAAAAGTTGCTTCAGTCTTTCTGTACGATACCGTACTTTTTATTACTTCTACCACAGACTTTTTCTTTGCCAGCTTAGGGAGACCATTCAAATATTCTTCACTGTGCACTGCAGTGTAATAATATATAGCATCTCTTGAAGGCAATATTTTCCATGTGAAGATTTTTAAAGATTGTGTAATCCTTGTCTACGTTCTCTCATACTGTTATTCCATCGCTGATGACCACTTCAGTCTGTTACGCGCATGCTCGAAACTGCCGAACTGTGACCACTCTTCATTTTAGTGACATCAAGAATCTGATAAACTGATAAAGGTTGATTGTTATATGAATGGAACAGATAACCCTTTTAGTTCATAATGTATGTTAGGAAGTAGAGGGTGTCTGGGAGTTCATTTAATCTACTGAGAGTTGATGAGACCAGACAGCGTCACTTAATCTTTAAGAGTGATCACTATGGCAGCCTCCCTTTAGAGCAAAACTATATTTTCAGGTCTGTGACAGATGAATCTCATTAGCAAGTGGATAGTATGATGTTTATTGAATCTGAAAGCCATATTGTTGTCCCTGTTACCTAAAGCATCCAAAGGGGAGATGGATGTAATTGGCAATGTGCAGGTGAACTTTAGACGGAGGAGGATGCCGGGTGGGTGGGGCGGTCAGTGCGTCCCGCGAGACTGTACCAGCGACGTCTCAAGCGCGGCACTGTTTTCTCCTCCCTCCCTCCCTCTCTGTCTCTCCCTCTCTCTCCATCACTCAACGTTTCTTCGTCTTTTCGTCGATTTCTGGCTAATTATCAATCTACTGGGAGCTCCTTGAAGAGTAACTCGACGCCAGCTAGGTAAGATATTACTGAATGTTTTCGTTTTCGGCGGAGACGTATAATTTGAAACCAAAGGCGACAGATGAATAGTTATACATATAGATTTTCAGGTTCATGAATATTCGATAATATGCATAATTACTGATGAGTGTCAATATCTACTGTACTTTTAATATATAATCTCAACTAAATTTAATATAGAATGTCTAAACCTAGAAAAGTGAATGAATTTGTTTAGTCGAAGAATTTCTCGTAATTCTATGTCTTGTCAGCAATTGGGCTACTTCGGAGACTGTCATTTTACTTTCGGTGAACAGACTTAAAAGAACAACTGCGATATATACTAACCTAAAAATTAATTTCTACACCATTTTGAAAACCAAAGAACCATATTATGCTTACTTAAATAAGGCGTAAAGGCGATATTACTCCATCTTGAATGCGGAACTATATATACTCGTGTGTGTGTGTATATATATATATATATATATATATATATATATATATATATATAACTGCAATGTGGCCCTCGTCACGAGCGGGTGCCATGGAAAGGACACCAGGGCTGTACTAATGTCTTATTCTGACACTGCACTGAGGGAAATGGGCTGCAAAGGGGAGAAAATCTCTGCTTATATAGTTGAACTGAATGAGCCATGCACAGTTATATACATTACCGTACTTCAAGGTGCTTTACATAATGCTAAAAAATTTCATACAAATATCGCTGCTGTTAAGAGTAGCTTTTGGCTGGGGGGGGGGGGGACGAGGGAGAAGTGAAGGGATGGGAAGGAGAGTTATTATGAATGTTGAATGAGGGCGGTTTGGGCTGGAGAAAGGGAAGCCTGATGGCGAAGGACAGGGTGACATGGAGGCGAGGTGTTTGTGGCCGTCTCCAGAATTAAGTGTCTGACTATAGGTATACAGACTAACAGAGATGGACAGATAGATAAATGAAGACAGACTGATAGAGATGATAGGTATAGGTATAAAGATAGACTGATAGGTAGATAAAGTATATTGCTAGGATATGAAGAACTATTTCGTTTCTTGCGAAATCAGTTACCATTCTGCTAGCTTTTTCTTTTTTTCTTTTGTTAGATAACGTGTATACATTGCGATGTTAGGGAGTCGTGTGTGCCGTTGGATTCTTCGTTGCAGAGACTCTATATACCCTACCTACATGGCCTCTAGTTCGTAGCACCTCTTCTTCAGGGATAAATTTTCCATATTAAACCATCTTGTTGAATTGAATGTTGCTTTTTTTTTCTTTTTTTTTTTTTATAAATACTTTACACAATTGTTTGAAATCCGAAGGGGGGGTGGGAGATTGGGGATTTGAGTCCCTTAGACGCAATGAAGAGCATCACTTTATTTTCCTTTTTCAGTTCCATAATATGTATTAACTCCAGTGCTGTGCGAGACAGTGTGCAAATCTTTCTTCCAAGCAATAATGTACTATGGGGAGGGGAAGAGGGGTTCGAGGAAGCTGTCACCTCCATTTCTTCAGCCCATGACGGGAGTGATTATCTTGTTTAAGCGACCCTCGTGGGGCTGACAGACAAAAATCTAATATAATCAACTAAGAATAATATTACCTGGTGAAAAAGTAAGAAAAAAAAAAAACATTCTTCTCGTCTGCGCGGTATCGTGTGAAATCCAGATATTCGAATAAATATTGTGATTATTAGCGCTTTCTTACCCCCAGAAGGTATGGATATCAGACAATCACGAATGCTGTTGTCGCTGGGTTAGTTCAGTTCACTTTCTACAGACTGATGTAGTTTGCACTGGTTGTGAAAACGTTTGTGGCAAGTTTATTTAGGTTCAGTGAATGGCTGTGTGAGGAAGTGTGGGTGTGTGGTGTGGTGTGAATGTGTGTTGTGCGTGTGTGTGTTTGATGTGTGTACATGTATTGTAAGTGTGGTATGCAAACGTGTGGTGCTTCGCCCGGCTTCACCTTAACCCCCTGAAGGTCAAAGGCTTCTCTCAGGCAATTAAAATCGTCCGGTGTTAGACAGAATAGAATACCGTACTTAAGTTCGTGTTGGATTACCTAGAACAGTGATCCCCAACCTTCTCCATTTTGTGTCCCCAAGGTAAGATAAGACAATCTCAGTGGCCCCGTCCACATTTTCCTTCCAAAGAAATAAACAACGTATCGCTATTCTGATGATCACGGTGGATATGGCATTGAATCCACTCAAGCAGTTTAAGCAAAGAACACACAGCATGCGCTAGATAACGACTACAGTTTTTAAATGAAAGTTTTGTGGTAAGGCTGATATTGTATTTTTACCCGTCCCCGTCCCGGAGGGGCTCGGGGACCGGTATTGTTTTCACTCGGTTTGTCTGTTTGTTTGTCTCTGTCAGAGATTTTGATTAAAATTACAACCTTCTGATCACCTGATTAAATTTTGGGCCAAATTGGGCCAAGGCTCAGGCTGTAGGCCCAGAACACGTAAAAAAAAAATATATATATATATATATATATAATATTTTTTCGCCATAACTCCTTTCAAATTCGTCATATCGACATAAAGCCAAAACTTAAAGATGCGTCTTTCAAATATGCATCCTATAACATGCCTCATGACATCAGAGGGATCACTCCCCAGTTAGCGGTTGGGGGGTCAGTGTCAGGTGGGTCGGACCTAAAATTTCAAATGGGCATAAAATCGTAAATTTGCACCAGATTTTCTCCAAATTTGATGTAACATCTTTGACTAGATATGCTGTTGTGTTTATACGTCAGCACTAAAATGACTGCCAGGGACGGGGTTGCTGTGCCTTGGTACCGCTTCTTGTTACCGTACATCTAATGTGGGTATACGTGGTTGAGCCATAGTAAAGGCACAGCAGAAGTCATCTTCCACGTGGAACCGAAACCCGATTACCCTGACTCCATTTGTTGCTCAAAGGAAAAATATTCGCACAGACACATAAGAATAGCAAAAGCAAGCGGATAACCAATTTCCGGATAACAGAGTAGCAACCCCCTCTCACCCAGAATTCGTCAAGGTCCTTTCTCCAAATGTATCCTTCTCAAAGTTGTCGTTTCAGATCAGAACGAATTCATCTGGCATTGGCACCAGGAATATTAATTCATGTGGAGTTTAATTGGTAAAGAAGTTCTCACAAATACTGACTCATGAAAATGCTGAAGAATTCCCGGCTACTGTGGCTCCAGATACTTCAAATTACGAAGAGGCCCTCATTAGAAACACACTTAGGATTACCTCATGGTTCCCCTTAGAAACACAGCATCGCCAGGTTGGGATCTAGGAGCGAAATGACAGAGGTTTTAGCGATATACCAATCTCCCAATTTTTATAGAGCAAATTTGTAGTTATATTATGAGAACCCAGATGAATGTCCCTCCATGGATGTGATTTACTATTTTTTTTTAATTCAAGGAAGAAGGAACCAAAGGCCAGGAGACCGCAAACCGTTCCTTCCAAGAAAAACAAAAAACAATACAAAAGAGAGCCAATTTCAAGACTTCATAAAACATCTTCCTTAGCGGGTTGTTTTACGTATCACACCTTAGCATTGTCTTGCACATTATTTATATATATTGTTTTAACATCGACGTGGTTTGCATCAGTAGCATACCAGACGATACTGAGGTATAATGTGTTGAATAAAATCGCTAAAAGAGAGATGTTACGAAATCCCCAAAGCCACTTAGAATACAAACCTATTTACCATCATAAGCTCGCCGACGTATCCCTGGCGGCTGTGGCGATGGGGGCGGCACACGAATATTATTTTATGTGAAGGCAATATGAAGCACACAACAGAGGAATATGAGAAGGAAGGATGCTCTCTGATGCTGAAGGAGGAGAAATACGGATGGCAGGACACAATGCGGGAGAAATATGGATGGCTGGACGCAATGCTGGCAGGGAATTGTGATTAATAAACTTATAATGACGAATGAATCTGGATCTGTAAATCTGAAACCTTCTAGAAAAAGAAATAAGAAAAATTGGATAGTACACAGAAATAAACTAAACAACTAAATACTGACGTAAAAGATGCAAAATATGAAATGGACACTGAATGAGAAATAAAGTTATGAGACAAATGCCTAGCGGTGGATGTGACATTACACTGGTCGGGTGATAGAGAGAGAGAGAGAGAGAGAGAGAGAGAGAGAGAGAGAGAGAGAGAGAGAGAGGAATACTGCGTAGTTTAACACAGAAAACATAATTCTTTCACAGCCTTCACAACAAAATCGACCCATTCCGAGAAGTAAAATGAATGATGACATTTTGAGAGGATTCCCGCCCTTTCAACGCCAGCATCTCCCTCCTTCTGCACTGCCTCGGGGAAAACTTAAGAAACTGATTTATTTTCCTCTCAAGGCGCCTGAAATAGTTTGGCGTTAGCTTGATTTGAATGCTTGAGATATCCCGACCATGGTAGATAAGAGAGAGAGAGAGAGAGAGAGAGAGAGAGAGAGAGAGAGGAAACGGTACTGCGGCGCGTTTACTCTTGCCTAATGAAAATCTCTAACCCTTTCTAGCTCGTTGATGGCCAAACGTAATCATATTAGACGGCCGATTTTTGACTAGTAACCAAGGAGACTCATTTCTGCCTCATCATTACGGATCATCGAAAAAATTTTATGCAACCGCGACCTAGCATATCAAAATTAGGAGTGACAGTTCCGTCGGGCGAAAAAACAAAAAAAAAATGATTACCGTAGCTTGTGCCTGTGCAGATCCATTCCCCCCTCATAACTCCGAACACCTTCTCCTAAGCGATTTATTTTGATTATTGCAGCTTACCATCCTCATCCGTGTTACCCAAATCCTTCCAATATCGCCATACTCAGCATAAATGAACGTACAAAAGGATATTATACAGCAGGTAATATCGGATGAGGGTAATATTGGATCAGGATAGTATCAAATCAGGGTAATACCGGATACGGGTAATATAAGACGTGGGTAATATCGGATGGGGATAATATCAGATGCGGGTAATATCGGATGAGGGTAATATCAGATCTGGTCAATATCAGATGCGGGTAATATCGGTTGCATGTAATATCGGTTGCTTGTAATGACGACTGCAGGTAATATCGGTTGCAGGTAGTATCGGTTGCAGGTAATATCGGTTGTAGGTAGTATCGGTTGCAGGTAGTATCGGCACTGGGCAAACATCGCGAGTGAATGGATAACTGCTCCAGAGTCTTAATGGCGTCAAATCACACGTTGCTTTATGCAGCGCCAACCCACAAATGCATTGGCCTCACTTTCCCGCCATTTTCGGCCTTTGAGCGCCACCAAAAGTCGTATCTATTATTTTTTTTTTCCCGAGAATATATTTTTCACTGCAATGGTGTATTAGTTTTGTTTATTCTCGTATCTCCATATTTCTTTTAAATCTTGGGAAGTCCTGAAGTACTGAAGGGGTTAATGAAGACTACATGTAACCTGGCCCTTTCGAAAAACTACGCTAAGTTGAATAAAATCGTCAGGATACAGCAAAAAAAAAAAAAAAAAAAAAAAAAGTACTGGGGGTGACGGGACTAAGTTGTATGAAATATTGCCTGTTTTTACTTTCGTCTTCATTCATTCCTCTATCAAACACTTCAAAATTAAAACTATTGTGAATGCCAAACTAAAATATACGACAGAGAGAGAGAGAGAGAGAGAGAGAGAGATTCCTGATATGGAGACTATAGTTGCTTCACCTTATCTTGGTGCAGATATTAGCTCTTGCAGTTTATTTCACGCGGCTCAATGACGGAAAAAGTGCTACGTCTGTCCACCTTTTCCATACCCTTTTTTCGTGACTAGTAACACTGTAGTGTTAATTTTTTGTTACAGCTCAACATTCAAGATTATGAGATTGCATTTTAGGTCGAGTTAAAGTGAAAAAAGTATAGACTAACATATAACCGCAAAAACTGACCAAGACCCTTTTATGGATTCGGCCCCAGTAACTGTCGGGTTTTGTTCGGTCAATGTCGTTTTCGTGCCTGCCTTTTGCTTCGGGTTTAAGGTGTTGTTTACTCTCCGTCAATTTTCTTTACACGTATTGTAGAACGACAACAGCTCCTCACAGATTACCCTCCTTGACGTGTAGAGTATTGGGATCAGACTCAAGGCTTCAGAATGTTTAAGTTTCTCCAGACCGATGACGCTGTTTAAATTTTCGTGTTGATATGCTACCAGACGATTTTTGTAAAGGTTCAGAATTAGTCCCCCTGGTAGCCATGAAGGCTGTAATCTCTCTCTATCCCCCCAAAGACTGTGCGAGGGCAAATTCAGCCTGCAGTCTACTGGGTTCACGTTCAGATAAACCTGGGGCCACTGCATCAACAGTCCATCCAGTCTGAGCTGAATAAAACCATCTGGAAACAGCAAGAACAGAATATGAAAAAGGGTCAATGCTGTGAACGGATGAAAGTAGGTGGTCGGTCTATTGATATTACATAATCCAATCACGAAAGACGACAACGAAAAAAAAAAAAGAATGGCTTGCTTCAATTATTTGGCTTGGCTTCATGAACAGACGTTTTGTAAATCGTTTGTTGAGTAGCGCTGACGGAGATGTCGACGCTTTCATGTCTCGGCCTGAATTTATTTTACGAGGTCAGAGCTCATCCCTTGCTCTGTATTTATGCCTCTTTTCTCTACTAATTCTTGAGATGTGGCGCCAAAGTTTCAAACTAATGCCAAACATTTAAAATCTTTCTTGCGCTATGTTCGTGCACATTGACTTTTTCCTTTGTTCCGCGTCATTTTCCTTCACGCCCGCTGCCTCTCCGGTCACTCCAGTCATCCGAGTCATATCACTGCTTTATTCAAACTCGACTTTGCTGGATATGTTGAAAAAAGGCGACAAAATTATCATCATTATTATTATTACTATGGCTAAATTTCTATAAAGCATACGACTGTTTAATACAAAGAGTAGATCTGCGTACATGTGTGCTTGCTTAAAATAAGTTCACCTTTATTTTTTATCTTTGGTCTGAAAAAGAAAGAAATCCTTCATCACGAGAGGCCTGTCCTAAGCTGGATAAAGTCAGCTGACAGTAAAATAGAATAGAATAAAATGAAAATGAAAAAAAAAAAAATAACAAGCACATCAAAATTGCGTTAACCTGCACCACAGAAGGAGACTGAAACCTGAGTGGGAAAAATGAAGACGAGGATAGAAGAGGATATTGAAGCAAAATTTGAGGAATAAGTCGCCAAGGAAGAGGTGTTACGTCTCCAAAACAATTAAGAATATGGCTGGGATTTACTTTTTCTTTTTTTTCTTTTTTTTACAGACGAACAAAACAAGGGAAAATAAGAAAAAATCGCAAGTTCGTCCAAATGCATCTCCAATATCAACTCCTAATTCAAATAACGCTTGAGCAGTACCAGTTCTAAAGGTCATCAGTTTCTTAATATTTCGGAAAAAATGGCGGTGGGAGCTTATACAGAGCTAAGTGAAAGATTTTTTGGTAATAACAATGGGTAGTTGCGAGTAAGCGTGGGAAAAGGTGAATAAAGGACCGCCCTTCACACACACACACACACACACACACACACACTTATGTACACACACATACATCATACATACATACACATACACACGCACGTTCTTCCACCTCGTTCTTAGACTACCTCTTCGTCTCCGCCCACACCACTCTCATCCCCCACCCCCCCCTTTTTTTTTTTTTCCCGTGCTTTTCACTGTAACTTGGCCTAAAATTGCCGTAGCCCGATTTCGTAAAGGCTGAGTTGTAAAAATAGATAAAAACTAGAACATATTGCTAGCCACGAAGAAGTGTTATGGAAATGACGTAAGAGCCAGAGTAACCTCGCATTCTGCCTACGTGAAATAAGCTACAAAAGGACGAAAATCTGGGCCAAGTTAAGGTGAAGACACTGTGGTCGATTTAGTTATGTGCTTTTGCTATATATAGACGAAACTAATGACAACTTAAAACTCGTAATGAAAAGGTCAATGAGGTAGGTGAAACTGCGCGGGAATTATTTACGAGATAGATGATTGTTATTGTTGCTGTTGTTGTTGTTGGTTGTGGTGGTTGTGATGGTGGTTTTGTAATTGTTATTGTTGATGCTACTGTTGTTCTTGTTATTGATCTTGTTTACCAGACGACTCACCAAAGCTGAATAAAATCGTGTGGCAGTAAAATGTTAAATAAAAAATCCTGTTACTGGAGGAGTTCATTACTATTGCCAAAGAAGTCTATCGGAGTTTATTCGCCCGTGTCTGTCTGTCTATCTGCGTACAAGATATTTCTTCCCCTGTCCTGCCTCCTTCTTGTCTTTCATTTTTTTTTCTTCTCTCTCCTGCTCCTCGTTTGCCTTCTACTCTGTTCATTCCTGTTGTCTTCCACTATTTTCTCCTCTCTTGTCTTCCACTTTCTTCTCTTCTCTTGCTTGTCTTGTTTTCCACTTCTTCACCGCTTTTGTCTTCCAGTTTCTTCTACTCTCATGCTTCTGTCTTTTCTTCCTCTTTCTTCTCCTCTCTTGCTTTTGTCTTGTCTTCCACATTCCCACTGTCTGCTTCTGTCTTGTCTTCCACTTTCCCATTTTCTGCCTCTGTGTTGTCTTCCACTTTCTTCTCCTCTCCTGTCACTGTCTTGTCTTCCACTTTCTTCTCTCTTGCTTCCGACATGTATTCCACCGGCTGACATTCGACTTCTCTCTCAAATCTTCCTTCATTCCTCTGCACATTTTACTCCTGCAAACCTTCGCCGTATCATAATAATTTATTCAGTAGCTGTCTGTCAGTCCGTCTGTTTGTCTTTCTGTGTCTGTGTCTGTTTGTCTGTCTTACACACACACACACACACACACAGTCGTAGTCCTTTCTCCTCCCCACGTACTGTTCAGTCTATATCTCTCCCCTCCTCTCTCCTTCCCTCCCTCTGCCTCACCCCCCTCTCTCCCTCTCTCTCTCTCCCTTTCACGTGGCATACCTCTCCCCTCCTCCATCAATATAATCAGTATGGTGGGAGACAGTGGGCAAGAGAGTGTAATATATTCAGTGGTATGGATCCCTCTCAAGCCTGGTGAAGACTCCCAAGACACAACCTTCATAATAGGCTGTATGTCACTTTTCACATATATTTCAATTTTTAGTCTCAAGATGTCACTTTATACATACACATATACATACATAAATACATACCGTACATACATAAAGGCATAGGCTACACACATACACACATGGTGGAAGGGATTAGCTATATCTCATGAGGTAAACTACGTGGTACCAGGTATTGTTTTTAAGATTACAGGACAAGGCCAAACGCTGACCTAACTCTTTTTTTTTTTTTTTTTTTGGTGGTGGTGGTGGTGGTGGTGGGGGAGTTTGAATACGCTATCGGAAGTCTGAATACGCTGAGGCATTCACTCACGCACACACCCTGCAAAATACACCAGCCTATTACGTTTTCTTCATGGTCTCCCCTGACGTCGATTGGTCCATACATATGACTGCTGCTGATTTTCTTTTTTTCATTTTTATTCCTTCAGGGGTTTAGACACGCTTACACATTCAAGCACGCACGGACGCACACACCGTGGAAAATGTAGAAGCTCGTCTCTAAATTTGCTTCGTGAAAACATACAATCTCCGTCCTTTATTTGCTTTGTACAAATGTAAAGTTTGGCTCCATTATTTGCCTTTTTAATATGTATATATAATCTCGATCCTATTTTTGATTCTTGAATATTTTATAGACTCTGCCCTTCTTTATTTCGTGAAAAGACTGAAGATTTGAAGTATTATTCAAGGTTGTAGTATTCCAAGCTTATAGTTGGAATTAACAAACATATAAGCATACACACACCAAAAAAAAAAAAAAATGTACTGAAGGGTGTTTCCAGGATTGCTGGAGGAGGGGTATCACAAGGCAAACATCCTGGACATGGAATATCTGGGATTACAGGGTTGGATAAATAAATAAATAAAATAAATAAATAAATATACAATGATTATGAGTATTAGCCGTGAAAAGATAAATACTGTATGTTACCTCCATTGATGGGGAGGAACGGAAGGATTCCAGGAAAAAAAATCGCGATAAATTTCATATAGTAACTAAAATGGTTAGGGAAAGGAAAGTGAACAAGCTTTCATTATACTGTATGTCTTTTTAAAAGTCTTTATTCCCCGCCAAATCTTGTCTTAGTAACGAAACGCAACTAATTGTAAGTCTACTCGTATTTGTGAATCCTAGTCCAGATCCATGACTCACAGTAGCCTAAATGTGTGGCGCTATCACATTACATACCTCACCCTCATAATTCCCTTCATTTACAGGTAACGGGGAAATTATACCTCTTTTTTTTTTTTTTCACTTTGTACTTATAATCTTACACCATTCATTATACCTCACTGAAAATTTATTACGTACTGTATATCGAGATACAAATATAATGGGCATATTTTGGTTACCACATGAATGAAATATAACAGAGCAGTCTCTAATGCAGCTATGTACTGGCTTGTATTCTGTTAAGCCCCTTGAATCCGAAATCGTGTTGTTTTTTATTTATTTATTTATTCATTTTTTTTTTGGTGTTTCCAAACGATGTTATGTGACACAGGAGACACTTTCTCCGAACTAGAGGGATTCAGTATAGCTTTCATTAGCCTTTTCATTACGAGATGAGTAAAATCGTCTGGTGGAAGCAAGAATTAGAAGGAAGAATGCGTAATCCGATCGAAGGAGTTCGTCCCGCCTCCAGTTAAATAAGGAACACATTGTATTAATTTACCTTATTGGCTTTTGTTTTGTTTGCCAGTTTTTATTATGAGTGAATCGTATAAGCCATTAGACTTTTTTTTTTTTTTTTTTTTTTTTACGACGCGTAAATCTCCACGAATCTCGGTTTCCCGTCATTTACCACCATATCTAACCACTGGATATGAAAGACAAGACTTGCTGCATATTTACACCTTGGAGTATGAGCCCATTTGTATATCAACAGATTCTCTCTCTCTCTCTCTAACTTCACCCTATTGGCATCCATTATGTATGACCACGCCATAGCCTATATGCACGTTTCTGACCTTTGATCAACAGTTTTCCTTACTCCATATCCAGCACGTACTCCTACATTTCTTTTCTTATCCACCTTACGCAACCCACCATACATTCCATTACAGTCATAGTTTGAGTGTTCTACCTCTTGATTTATAATGATCGCACCTACATTTTACTGTCGGCAGTATGTAGTCCTCTTGCAGCATCCCTACTCAGACATTGTTTCCGTATCAAACATGTTTTTTATATCAAACATCTTTTCTATATCAAACTTCTTTCCTATATCAAGTCAGTTGGAAAACGATGCACGAACACTGTTTTCCCACCACAGCTTTTTCCCCCAACAAATCAAACGCGGGGAAGTTACAGCTGCGCGGAGTGTGACATACCCTCCATCCAGGACAAATTTACATCTTGCGCCTTCTCACTGAATGGCGCGGGTTGTCTTCTCCACCTCGTCCTCACACCCTCGCACCATCACCGCCGGCAGGGAGATCGATGCTACACCCCATGACTCAAGCAAAAGTGTAGTCTTCGTCGCGGGTGTTCTGTAATAAGCCCGGAGAAGATGATTTGATTGTGGCAGTCCTCCTATTGTCACGAATATCTCTCTACCCGGGCCTTACCTCCCTCGGTCGATGTGATGTTGTCGTGGCTGTTGTTGGTGATATCCTGCGTGGGTGTATGTAAGGAGGCTTCACTGAGATATTCTTTAACTTATCTTTTCTTTTTTTCTTTCTTTCTATTTTATTTATCGAAGGCATAGCAACTGTCATCAAGTCGATTCTATGTATGTATAATGTATGCAATAAAATGTCTCATGAATGCCCAATCCGATTTGCATTAAAAAACTGGCACATACCTGTACATTATGCGTAGATGTGGGATTAAGTGTTTCGATTTTGATGCAGATAGATCGAGGGCCAAGGTTACGGGTCAAAGGTCAAATCTAAGGATTCGACGTTATCTTCAGACCTAATCTTACCGGGTATTCGAATAAAACTTGGCAAGGACATTATGTGTGGGGATGGGAAGAGGTGCTTCCATTTTGACGCACATTGATCATAGGTAGAGGTCAAAGGTCACGGGCCAAGGTTAAAGGTCACGGGTCAAGATGAAAGGCCAAGGGTCAAGGTCAAAGTTTGGGCGCTGTGTTCTCTATGCACCATTTCCAGTGTTATTGTGAGGCCACCATAAATGGAAAAGGTCATATGGAGGAGACGAAAAATATTGAATGACATAATTATAAGAAACAGATGCATCAGTAAGATTGTTATTTCAGTTTAGTGTACATGAAATGAATCATATACAGAAGATAAACGATACTAGATGAAACATAATATTAACCTGTTTGCTAGAAAAGCTGAAGAAAACAGTCTGCCAAGAGATAGCACGAAGCTTAAAAGACATCATCGAACAAAAAGGGATACTAATTTTTCCCCTGGGAGTGCCAGCTAAAGTATATGCCATAATCTATTGCAATGTCCTTTTTTATTTATTTATTTTTTTGTTATTGAAATGATGAATCTAAGTTTTACGATGGAGTAATGTCAGTATAAGCTTGACACTATTGCTGGATTGTCCGTTTGTCGTGAGATGTTTAATTTGTCATGAGGACCCTAAGCATTGCAGTGGAGTAATAATATCAGAAGTTTGACGTTGTTGTGCTGTTCGTTTAATTATGACATGATGAGTCCTTTTTTGTGTGGAAATGACATAAGAAACATGACACTTTAGCTGTACTGTCCGTTTATCGTGAAGATGTTTAATTTATGACAAGATGAGCCTAAACAATGAGGCAGAGTAGCGGTGCCATCTGTTAGCGGCGGCGCGCACTACGGTACCCCTACCTGTGAGAGTGTGGCGGAGAGTGCCAGAGTGAGTGTGTGAGTGCCTAGGTGTGTGAAAGGACATGTGACGCTCGGCCCTCGCTCATGTGACGCTATCTTCGCTGCTATCATGGCGCCTCCATCACCACCAGGTACAAATCTGATGGGATATTTCCTGACTGCTTTTAACACCTTTTGGGAGGCTTCGTAGCACCTCTTACTTAACGACTTATTCTCTCGTGTATTATTTATATTTTTTTTTGAAAAGACATATTTTGCAGAAAAAGAGTACAAGAGGATGCAGAAGTGTAGTAATGCAGAATTAATCGCAAAACAAGAGGTGTTACGAAATATCCATAAGCATTTAAAATGGGACTTCATCGGATGACGTATTTTGTCTTAGTCTTGCCAAATCCAGGCATGTTTATTTAGCTTTGTTATTATTATTATTTTTATTATTATTATTTTTATTATTATTATTATTATTATTATTATTATTATTATCATTATCTTATGAAGCAGTTATATGAAGCACACAAGAAAAGAGTTTGAGAAGAAAAGTTAACTCTCTTTCGCCTGAGGAGGACTGAGAAATATGGAGGACGGGGCAAAATGCTGGCAGAGATTTGGCGGCGAAATTTGCGCACATTTGTCTGTGTGTGGTAAGCGGTGAAGGGAAGGTTGATTGTCGCTGAAGTTAATGAATCTGGATATTATATACGGGCAAACACCTGATTTATTATGATTATTTTTTTTACTGAGAAATTCTGGTATACTGTTTTTACTCTAACCTGGCCTACATTTGCACCCTTGGTAGCTTATTTCACATCTTGGAAGGATAAGATAACACGATGGCCCTGCGTCCTTTCCATTGCGCTTCTTCGTGACTAGCGTAAATTTCTAGTGTTAATCCATTTCTTAAACCCAGCATTTATGATGGGGAGATGTCAATTTTAGGCCAAGTTTGTTTAAAATGAGTATAGTCATCTTCTTCATAAAAAAATGATCACGCCTAACTTTTTCTGTTATTGATGAGCTTCGGAATTATATTTAAGGTAACTCCAGACGATTTTCTCCAGTCGAAGGAAATCTTAGCAAGCTGGGGGTTAAGAATGACTGGATGTGTTATGGGATTGACCTGTCATAGGCGGCCGTGGTCTTCCTGGTTAAGATGTCAGGCTCCTCCTCTTTAGTGGTTTATTTTGCCTATTTCACCTTTATATCTTCTTGTATGTAACGGATGCAAGTTGAGAGAGAGAGAGAGAGAGAGAGAGAGAGAGAGAGAGAGAGAGAGAGAGAGAGAGAGAGAGAGAGAGAGAGAGAGAGAGAGAGAGAGAGATCTGACACAGGATTAGGAACAGCCTCTGGTATATCTAATGGGATGAGAGACAACAATATAAACTGGTAAAGATAAGCTTAGCGTATTTTATCTCTCCTTAGTACAGCATAATGGTAGTGACAAGAGAGATAATAAGAGAAAGGACTGGTATGGGTAGAAGAATTGCTCCTTTTATCTCTATGGGAGGATGAAGATAAAAAAAAAAAAACACTCGGTCGTAAGGACAACGTGTAATTTAATCTGTTCCTGGTGAGATGGTAGTAAACCAAGATAATGAAGAGTCAGACAACAAGTGATAATGTAAAACCACTGGGAAGAAAACTTAAGGATTCGCACTGTTATCTGTGGTAGGTAGCAAAGCAGGCACGAAAATGATACCGAAGCTTGGATTATCTCTAGGAATGCTGGACCGATAAGAATAACACACTACAGCGCGTCTCTTCTAACCAGACAAATATCCGCAACACCTTTCAGTTCAATTTATGGCCAGGTGTAGTGAGACTGAAGGGTCGTTTTGATTATATTGATTTGACTCTAACATGACCTAGAACTGCCATCTCTCCATCTTAAATGTTGGGTTGTAGCAATACATTTACGCTAACATATGGTGATAGTCAAGAGGAAGTGCTGTAGAGAGGAAGTGTAGAGCCGCAACACTGTCTTCTTTTTCCACTGAGCTACGTGAAAGAAGTTTAAAAAAGGAAGGAAATCTGGGGCAGCTTAAAGCAAGATAAATATATATTCTTTTTACTCTAACTTGGCCAAAAACTGTTATTTCTCCATCTCGAATGCTGAGTTGCAGTAATAGGTTATTACTAGAATATAATGCTAGTCACAAAGAAGTGCTATGGAGAGGATGTAAACCCGTAGCAGTGTCTTTTTATGCCACTAAGCTACGTGAAATAATCAGCAAAATGACGAAAATCTGAGTCAAGTTCAGGTGAAAAGAGAACAGCAACCACGACGACTCATCCCTGCCTCATAACTAAGACTCATCAAATTCCCGTCACCACGACGTGGCACGACGTAGTGTTTGGGGAGTGGCACAGGTGAAAGCAAACAGACCATAGTAGATTTGGCCTGGTTTGTAAGGGAGGATGGCGATAACAGGGCACAGGTAAAACTAGCCTCATCTGTTACCCTCAAGATGGCGCTGACACGAAAGACGGAAGGGTTAGTTTTTCCAAAGTATGGGTTGTATTCTAAGTGACACAGGAGGATTCGCAGCGCCTCTTCCTCAGCGACTTATTTTGCGTATTACAGCTTGATATTCCCTTGCGTTATTTTTATCGGTTTAGTGTAACTTGCCTCAGTAACACACAGGAGGATATTGAAGTGTAATGTGCAAATTAAATCGCTAGGGAAGAGGTGTTATGAAATATCCAAAACCACTCTAATTTTGAATGGGCTAAAGTTACAGGTGGTGGAACTGAAGTGGTGGAGTATGGGCAGGTGTGGAAAGATGTGGGTGGAGTTACAGGTGGAGTGGTGGAGTATGGGCTGGTGTGGAAGGGTTTGGGTGGAGGTACAGGTGGAGTGGTGGAGTATGGGCAGGTGAGGAAGGGTGTGGATAGAGGTACAGGTGGAGTGGTGGAGTATGGGCAGGTGTGAAAGGGTGTGGGTGGAGTTACAGGTGGAGTGGTGGAGTATGGGCAGGTGTGGAAGGGTGTGGGTGGAGTTATAGGTGGACTGGTGGAGTATGGGCAGCTGTGTGAGGATGCGAGTCGTGGATGAGTTGTAATTTTAATCCACAGTAGACTACAGTATATGGCAGAGGCTGGAGGCTTTCGGATACCCCTTCCTTAGCGATTTATTTTGCACATTACATCGGAAAGCAGGGGAAGTAATCAAAAAGCTTCTTAATCCTTTCATTCGCTCCTAGTGGCGAAAATTACCACTGAGCCGAGGGCGTAAATTTTCTCATTACTTTATATTCATTGCGTTATCATCCACTTAGCTTTCTCTTGTATACACAGTTATATATTTAGATCATCTTTAGGACTGACTTTTTCTTTTTACACTTAACGATATGTACTAAGTTAATTTCACAGTGTATTGTACTAAACCCTTGTTGCTCAAACTTAGCCTAAATTTTCGTCCTTTAGCGGCTTATTTCTCGTAGTTCAGTGGGAGAAAAAGAATACTACAGCTCTATGTAATCTTCAAAGCATTTTTTTCGTCCCTAGCATCAAATCTTACTGTTGATCTCTCGTTACAACTCAGCATTCAAGAGGGAGAGAGTATAATTTTAGGCTAAGCTAGAGTACAAATAGTATAGTTAGTGAGCAATGGACACTCTGGAGGGAAAACGAAAAAAGAAAAAAGTGTAACTATTCTCGAAGCTTACGTCCGCCACAAGCCCATCCCAAAATTCTGCTATAGTTGTTTTATATTTACTTGGCCAACACTTTTGTCCCTTTGCAGCTTATTTCACGTAGCTGAGGCAGGAAAAAAAAAATACAGTACTGTGGGTCTACATCCTTCCACAGCACTTCTTCATGACTTGCATCATCTTCTCTCTTAAATTCTTTTTACAACTCAGTATTCAATGTGGAGAGATGTCAGTTTTAGGCCAAGCTGGAGGAAAACGGGTATAGTGAAGGAGTTAAGGGTTAAATTTCCGTACACCAACGAAGGTAGATTTATGTCTTGATGGGCATACAGGTGTAGAGTACGATGGGGAAAAATAGTAGGTTATTTTCTTGCAGGAAAAACGCCGAAAATAAATGACGGTGAGTCGCATTCTCGGTGTAGGAGGCGCCTTGATTCCGCGTCCATAATATACCTCTGCATAGGGTACGTTTATTATAAGGTACTAAATCAAAATAAGTCTACTCTCAGGCTCCCAAGACTTACTCCTAACTTAATGGAAGCGTCTGGCATTAGCTGGAACAGAATACCAGAGTTGTCTCGACCGCAAGAGGGTTAGTGGTGACAATATGAATTCTCACCCTACCTCTCTTACTCTCAGCTGAATAAAATCGCTTGACTTTAGCTGGAACAAAATACCAGAGTTGTTCCGACCGTGAGATGGGTTAGGTGACGAGAATACGGGCCTCATGAGCGACATACCAGGTAAAGTGGGCCTATAACTCAAGGGACAAATAGGCACAAATTACGACTGACAGACAATAATAGGCCAGACCCTAACGCTTCCTGATTACCGTTCCGTGCAGCCTGGCCATACAAGAAGGGATTATTGCGTGATGAGTGCGGTTGAGGGGGTACGGCCATCTAGTATTCATAGTGTTACCCTCAAGAAAGTAAGTTCCTATTATCGGCCGCATTCTTGTTGGCGTCTGAGATTTCATGGCACTTCCCTAGAAAAAAAAAAAAAATGCGTGGACATACTTCGGCGGATCCAAAGGGGAGGAGGGGGGAGTTAAGTGGGCTGGAGCGTCCCCTTCATCGGCTCTCGTTCAAGACTAGAAAATGATAAATATGTATATCATCAGCCAAGTGATTATGGACATATTTAACACGGTACTCCCAGGATTTACGTCTGACTAAGGTATTGTTAAAAATCTCTGGCCAGAAGTCATCTCCACTCACACCCTCCTCCACATAGTCACAGGATCTCAGTTGGACAGTCCCCCTTCCCTTCTCCAGCAAAAATAAATAAGAATAAAATAAAAAATAAATAAAATAAAATAAAATAAATGTTCTGGATCTGCCACTGGAGGTATATCGTAAAAAAAACACACACACATGGATGAACTCAAAGAGAGAGAGAGAGAGAGAGAGAGAGAGAGAGAGAGAGAGAAGTATGTATTCCTCCTAGACTAGCCATACTCATCCCCGCCGCTCATAAGGAACCGTCTTGTCCCTTAAAGGTCTTCGTCAGTGCTGATTGGCTCTCATACACAACACATCGTATATCGACGTCTTTATTCTCACGACGGACAATATTTGGCCTACTAGAGTGACAAATTGCCCCGTAACGAAGAAGCCTCCCCCGTCTCTCTCTCTCTCTCTCCTTTAGTGTATGTGTTTGTTTGTTTTAGGTTAACCGCTTCCCCTCGCTGACGTACAGTTGCGAACATAAATACTGTACTCTTGTCTCTTTAACTTGGCCTAAAATTGCCATTTCTCCACTTTGAACGTTCGGTTATGGTGATAGATTAATACTAGAATATGGTCCTAGTCTCGATGGAGTGCTATGGAGAGGATGTAGAGGCATGGCATTGTCTTTTTCTGCCACTGAGGTACTGTACGTGAAATAAACTGCAAAAGGATGAAAATCTGGGCCAAGTTTAGGTAAAAGACGAATAACACATCATAACGAGCGATGAGTTTCGAAATTCACTGATGCGATCTTCGCAGCCCAACGAGCGTTTCAAAATACTGTGAGATTTTCATTATTGTTTGACTAAAAAATGGAGCTATGTTATTATTCAAGATTATGCTTTTCGCTTATTGTAACTATAGTCGATTTGTTTTCATCTAACGGAACTAGGCCGCTCCCACAACTTGAATGCTTTGTAATGGTGAAATTCGATTAGGCTAGTTTTAGTTATAGAATGAGAGTCCATGGTTTCTATACCTCTTTCACCTTAACTTGGCCCTGATTTCCGACAGTTTACCTTGTTTTCTCGTAGCTCAGGGGCACGGAAAAGTCAATGCTAAGGCTCTACTTCTTTTCTTGCCACATCTTCGTGACTAGCATCAGTTTCTAGTGTTACTGAATTGTTATAACTTAGCATTCAGGATGGGGGATGCCAATTCTAGGCCAAGTTACCGTAAAATGAGTACTGTCAAACTAGCATTCCAGCCTGACTACACTTGGCCATCAACTCAACTGAAATGGGCTTGGGACTTTTTTTTTTTTTTTAATATATAGAACAAATGCCTTATACCACTGGATATATCTCTAGTTGTGAAGGAGTTAATGAAGGCTATATCTAACCCCTCTAGTTTCAAGATTCTCCGAAGCTGAATATAATCGTCTGGTAGCAGCATCAACAAAATAATAATGACGTACTGAAGGGGCTTGAGAAGTGGAAGTACAGGTATATCTTGAAGGCTTCCCGTGGGTGTGACGCCTGGTGGTCATGTGGGTTAAGATGCCCTAAAAGGAAGGGTACTCATAAGGGTTTCCATCTGAGAGGTATTTGGGGTTTACTGCTCTCATAATGCCACCCAGGGAAGAGCGAGGCAGGTCATTCATGACTTAAATGTCTGGACTGAGTAGCCTAGCCTTGTCCCCTTATGTTCACGATGGGTCAAAAATGATGATGATAATAAAAGTGATGATGATTGTGATAATAATGATGATACTAATAATAATGATACTAATGATAATGATGGTGACGATAATAATAACGATGGCGAAAGGTCCTCCTGTTTCCCCTAATTTCACTTATAATTCCGTTGTCGTAGATTCCCTTCCCCCCACCTAACACTGCCCCATCGAATCCTTGCACTCTCCCCCCTCCCCCTCCATGAATACTCCATGTCCTGAGTTGTTCTTTAATAATTACTGCCAAGGCGACAACACGCATCCTGACACATTCTGGGGACCTAGTTTCGTTTCTTTGGGAGGCTTCGTGCACTTCTTCGTGACTAGTATGTTCCTGCGTATGGAATGTTCTAAAGCTGTGTCAGAATTAGCATGGGAGAATATTCTGGTATAAGAAGTAAGTTATATTTATTCAAACTTAAAAAAAAATGATAATAGGAGGATATTAAGGTGTAATAAGAAAGCATAATTATTCAGACTAAAAATTATCATGAGAGGATATCAAGGTGTAATGATTTAAACTGTGTCAAAATTATCAAGCCTATTAAACTGCAAAAGCAAGATGTATTGATTCATAATATGTCAAAATTATAATGACATCTATCTATCTATCTATTGCCAGACGCCTCAATCCCGTTTGGGGTGGCCACAAACAAATCGCCTCCAAGTCGCCCAGTCCCCCGCCATTTCACTGCCCTGCTCCCAACTCACACACCCCTCTCTCATATACCTCTCCACCCCATCCCTCCATCGCATCCTCGGCCTCCCCCTCCCTCTTCCCCCCTCCACCTCACTCACATACATTCTCTTCGTCAGTCTTTCACCCTCCATCCTCTCCACATGGCCAAACCACCTCAGTGTGTTCCTCATAACGTTTCCTATCACATCCACATCAACACCACAACGCTCTTTTATATCCTCATTCGTCAGCCAGTCTCTCCATGTGACTCCACAGGCTCCTCTTAAATAACTCATTTCCAATGCTCTCACTCTTGACTTGTGTCCTTCAAACAACGTCCAAGCTTCACTTCCGTACGTTAGAGTTGGTATCACAATACTGTCATGTAGTAACCTTTTCACTTCCATGCTCACTTCCCTGTTTCTTATCACTGCTTTCAAAGAACCAGCAACCTTTCTTCCCTGCTGTACCCTTTCAAGCACTTCACCCTCCAAACCTCCATCCTTACTCATCACACTACCCAAGTACTTAAACGTACTCACATTTTCCAATTCCTCACCATTCAACCACGCTGTACATTCACTGACTTCACCTCTCTCAAAGACCATCACTTTACTCTTCCCTACATTCACCTTTAGATTCCGTTTCTTACACACTCTTCCAAACTCATCCACCAAGCCTTGCAGTTCCCCTTCGTCTTCACTCAACAACACAGTATCATCTGCAAACAACAGTACAGGGAGTTTCCAAACACTATCCTCTCTCACCAGGGCCACTCCAACATCCACTACCCTACCTTGTACCTCTTTTATTACCCCATCCATGTACAGATTGAACAACCAAGGAGACATGACACATCCCTGTTTCAACCCAACTTTCAAAGAGAAAAATTCACTTAGTTCACCATCCACACGCACTGCAGCCTTCGCACCATCGTACATACTCTTCACAGCATTCAACAACTTCCCATCTACTCCATATATTCTTAACACTTTCCACAATCCTTGTCTATCCACCCTGTCATATGCTTTCTCCAAATCCATGAAAGCCGCATACAACTTCTTTCCCTTCTCTAGAAACTTTTCCACTAAAGATCTAAGAATGAATATCTGATCTTCACAACCTCTTCCCTTCCTAAAGCCTCCCTGTTCTTCTCCAACTAATTCCTCTGTTCTTTCTCTAACTCTGTCAATAAGTATCCTACCATACACTTTTCCTATTATACTAAGAAGACAAATGCCCCTATGATTACCACACACTTCTTTTTCCCCTTTTCCTTTGTACAAGGGAATAATTATACCTGACTTCCAATCCTCCGGGACTCTACCTTCCTCCCAGGCCAATCTGCACATCTTCCACATCCATTCTACTACTATCTCTTCCCCATGCTTCAGCATTTCACCACACACTCCATCAATTCCTGGGGCTTTCCCCGATTTAACTTTCTTCATTGCTTCCACAACTTCTATCCTACTGATTTCTTCCTGTCTTCTCACCTCCCTCCTTCTCCCAGCCATTCCCCAACCACTTATACTCGCATTACTTCCATCCTCTACGTTCAACAATTCTTTAAAGTGTTCTCGCCATCTGCTCACTTTTTCTCCCTTCTCCACTAGTAATCTACCATTTTTATCTTTCACTCCCCTGCTAACTTCACTTCCACCCTGTCTTACTCTTTTCACCTCTTTCCAGAACATTTTCTTACAGTCCCTCCACTTTACACTCAAATTCATGAGGAAGTATTGTCAAAATTATCATAAGAGGTTATAAAGGTGTAAAAGCAAGATTAATAACTGACAAAGGTGCACAAGAAAGCCCCATAACCCCAAGAAAATACGACCATCTTACATCCCACTGATAAAAACAACGTCGGTATTAAAAACGATACAACTTACATACAAGAGGGCGCTGAGGTGCAATAGGCAAATATATAGGTCGTTAAGGAAGAGACGTTTCGGTGTCTTCTTTACCACCTACAGAGTCATATTTATTTGTTTTCTTACTAACTCCTAACGATTTTTATGCAGCCTGGGATAAAATTTTCAGAGTGAAGGAGTTTGACAGACTATACTTCTTCAGTGCATGGGACGTCTCTCCTAATTAAAGAAAAAAAAATGAAAAAAGGGAGAAAAAAAGAAAATCACACGAGGAACAGAAAATACGAACCTATTTAAAAAGGACTTGACCTGTTTATAAATTTAGTGAGGAGACTGGAGATACACATAGATATAAACAATGAGAGATGGCAGTGATGATGAGATGGTTAATTTGTGGAAAGGGTATGGATCTGGGTAACTATTAGCCACGGTGACTGAACAAAATAAACAGCGCCGGAGTACGAATGACGATAAATTTTGAGGAGAACGAATGACAATAAACAAAGACATGATTATGAGTATGGAGGAGCATTAACAAGAGAAGAAGGGTTTGGGAATACGGACATATTGGATTTATGATTGGATGGTAAATGCGATCACCTCATTTATTTAAAAAGGCCGTGAGTAAGATGAATAACGAACTAACACCGACGATGGGTAAGATTATTCACGAAAAGAGGAAACTAAGATAAAAAACAAACTAATACCGACCATAACATTACTCACGAAAAGGGAAGGCCGTGAGTAATATGAATAACGAACAAACCGTGGCGATGAGTATGATTATTCACGAAAAGAGGCAGCTGTGAATAAGGACACACTTGAAATATGACTCAGTATTGACGGTTCGTAAGTTTATTCATCAGTCCGGCCAACAAAGCGGGTAGGATGACAACAAAATCGCAGCGACGGAGTAAAATCATCCATCACCACGGAAACAAAGTGAGATGGGTGACAAACAGACCACAGCAGCGAGATGGATACACAATAATTATGATGTAGGAGGTCTGATCGAAAAGTATCCGATCTTTAGCTGGTGAAAAAAGAGCTTACGTACTGAGTTCAGACTTAATATCCTTCAAGGCATGCTCCCTGGGACTCAACACACTTAACTAGCGATCCTTCCATTGCTGGAAACATTTTGTAAAGTCAGTTTTTGGGATCGCCAACAATATCTTCGTCGCATTTGTCTTTATCTCATTTATGTCCTAAAATCTGAAACCCTTCAGCGGCATCTTCAGTTTAGGAAATAGCCAAAAGTCACAGGAAGCCATGTCAGGAAGGTAGGGAACCTGTTGTGTTTGGCCAGAAAATCTTGGATGAGATTGGATGAGTGGGCTGCAGCAGCTCCACCACGACAGTGTTAGAGCCCGCTCATCCCATCTCATAATGATAATGATGAAAAACTAACCTCGTCGTGTTCTCCTTCTTCCTTACAGCCAGGTCGTGCCAGCGGGTGATGGTGAGAGAGGGGGCAGCAACTGAACCCTTGGTCGTTTTATCGCCGGTCGTCACACACTCTCCCAGCGCCGTCCTTTCTCTTAGCGCCGTCGCCCCTTCACCTAGCGTGGTTCCCCCTTCCAGCAACCACTACCATCACCCTCCCTGTAACCCCTAAGACCCACCAGACCCATGGCGAGGCAGGGGCTGGGCTGGGGTGGCGTGTGGGCGTGGAGATGTGTGTGGGGGCTCACTCTCCTAGTGGCATCAGCGTCCGCACAGCTGGAGAACGAAAATTCGGTGATAGGTGAGTTTCTTTATTATTATTATTTTTTTTTTTCGGTACCTCTTTTTGCCTTCTTTGTCTGTCTCTTTGCTTGTCTGTCAATCTGTGTGTTTATCTGTTTGTGTATGTATGTGTATGCATGCATGTATGTACGGTGTGTCTGTCTACCCGCTTGCCTGTCTCTCTGTGTATCTATCTGCATACCTGCCTGTCTATACATCAGTCTGTCTGTTTGTGTGTGTGTGTCTATTAGTCTGCCTATGTGTCTGTCTGTTTGCCTGCCTACCTGCCAGCCTGTCTGTTGGTCTCGGTTAAAGTCAGTGAAGTCATTTACTGTTATTCATTATTATATCGCGTTCGACAATTAAAAAGCCTTTCTTACACCGACAAGGCTTTACTTTATACATGTACTCTCTCTCTCTCTCTCTCTCACTCTCTCTCTCTCTCTCTCTCTCTCTCCGGGTCGGGACAACTCTAGTACTTTATTCCATCCAACGTCAGACGATTTTATTCAGCTGAGAGTGAATCACAGAAGCCCGAGATATTTACGCAGAGACGCTGATTACGGAAAGGTAGTTAAGTGGTTTAATTGGGCTCGTTTGGAGGGGAATTAGTAGTTAAGAAGACAGACGGGGACAGTTATATCGCTCTACTCTTTAGTCGAATACTTATGAAACTCCAAATCAATATCCCGGAAACGTTTGCTGGATTCTGAAGACTGCATCGCTAGGTTTCAGAAGTCATCGCTCACTGTCCCGCTATCTATCGCAGCGAAGTCAGCGTTATCAGTATCTTTCCTGCATAGTTTTCTTTTTCATTTCTTGCTCCCACGGTCACACCCATGCCCACACCGGCAGACTGAGCCGCCCCTACAACAAAGATGAGCGCTATTTACCTGTTCTCTTTGCCTTGCTGTGAGACATGCTCTTGAGTCTCATTCTGGGTGACGTGGGAGGCTTCGCAAGACTTCCTCATAAGCGATTTTTTTTTGCATGCTACACATCAATATTCTCTTGCAAGATATTTATAGGAGTTTTAATATCGACATAGTTTGTATCACGAGCACAAAGGAGGTTGCTGAGGTGTAATATGCAGAATAAATCGCTAAGAAAGAGGTTTTATGAAATCTCCAGAGCCACTTTGAATACAACACCCACAGCCTCCTCCCGCCCACTTTCTTTCAGGCAAGCAATCACGGGCAAGGTGGACTACTAGGTGGGCTAAGTGAATGGGTTGATTAGGTGGGTTAGGTGGGCAGATGAAGGCACTGTAGATGGATTTAATAAGGTAGATAAATGGGTTAGGTGGGTAGATGCATATATATTGGGTGGTTTGGGTATAGGTGGGCTAAGTGACTTTTATATATCGAGGAAGTGGGTAGGTGTGTGTTTTGGCCAGCTGTATAATAGGTAGGATAGGTAGAATGTGTTGGCCAGGTGGGTTAGATGGGAAGGTGACTACAGGTGGGTTAATTAGGTGAGGGGGAGGGGTGGGGGGTTAGTGGGTAGATGGGATAGGTGGGAAGGTTAGGTGGGTATGGGTACGGGAGGTGTGGATAATACTGTGGGGTGGAGTAATTTTCACCTTATCAGTGCGCAGGGGAGAGAGAGAGAGAGAGAGAGAGAGAGAGAGAGAGAGAGAGAGAGAGAACTAGATAATATAAAGATAAAGATATATAAATTGTGTGTGTGTGTGTGTGTGTGTGTGTTGATTTATTTATTTTTTTGCTGGTATTTCTTCAAGTGTGCATGAACTCAAAGACTGGACACTGTTTGTTTGCTGACTGCGTGCTTATTTTCTGCCAACTCAAAGGAATTTACCTAATGAATAAATGAACACGTTTGCTGGCCATTGTAAAATAAATGTGGTCGTTGATACAGCCGTGGCGATGTTTGCACCTGGCTGGATTTTTATGTCTGATTTTTTCCAGTTATTCTGCATTATTTCTGTCTTCATTTGGATTCTGATTCTGATAAGGATTTTGATGATGTTGGTGGTGGTGGTAGTGGCAGTGGTGATGATGATAACGATGATGATGGTGGTGATGATGATGACGATGATGGTGATGGTGGTAGTGATGATGATAATGATGATGATATTACTGACAATCCTCACATCAATAAATCCAATCTAGGAAATCAATCTCGGAAATGCACTGAAGGTATAGCACTCACCAGCCAAAAAAGGACAGCACTTTTCTATAAGATGGAGAGTATGTGACAGAAAGCGTCCATAAGTCCTTCCCTCCTGATTTATTTTACGTAGGAAGGACAAAAAAGGGAGAGTGCCCGGATTTACAATGTCTCCTGTTCCTCTTACAAAAAAAAAAAAGTTGCAAGAGGAAAAATTGCTTAGGTTATAACTATTTTTTTTTCTGCAGGAAGTGCAATAAGAGCAGAGTGTAGAATCTTCCCCCCATATATCTAGTTCTTCCTGCAAAAATAAATCTGAGTTATGACAGGGAATCGAACGTAACAGAATCCCACGCAATAGGCCGTGTAACTGCAGTCCTTTTACTTTAACCTGGCTCAGATTTTCGTCCTATTGCAGTTTATTTCACATAGCTCAGTGGAGGAAGAGATAATGCTATGGCTCTGTATCCCTTCCTCAGCACTTCTTTACTAGCATCGTTTCCTAGTGTTAATCTATTACCATAACTCAGCACTGAAGACGAAGAGGTGGCAATCTTAGGCCAAGTTAGAGTTAAAATTTTAGAATTTTTTACCCTAAATAAATGTCCCTAAGTTATCTAATTATTTATGATATTTTTGCTTCTCGTATTATTTCCAGCTTATTATTCACTCCAATTTGAGCGTGACGTATTGGGTTGGCTGTATGGGTGAAATGAAAATACGGTTCATTCACTTTAACTATACTCCTTTCACCTTAACCTGGCCCTGATTTTCGTTCCTTTGCCGCTTATTTCACGTCGATCAGTGTCAGAATAAGACAAAGCTACGGTACTGTTCAACACTCTGGTCACAGCACTTCCGCGTGACTAGCATTATATTTCAGTGTTAATCTATTGTTACAACTCAACATTCAAGATGGGGAGATGGGAATTTTAGGCCAAGTTAGAGTAAAGAGGGTGTAGGTGGAGATTTTCGACCTATGGCATCATTTTTTTCATAGCTCAGTAACAGAATGAAGGTATAATGAGGCGATACATCCTTCCATAGTTCTTCGTGACTAGCATCATATTCAACTGCTATTGTTACAGAGGAAATAAAAATGAGAGATTGTTATTTTTCGCCTGGATACAGTGAAGAGAGAATAGTAAGTTTACTCATAAATGAAGCTTGGGAATGTTTATAAAAGCGATTACTGATGTTGGTGAAGCTTGCAATTCTCCTCTGCTGAGTTGTGTGTGTGTAGGCATAAAAAGCTCTCCAGTAGCTATGCTCTCAAAAATACATGCAGCAACTCTCTCTCTCTCTCTCTCTCACACACACACACACACACACACACACACACACACACACACACACACACTTACTTTCCATTCGTCTCTCTCTCTCAATTTAAAAGTTCTCCACAAAGTAGCCTCGTCTAATCTTGAACTCATCTCCAACATGCATAGCCTAGCTTTAGAGTGCAGCCGTGGACATAAATTGTCATCCACCTCATAACGATTAATAAAGGGATGGTGAGTTTGGACTTCAGGAACTCAGTGATGCAGTCTTCCCAGCTAATAAACTACAGAGTATTGTGAGAGAGAGAGAGAGAGAGAGAGAGAGAGAGGTGGCTGATACTTCTCCCGTAGGAATTTATTTACCATCATCGACTGCAACATCTGCTGGGATGGGGAAGAACAAGATGAGTGGTCATGGTAGTGATGGTGGTGGTGGTGATGGTGATTGTGACGGTGGTGGTGATGGTGACAGGGTGGTGGGGATGGTGGTGGTGGTGGTGATGGTGATTGTGATGGTGGTGGTGATGGTGGGGATGGTAGCGGTGGTGGTGATGGTGAAGTGGTGGTGGGGATGGTGATTGTGATGGTGGTGGTGGTGGTGGTGGTGATTGTGATGGTGGTGGTGGTGGTGATGGTGTGATGGTAATAATCATGCAGAAAATTATGAGGGGCGTTTCTTTGCTTATTGTGGAAGTAGTCGTAGGATTGATGATGATGATGATGATGATGATGATGATGATGATGATGATGATGATGATGATGATGATGATGATGATGATGATGCGGAAGATGAAACGGATGATCATGACGATAAGGATGACAACGACGAATATAATAAAGGCGATGAGAAAGGAAGTTCACTTGTTCAACCCCCACTAGCACATAATTACTGTACATACACACGTACATGTATTGTACACACGCACACACACACACACACACACACACACACACACACACACACACACACACACACACACACACACACACACACACGAGGGTATGAATGAATGAACACCCCCAGCACAATCACGCACTCGCACACACCCACCTGCCGTGTCAGCCTTCACCATAATTTACAGTCACTCCAAGTCAATCCCTATTTTACACGCAAGCCCAAGCCACTCATTGTGTCCTAGTCTCGAAAGCGTAGCGGGATTTCTGTACTCCTTCCACCTTAACATGGCCTAAAATTGCCATCTCTCCATCCTGAATGCTTGGCTGTAACAAGATATTAACATTGAAATAAGATGCTATACTCTTTTTACTTTAACTTGGCCTAAAATTGCCGTCTCTCCGCCTTGAGTGCTGAGCTGTAACACAAGACTGACATTAAAATATGGTGCTATACTCCTTTTACTTTAATTTGGCTTCCACCTTGAATGCTGAGATGTAACAAAAGAATAACACTAGAATATGATCGCATTCGTTTTAGCATGACACAGACCCCTAACCTCCGTTTGGCCTAATGGCAATGTGTAATCGGACCAAAGAGGGCATTTGGCTATACTCTTTTCACTCAAACTTGGTCTAAAATTGCCATCTCTCCTCCTTGTATGCCGAGCTAGAGCAATAGATTAACCCTTGAATATGATGCTAGTCACGAAGAAGTATTCGGATATTGAGCCATAGTATATTCTGCCACCCGTATATGGGTCAAGTTTAGGTGAAGAGAGTACAGTAACCAAAGAAACTTATTTATATGTCATACTAGAGCTCATCGAGTGTCATGATAGCTGGAATACAAGACAAGGGAAGTGACTACCATGAGGAACTTACTGTACGACGCTATGCAAATGACTCTAAGATGTAGGCTGATTTGTTTGTTGTCATCATTAACCCTCTCATGACCAGGACATCTCGAATACTTTGGTCCCCTGTTTCTGAATATTATGCGCTAAGGAGGCATGACAGTGACTTACGGGTTGTGGTGGTGATTAAAAAAAAAAAGTCATCGCAGTGAAGAGAGTAATCAATTACATTTCCATGCCACCCAAAGCAATGCAAATCTCACACTTTATGCGAACTGTAAACCTTGTCGCCCCATGGTTTTTTAATGAAACACGGAGTCACAAAGAACCCGACGAAACAAACGGCAGACACCATGGCAAGGAATTTATGATGGAATAGGTGATGGAACACACGACGGAGAACATACATTGAGCACAGAAAACACACGAAAACACACGACTGAATGCAAGATAGAGAACGGAGAGCACACGAAAAAAACACGACAGAGACCATGTGACAGAGAGAAGACAGGACGAGCACATGACAGACAACACACACACACACACACACAAAACTAAGACACACACACACACAAAACTAAGACAAACACAGACCCAAGAGCACACAATAAAGAACATAAGAATACATCAGAGAATACAAGCGAACACACGTCGCATATTAACCCAATCTTACTGTACGCATATACAGTATTATATGCTACTTTGTTATCCTTTATCACACTTTTCTCCCGTACCCCTATGTTCTCCCCCACCCTTCCCTTTCTCCTCTTCCCCTCCCCCCCCGTTCCTCCATTCACCCCTCCTCCCCTTTCCATCTTCTCGTCCCCTCTTACCCTTTTCCCTACCCAGCCACTTCTTTCCCCTCTCCCCTCACCCCTTGATTACTCTTTCCTCATTATCTCGTCACTTCTCTTCTCCCCTACCCTTCTTCCTTTTTCCCTTCACCCATCTTCACTTCCTTTCTCACTTCCTCATTTGCTTCCCATTCTTCCCTCATCCCCTCTTCACCTCCCTTTCCTTCCAGCACTTCTCACTCCCCTATCCTCTTCCCATCCTCCCTTCACTGCCTCTGCACTTCCCTTTCATCCCCTCTTTGCCTCTCTTTCCTCCTCCCCAATATCCCATTCCTTCTCCTCCCTCGTCTCCCTTCCCCTTGTCCTTCCCTTCCCCACCCCAGTTCCTTCCCTCTGAAGTTATGTGGGGCAATAACTCGTAATATACCTACCATAACTCCCTTGCTAACTCGTAACCAACAAACTCTTATCTTCATTTTTCCTGGCAGACCTTCAGTAAACTCGTAAAAATAGAATAAATGGTAGGTTTTATCATCATTATCACTATCGACATCATCATCATCATCATCATCGTCGTCATTATTATGATTATGACTCTGCCTACCTATGGTGGAGGAGGCATCAAGTGGGTGGTCTGTCCGTGCGTGCGTGCGTGCGTGGATACAAACCCATCGACGGATTTCCACCACTCTTTAGTCAGTGATGCAGTATGAGGAAATGATGAACTGATTAGGTCAGCTAGGTCAAGGGGTCAAAGGTCAAGGTCATATGGGGTCGACTTAGTTTATCCTTGTAGGTGTAATATCTCCTGAGCCCCTCGAGGGATTTCGACTGAATTTTTGTCAATGATACAGTATGAAGAGATGGTGAACTGGGTAGGTCAGCAAGGTCATGGGGGTTGTCTGGTGAGTCTGTGCTAAAGACTTGGCCGACGCATACCGGGCAACGCTTTGTGTTGACAGCTCGGGGCCTGAGTTCTCGGCATTTCATTTTATTATTATTATTATTATTATCATTATTAGTCTGATGACAGTGTTGATGATGTTAATGATAATAAAGATAATGATGACGATGATGATGATCATCACCATGTTACAGTTACCCTGAGTAACTATTAGTAACCATTCTGGCTCCTATGCTGTCATTTACTCCGAGTACAAACACTAAGACAAAACATAACCACCATTTCCGATTCAAATTACTTAACTCACCACGAAACCCACTCGTAGCTCTTATAATGTGTGTGTGTGTGTGTGTGTGTGTGTGTGTGTGTGTGTGTGTGTGTGTGTGTGACGTCCTGGGTAAAAAATTAAACATGAAAACTATCATATCTCGTGAATTTGATAACCAGACCTATCGCAACTAAAAAAAATAAATAAATAAAAATAAATAAATAAATTCATTCATTCATTCATTGCCAGACGCCATGTATCCCAAACGGGGTGGCCAAGGGCTTAGAGTTAATTGTTTTACAGGGAGGGGCACTAATCCTCCACCAACCCCACTTGACACGTAGGGATGCCAACAGCATCTGGTGTTCCCAGGCGGTCACCCATCCAAGTACTAACATCGTAAAATTAACCCGCTAATGCAGTGGTGTCAAACTCAATCCTTCCCAAGGGCCACACTTCGGTTCTGTTGATCGTTTGAGGGCCAAGTCTACCTAACCTTATCGAATAGCAGCGTAGGCTAAAGCATAATAGGCTATGGTCAGGTAAGACTTGGTTCAGTTAGGTATGGTTAAATTTGGGTAGATTAGGTTGCTACACTGTACAGTCCATGCTAGGTTTGGTGAGGACCGTTAGGCTGTATAGATTTGGTTAGGTTTGGGTCAGTAGATTAAGTTAGGGTAGTTAAGTAACATGAGATAGAAATTAATGCTAACACTGCAAGACTAGCATAAAAGAACATGGAAAAATAATAAATTTCATGAAAACAAAATGTACGTAGGCTACTCTGAAAACATTAGGTTAGATAAGTATTATTTAGGTTAGGCAGGGCTAGGTTAGGTTGGGATAGCTTAGGTTTTGTAATGAAAAGTGCAGTTAATTTGTTAGATGTAATTTTGTGAGACTATCAACACCCCTTATCATCAATTTCATCTGGTGACTACCCTCTCTAACAACTTTTATTCCCATTCACCATAAGCTAGACTAACCATTTACCTCAAATACACGTAGGAACTATAGGATAATACCGGTTAAGCAAGCATCAACTCACCCCAAATTGTGGTACGTGTGTCTCTGGAATCCTAGATCAGCGTGTTTACGTTTTGCAGTTTGCACTCGTCTGAATTCAAAATAGGAAATACTGTTTCCAGATTTCCATCGGATTAGTGAATTATGTTTGCACACTGTACTGTACATTATTACTTTACAGTGCACGCATCTTTTAAATCTGCAATATAAAATTGGAAATTTGTATAATATGTAATACGGCAAAGCCGCAGCCTATTCAAACGTTCGTAGAAGTTCGGTATGCATTCTAACCCTTGCAGTGGCATTGGCTTCTGCTTCAAGTTATTGGTAATAAAAGTTTCGTAACATATCTGTTCATCAGTAGCTTATTCAAATAATATTTTTATCAATCAAGTTATCAACAAATATTTCCTAACAGTGCTGTAATATTTATTCACTTGATCATACGACAAAGTTTATGGCATTTTCCATTTTTTATTTCTTACTTTTTTCTTAAGTCATCACGGGCCACTCTTTTTCTCTTCGAGGGCGACTTATGGCCCGCGGGCTACCAGTCTGACACCTCTGCGCTAATGCAATCGAAATTATACCCTTCTACTCTAACTTGGCCTATAATTACCATCCCTCCATCTTGATTAACATTAAATACTAGTCACAAAAAAAGTGCCATGAAAAGGACGTAGAGCCGTAGCACCGTTGTATTACGCCACTAAAGTATGTGAAATGTGAAATAAGCTGCAAAAGAATGAAAATCTGGGCCAAGTTAAGGTGAATGATGTATAGTAACAAAACAGCCCACGCATAAGCTGAACCTCAAATTTCTCTTTTTCTTTAATGATGGAAGAGCGGTAATTTTTATTGCCAGGCAAGTGTCTGCAGTTTCTCCTACTCGACAGCATATTCTCTCTCTCTCTCTCTCTCATCTATAGGCTATACATACATACACATCACCTGACGTGATCCTCACCCACCTCTCCCCTCCTTTAACCTCCCACTCACACACACACTCCTAGTCAGTCACTTATTCTCCATTCTCTCTACCATACTTAACCCTTTCAGTTCGATAGTATATTTTCTACTCTATTTTTGTTACCTTCAGACGATTTCGACCAGCTTAGTAGGCGTCCCAGGGTAGTGAAGGGGTTCATTAAAGACTTCATATAAGAACCTCTTGTGCGAAAAGTATCCCCATGAACAAAATCGTCTGGAGGTAACAAGAATAAAGGGAAAGACATGTCACCGGAATGAAAAGGTTAAGTATCTATTATCTTTAAGTATCTAATACAGTGGTTCCCAAACTGGGGGCCATATATCAGAATGTAGGGGGCCATAGCCTGAACCGAAGGAGTTTAGCGAGTAGGTAGTCAGTGGAGAGGAATTTAAAAGATACTTCCCAGATATCCAAAGCCTAACTTCCCGGCTAGTGAGGTTCCCCTTCACTGCTCCAGTGACAGGCATGCCTGATGACAATGATGATGCCCAAACTGAGCTGTTGACACTTCAGGAGGATTCAGGAGCCAAGATGAAGTTTGAAACTGTATCTCTCACAGTATTTTGGTCATCAATGGCAGCTTCATACCCAAACTTATGTGACTTGATTTTCGCCACCTCCTACCATTTTCATTAACTTATTCATGTGAGGCTGCATTCTCTCAACTACTCCACATTAAAACGAAACATCGTAACAGACTTGAAGTGAAGCATGACTTACGGTGTGCTTTAAGTGAAACAAAACCAAGAATCAAGAAGCTTGTTGATAATCTGCAACAACACCCTTCACACTGAGTGGAATGGGGATTCAAATGAAGGAAAAATGAACCTGGTATGAATGTTCAGAAGCAAATGGTCTGGGAGGAGGTGGGTGTGTTGCAATTGAAGGCCATGGTTGTGGCTGATAATTATGACTCACTATGATAGCATATCATTTCAGAATTATAAAGTTATCAGATTTGTAAGATTCAAAGATCAGATCAAATTGCGTGGGATTAATACACTTTTTCAATCCAGTGATTTTTTTTTAATTGCTGAATCAGCTTTTCGCAATAATGCAATTTTTAATTACTCTAAGTATGGTTTTTTTTAATGTGCATTTTATTATTCCTTTAGTACCATTTCAATAATTATATAAGATTCAGCTAAGACAAAATACACATTTCTTTATTAATACTTAACAAAAGAGAAAATAACAAATGGAATCAATAAAATTACAGGATTTGTTAAAGTGATTTTTATATGGACATGATGAGTGTAGGACTGTAGTGCAGACAGTCACTGTAGTCATGGGTTATGGCTGGGGAAGGGGGGCCATGGACAAGGATCATGTATGAAAAGTGGGTAACGACCAGAAAAAGTTTGGGAACCACTGATCTAATAGTTGTCCCTCTCCTCTCTCTCTCTCCCAGGTGTGTTTCTCGAGTCAGGGATGGTGAGGGAACGCCGCATCGAGACCCAGGACGCCATCAGCACCGCCGTGGCCGAGGGCTCCTCCAATATGAAACGCGGCTCCCTCACGGTCCAGGTGTCGTACTTATATCACAAGCTTAGTGGTCGCATGCTTAAACAAAAATTTTAGCATCCACATCTGCACTTTCGGGGTGGTCCGTAAGCGGATTCCACAACCTATCCGCACTCATAGTCATAATTGTGGCATAAGTGAAATCGGTAAGCGTGGCGGTACAAGAGGAGTGGGTTTGTAATATATCTTTACATTGTTTATATCTGAGAGCAACTGTGAAGACCCCTCATACACTGCACATTTTCTTCAGTAATTTTGGCATTTAAAGACAGCACAAATGTGGTATCCTCCTAATATGGATTCCGCAATTTGTTTAAGCATAGCAATTTGTGTGAAGTAACGTACAAATCACACCCTCCAATTCTGTTTGAGCATACGACCATTATTTTCGTATAAGATTCCATTTTTATACATATTTATAATTTTAGCTTCACATGTAGTAATAGTAGTAGTAGTAGTAGTAGTAGTAGTAGTTGATGCAATGAATTCATCTGAATGTGAACCCGGTGGACTTCAGGCAGATGTTATCCTGCAGTTCTCTATCCTCTTTTGAGGGACAGGTAGGGAGCTGAGGGACACTTGTATAATCTGGCAGCGGAATAGCTTGGTTATTTCGGTGCCACCACATGAAGGCGTCCCTCCCCAGCACCATGGTCACTCATACAGCTGCCAAACATATAACACTCTTAACACCTTAATGAAATAAGAATAAATATGAAAGGGAATAAAACACACACACACACACACACACACACACACACACACACACACACACACACACACACACACACACACAATACGTTCTGCGAATACAGTTAACTGTTATGAAGACTTGTTTTTCCTGTAAATAAGTTAGGATCTTTTATAATCCCTTCCCCAGTTCCTCGAGACGGTGAACAACGAGACCGTGACGGAGGACATGTCGGCGGTTCTGACCCTGGCCTCCTGCGGCGCCACCCACGAGTACGCCCATTGGCTGAAGGAGATGGGCGTCCTGCACATGGCCATTACCGGTGAGGCTTGTGAAAAGGTGGAGGGAGCGGCGGGAAATTTGGATTGTGTTTCGAGTTGATGATGACAGTGATGATAATTGTTGCTGTTGTTGTTATTATCTTTATCTACCTACTGCTATGAGCAATGGATCTTGTTCTCTTTCCCTTTCCTATTCTCTCCTTTCTCCCACTTCAACCCTCCTAGCTCCTCTCTCACTCTTTATCTTATAACTTCACTTCCTTCGTTTTTATTCTGATTTCTTCCTCCTTCCCTAACTTTTTTCCCTTCCCTCCTCTGAACCTCCTTCCTGCTCCCTCCCTCCTCCAAAGCCTTTTCCCTCCCCTCTCCTCTGGACCCTCTTCCTTCTCCTTCCTTTCCCTAAACCCCTTTTCTTCCCTCTCCCCAGGACCCTCTTCCTTCTTCTCCTTCCCTTCTCTAAACACTCTTCCTCTCCCTCTCCTTTGAACCCTCTTCATTCTCCTCCTACCTCTCTCTAAACTTTCTTCCCTACCCTCACCCTCCTTATATATCTTCCTTCCATTCTCTCTACTTGTCTATCACTCCCCCCTTCTCTCTGTCTGTCTGTCTGTCTCTTTCTCTCTCTCTCTCCTTTCTCCTCCTCCTCCTCCGGTCGAGTCAAACAAGGAGTAATGGCTGCAAAATTATGGGAAAGCGTTCCAATCCCATAAAGCAAAATATTTCTTCAACAGGGTAGTAAATATCTGGAACAGGTTACCCCCAGATACCGTGAACAGTATCTCCGTTAAGACATTTAAAAACAAAATAGACAAGCACTTGCTTGTGAATCCTCAGCTGACTGTTTCTGTCCGAATAACTTACTTTTACCAGCTACGCATTAGTTCAGTCCCCTCCTGTCTACATGACATTCGGTAAACTTAGCGTACCCGTACATAGCTTTGCGTCAGGGCATTATATATTTAATCAATGTATTAAATACAAATACAGTAGTATAAGCACAGACTAGGATCTACACAGATAGCCCTGAGTTAATGGTCACTACTTTTACTTTTGAGAGGGGCCGTGGATCACTGAGGGTCCCTGTTAGTCAAGTGATCACCATCGGGATTTTCTTGATGTACCAGGGGTCATTGCTTCAGGAGGTAACATGTGTACTTGTTCCGCATGGGAAAGTTTCTTGTCACAGTGGAGTGAACGGAGCTGGGGCTTGATTGACTGCTGCCTACCTTAAAAGCGCCAGGCAAGGCTGCCGCACCACCCCTGAACATCCACACTGTGCACTGTGCAGTTTCCAAGCTATGTCTTCAGACGCCCCGTTAACTCACCGTACTCGTGCTTTATGTCATGCCTTATATATTTATTTATCTGATTACTCATTTTACTTAATTACTTTCTCTTACAGGTAGCTTATAGATAAAGTATTATGGAATGTAACTTTTCCTTTTCAGTCTTTCCTATGAAATTTCCATGCTGCATGGTGGTCTTTCTTACTTTCCTCCTGGAGGGTTTGGAGGTGGGGGGAGCCTTTTTGTTTTACAATACTTCTCCCTCAGCATGTAGAATTAGATCTTGTAGTCATAGTCTACTTTGTAACAAGCAGCCTCGAAAGGACCATAAGGTCTGTTGCTGTTTGCTTTCCTTTGTATTCCTCCTCCTCCTTTCTTTCTCTAATCCCTCTTCCCTCCTCTCACCCTCCTTTTGTATCTTCCTTCCATTCTCTCTATTAACCTATCACCCCCCACCCTCTCTCTTTCCTTTCTCTAATCCCTCTTCTTTCCCCTCACCCTTCTATATTTTCCTTCCATTCTCTCGCTGCTTACCTATCACCCCTTCCTCCCCTCTCTCTCTCTCTTTCCTCAACCCCCCCTACCCCCTACAGAGGCCGGGTGCAAACGGATCCCCGCGTCCACTGCCATAACAGCGCCACTCACGGACGGCTCAAGGGACATGGTGCAGCTCTTTAGGGATTTAAGGACCAGGGACACCCTCACCTGGAACGACATCACCCTCATCCACGACGACAGCGTAGGTGGGTCGTGATGGTCGTGATGGTGGGCTTATGGGACTGTAGGTAAGAGCTGTAGCAAAAGAGGTCGTTACTGTGACTGTGGATATGACTGATAGCAAAGAGAGTCGTGTTTGAGAGATTTTTCTGGCAGTTAGCAATATCACCCTCACCCACGACGACAACGTAAAGTAAACCGCTTGAGGGTGGTCGTTCTTGTCAGTGTATTGGGTCAAAGTGAGAGCAGCAGGTAAGGGAGTCGTTCTTGAGAGCTTCTTGTAACTGTAGATAAGAACTAGCAGCGACATCACCTTCATCCACGACAACAGAATAGACAGGTCTCTTCGTGATGCTTGTTCTAGAAAGTTTTGTAGGACACAGATATAAGAAGAACTGCATCGGATTCACGCCATATTTATAGTAGAAACTCAAGGTGCTTAAGGAGCTGTAGGTAAGAAAAAACACGCATATTCACGACGACAAACATAACTACTTTGCTTGGTGGGGGAGGGTGGATGATGGCCGTTTTTGAGAGCTTATTGTTTCGGCTGTAGGGGAAGGCAGGAAGAATGGGTTGGATAAGGCTGGAGAGGAAGAGAAGGGAGGGAGGAATGCTGGGAAGAGAAGGGAGAGATGGCTAGGTAGGAATGGAGGGGAAGAGAAAACTGGGAAACGATTCTTAGGGGTCTCTGTCTTATTTCTTAGGAATTGTAACAAATTTTAGCTTGTAGTTAAGACAGGAAATTACGATAGCTTTTTTCCCTTTTAATCTTAGGATATCTCTTATTTTTCTCGAATTTTAACCCCCAGTTTCCCGTGTTGGTGTGCACAGATAACCTTGACGTGCAGGACATCGTGACCCTGCTGGCAGAGGGCACCAAAAAGTCGCCCGAGACCGCCATCACTGTCGTCGACCTCACCCTGGAGTCTTCACAGAAGTAGGCCATTCGCTTCTTTTGTCCCAGTTGATGAAAAAAAAGAAATCTTCCTTTGAATGCTATTTTTTTTTTTCTTGGAATGACGTCCCTCAGTCGTTTAATAGCCTGAGACAACAATCTAGGTTAAGGTCATGTGCCGGGTACACATCGATTCGAATCCTTACGAAAAGGCTGGAGACTTTTTGATAATATAATGGCACCAGGGCTACATGTTCGAGATAACGATTGCATTACCACGAGGACAACACTGAAACTGTTTGTTATCTGCTATCGTACTGTTGTTGCCGTGGCCCCAGGCTGATCTGAAATGTGAACCCAGTGATTTACAGGCTAAAGTTATTTTGCTCTTGCAGTCCACTATCCTCCTTTTGGGGAACGGAGAGTTGAACGTTGGTATGTACGGGCAACGAAGCCACTTGGTTGTATCGGAGCTACCGTACCACGTGAATGCGTCCCCCTGCTACCGTATTACAAGTAGTCACTGTTTTACTCACTCATTATCCACTAAGTCAAGTATACAGTGTATTTCCCAGTAACAAGCGGGTCCCAGTCATTGCCGAGGCGACTTCCAAAGTACAGCATGAAATAAAAGAGAATCTACATTGCTGGAATGGTCGGCAGTGAGCGGAAGTCTTGTAAAATATTCAGCGGTTGCTCAGGACAAGTTCCCGGGTGCCGTTTCATGGCTCCGTTGCGCAGTGTTACGAGGGGTTTCGCTGTAGTTTCGCGGATCGTTCCCGGTGTTCCGTCATGACCGCTCGACTGAGACTTGAGGGACGATTCGCCGGGAGTTACTGTGATGAAATTTGGGGGATTTATAGGATTTTTCTTCGTGTCTATGGCCACATAAGGAATCAATGAATGAGTGTGATACAAACACACCCAGACCTTCACACACACACACACACACACACACACACACACACACACACAGGCACACAATGTATTATTATAAGTTTACGAAAAAATTTCAGCCAAATTATTCAAAACTTGTGATATTATAACCAATTATATAATGTCTATGATCTCAGGTACCAATAAACCGATTTCCTTCAATTACGGCATGTAGCTTGTCTATATAAACTGCTGAAAAAAAAAAAAAAAAAAACTCATTGGTAAGTTACTAAAATAATCCTACCTAATTTTTTTCTCGCCGTTTTCTGTACGTGAACAAGTTATGCCAGTTACTGTACAAACTTGTCCCACAGAAAGCTAAAAAATAACTAAATAAAATAAAATGCAAATAAATAAATAAACAATCGTAGGCGGCAATGAATACACAATTCTATGTTCAGACATTCATATCCACGGAACTCGAAAGAAGACAGAAAATCAGAATTGAATATATACATTACTGATCTAACCAACCTGACAGTCCTACAAGCAAACACCCAACATGTCAGCCGAAAAAGAGGACTAACTCGGTACGTCAGAGAGAGAGAGAGAGAGAGAGAGAGAGAGAGAGAGAGAGAGAGAGAGACGCCCCTCATTCCCCCATATGCAACTACGATTGATTTACAGAATTGAAATAGTGATCTATTGTTTTTACTCTAACTTGGTCTAAAATTACCATCTATCTTGGATTCTGAATTGTAAAGAGACTAACCCTAAAATACGATGCTAATCACGAAGATGTGCTGTGGAAAGATGTAGAGTCTCACTGTTCCTTTTTCTAACACGAAACTACGAGAAATAAGCTAAAAAAGACGAAATTCAGGGCCCGGATCGTGGTAGTAAAATATTATGTGTAAATGCTGTAGAATTTATACTATGACCCCGAGACGTGGTACTGAAATATGATGTGCAAATCCTGTAGAGCATGTAATAATTATGCGCCCGAAACGTGGTAGTGAAATATTACGTGTAAATGTCGTAGAGTTTCAATATCCTCCTCTGTGAATCGGCTTCCTACTTGCGAGCCTTTCGTCCAGTGCCTCTTAACTTTATCCTGCTTCCTCTTACTTTCCTCCACTTCCTTTTATTTCCCTTCGTACTCCCCTTAATTCCCTCCTTCCCCCTACCACCCTCTCCCAGCCACCTACTCTCCTACTCCCCTTCTGTTCTTAAACTCCCTCCTACTCCAGCTACTCCCTCCCACTACACATCCTACCCACCCTCCTTTTCATTCTCTCTCTCCCCCCCACAGACGCCAGAAGCTGTTTTCTGCCCTGGGCCCTCAACCCGGTCAGCCTAAAACTCGTCAATTCGTCGTCATCACCTTCAAGGACGAGATTAACGCCATTCAGGACCTGGTGAGTGGTGGGATTCTCTCTCTCTCTCTCTCAATGCAAAATATACTCGATTTGCTTCTGTCTCTATATCCACCTATCAATCTATTTATATCATCAGTCTATCTATGTATACTATGATAAGTACCCACTTTCTCCCTCTCCTACTCTCTCTCCATCTTCCTTCTCTTGTACAGCTCACCTCTCTCTCTCTCTCTCTCTCTCTCATTTTCTCACTTTCTCTTTCCTACAGGCTCGCTCAAAGGATTTAATGGGGCCTAAGAACCACTGACATTATTACATACACCCTTCCCCTCTCCCTCACTTTCTTTCCCTTCTCACTCTCTTCCCCCCTCTCTCACTTTCTCTCTCTCATTTTCTCCCCTACAGGCTCGTTCTATGCATCTAATGGGCCCCAAGAACCAGTGGCTGTTCGTAGCGCCTGACACTCACTCCCTTAAATATGACATGTACTCTCACTTGGCTAACATGCAGGACGGGGACAACGTTGCCTTCGCCTATAACATGTCCATAATGAACCCATCCTCTCCTTGTGATGTGAGTATGCTATCTGTTTTCCATATCCTGTGTCTAGATAGATAGATAGATGGACAGATGGATGGATAGCCTAGTTAGATAGACAGATAGAAATGTAGTAGTGTTGTTCATGTGGTGTTGTAATATGCGGGTTGTTCTTTTTGTGTTGGGGTATTGGAGTTATTTATATGTGAGTAATGGAGTTACGTGCATGTGGGTATTAAGGTCACTGTTTCTTTTATTGGTGTTATTTATTATCATTATTATTATTATTATTATTATTATTATTACTGTGTTATTATTACTCATTATTATTATTATTAATTATTGTAATGTGACTCTTCCCTACTGTAATGTGACTCTTCCTTTCACTGAAACCATTTACTAAGCTGGGTGGTAACCATATAGTCAACAAATGGACACCTGGTGGTTTAGTGGGTTACGGCCTTCCTACTAGATGTGGCCCGAAAAGGTTCATGTCCAAGGGATGGGTGCTGTGTTCTGTTTACATAATGCTGCTCAGGGTAGAGTGACTAGTTTTTTGGATTTAAATGCATGGACTTAAGGCCTCTACGAATCTGGATGATGATTAATTTTTTGAGCCTTGACTGACGGAAATTGATTCTCTCTCTCTCTCTCTCTCTCTCTCAACCAACACCATTATACTACCTCCACCTATTCATCACCCTGTCCCCGCCGTCATTATACCTCCTTTAACTCTGATATACTGGTGGGCTCATAAATCAACCACTAATTTTCAAAGTTTTCGCGAATTTGTGGAAAAAAATCAGGTGAAGAACAAAAGAGGAGGAAATAAAGTAATGTATTTTTTTTTTACGATTGTGAGAAGAAAAATAAACAAAAATATAAATCCATGCATGAAAAATACAAAAAAAAAGAGCCTCCTACAGAAAAAAAAATATGTGTTACGAATCTGAGTGGAGAAAATGAATAAATAAAAATGTAAAAAAAAAAAAGGAGGTACAGTTTTTATGAATGTGATAAAAAAATCATGAGAGACTACATGAAAAGAAAAAAAAAATGTGTGAATGTTGAGAAGAAAAATGTGGAAAATTAGCAGGAAAATGTGGTAAAGCAAAAAAAGAGAAAATTATAAAATCGCGGTCAGTAGTTCGTTTTGTATTAGGCATGAGAGAGAGAGAGAGAGAGAGAGAGAGAGAGAGAGAGAGAGAGAGAGAGAGAGAGAGAGAGAGAGAGAGAGAGAGAAAGAATAATGAGGTTAAATAATAAAGTGGCCGTGTAATCTATGCGGCAATGACAGATATACGAATGACCTGTAGTGATCACGTTGACCACCTGTATTGAACCACCCCACCACACCCTCCCCCACACCCCCACCACACCCACCTCTGTCCCCACATAACCCCCCACACTAGGCCATACCACACCCCAAACTCACCCACCCCACCCCACCACATTTCACCACCCTCAACCCCACCCCCACCCCACCCTACCCTATCCTACCCCACCTCTCACTACCAAGCTTGTGGGGGTCTGGGGGATAGATAGATAGACAGATGGGCTGAGAAAGAGAGAGAGAGAGAGAGAGAGAGAGAGAGAGAGAGAGAGAGAGAGAGAGAGAGAGAGAGAGAGAATGGTGTTAGGACAGTCTCACTACCCAACAGACTATCTTTATACATCTTTGAAGGCATCCCTGGTTGTGGCGGGGTTTATAACGGAGAAAATGTCTGTTTCGTGGATAGTCCCCGATAAATATAAGCTTGAAGTTACGGAGATGTGCACCGTAGTTAATCGCCTCATTGTGTCTGCCTCCACCTCTTCCATTTACCATTTATCAGTAGCCGTCTCAGTCAGGCTTGAACCGACCTTGTCTTGACACCGATCGGTAAAACATGACACCACTTCTGAATAACACATCCCTGCCAACTAACACCTGTGGACGGGGAGTGATAGTGTGTGTGTGTGTGTGTGTGTGTGTGTGTGTGTGTGTGTGTGTGTGTGTGTGTGTGTGTGTGTGTGTGTGTGTGTGTGTGTGTGTGTGTGTGTGTGTGTGTGTGTGTGTGTGTGTGTGTGTGTGTGTGTGTGTGTGTGTGTGTGTGTGTGTGGACGAAAATTAAATGTTAAAAAGACGTCTGCGTGCTGAAAGGTTGAAAAAAGAAACACTCCATATTTCAATCAGCTACTCGTCTCTCTCTCTCTCTCTCTCTCTCTCTCACCAGTATCCCTCCCCTCCCCTCTCTCCAGTATTTTAATCCCCCACACACCCGATCTCCTTCTCCCTTTTCAGAGTGGGTTTGAGTGCTACGCTACAACGCTGCTCAGTCAGTACGCTACGGAAATGTCAGCCGCACTTGAAAAGGAACTCGAATTGTACTACCAGGTCAGTCTGTGTACTCTTTTCACTCCCTTTTTACTCTTTTCACTCTCTTTTTACTCTTTTCACCCTAATTTGCTCTAAAATTGCCTTCTCTTCACCCTGAATACGATGCTCTTTTCACTTTAACTTGGCCCAAAATTGCCTTCTTTCCACCTTGAATGCTCACCTGTAACAAGGGATTAAAACCAGAATATGGTGCTAGTCACGAATAAGTGCTATAGAAAGGAAGTAGAGCTATAGTGTTCTCTCTCCGCCACTGAGTTACGTGAAATAAGCTGCAAAAGGACGAAAATCTGGGCCAAGTTAAGATAAACAAACTACAGCTACTTAGTCAATGCTCACTCTAACAGCTGTCCTTATTTACACTTTACTGGCACTCTTTAATCACCTCCTCTTGGTATTCTCCTCTCTTTCTTCTTAATTACTCTTTATTACCGCTCTTTTTCACCCACTCACTTACTGACGCTCTCTAATTATCTCTTTTGGTAATCTCCTTGCTTACTTCTTACGCAATATTTGTTTCACTCTTCATTTACCCATTTCTATAATTATCCTTGCCTGTAATTCACTGGTTTCTGACATTCTCCTTTAAAATTATTCAGTTCTGACACTCTCCTTGCCTATAATTCCCTGGTTTCTGACACTCTCCTTTACCAATAATTCAGTTCTGACACTCTCCTTGTCAATAATTCAAGGGTTTCTGACACTCCCCTTACCTATAATTCCCTGGTTTCTGACACTCTCCTTACCTATAATTCCCTGGATTTTGACACTCTCCTTACCTATAATTCCCTGATTTTCTGACACTCCTCTTACTTATAATTCACCGGCTTCCGACATTCTCCTTACCTATAATTCCCTGGTTTCTGACACTCTCCTTACCTATAATTCCCTGGTTTCTGACACTCTCCTTACCTATAATTCCCTGGTTTCTGACACTCTCCTTACCTATAATTCACCGGCTTCTGACACTCTCCTTACCTATAATTCACCTGTTTCTGACATTCTCCTTACTTATAATTCACACCTACCTACATATTGCTTTCACTTGCTTCTTAATACTCGTGATTGTATCTCACCTCTGCTTCCATCCCTCCTTCCATTCATCCATGTGTCCATCTATCCAACTATCTGTCCATCAACTGGTTAGAGGTCTTCCCTATCTATCCAGCTGTTTATCCATGTATCTATCTGTTCCCTATCTACCCTTATTCCCCTCCTAATACTCACGCATATATCTTATTACGTATTCACCTCACTCACACTCCACTCATGCTTCTATCCACCCATCCATCCATCCATCAATCCATCCTTCCATCCACTTATCTACCTATCGACCACCCAGTCTACTTATCTCTCTATCTATCCATCTACCGTCATTTCCTACCAGATACCCACGCATATATCACATACTTAATTCAGCTATCACCCTCCACTTTACTTCTGCTCATCAGTCATTCTCTTTACTCAGCTCTGCTCCTGTATCTTACATTCACCTACTTCATTCCTTCCGTCTCTCTCTCTCTCTCTCTCTCTCTCTCTCTTACCTTTCCTTTTACTTCCCCTTCTACTCCCTTTCTTTATATGCTTCCCTCTCCCTTTAATCCAAACTTTCGTCTCCCTCTCCTTCCTCTCCCTCTTATGGTCCCGTTCCCCTCCTCTTCCTGTCTCCCATTCCCCCTTTCTCCCTCTCTCATCACCCTCTACTTCCCCTCTCCTTCTCCCTTCTTCTCCATCTTTCTTCCCCTTCCGCTTCTCTCCCTTTTCATCTCCCTCCTCCATCTCGCTAAGTCTTCCCTTTCCCTCCTCTCTCTCTCTCTCTCTCTCCCTCTCATCACATTCTCCTCTCCGTCTCGTTCCCTCCTTCATCGATCCACCTCACCTTCACTCTCTTCCTCTCTCTCTCTCCCTCGCAGGTATCAGAGGAAGAATGGGAGGAGATGAAACCTTCCAGAGGTGGTCGCTCTTCCACTGCTGTCAATATGATAATGGTGAGTGTTATGAGATGTGGTGTGGTGTGGTGTGGTGTGGTGTGGTGTGGTGTGGTGTGGTGTGGTGTGGTGTGGTGTGGTGTGGTGTGGTGTGTGACGTTGTGTAGTCGTGTGCGGTGGTGATTTTCTTTTCACTTTAACTTGACCTAAAATTGCCATTGGGTCATCTGGAATGCTGGGTTGTAGCAATAAGTTAACGCTAGAATATAACGCTAGTCACGAGGAAGCGTTGTGGAAAAAAGACAGAATGCTGAGTTGTAGCAACAGAAAAATACTAGAATATACAGTAATGCTAATCACGAAGGAGTGTTGTGAAGAAAGATCTTGAATGCTGATTTGTAGCAGTAGATTATCACTACAATATTACAATGCTGGTCACGAAGAAGTGCTGTGGAAAAGAATCAAAGATGTAGATTCGTAGCGTTGACCTGTCACTGGAGTACGTGAAATAAGCAGCAATAGGACGAACAACCTAGTCCAAGTCAAGGTGAATGAAGTATTGCACATTCCAGTCCACATCACTGTAATAGCACACCATATCAGTACACTGCATAATACAGTGGCACAGTACAGTACAGCCAGTGGGGTAGGCGACTGACAAGGACAGTGTTGAGACAGGGATAGCTGGAAGAACAGAGAAACCAAAAACAAGTATAGGAGACTGACTAGGAAAGTGTGAGAATGGGATAGATGGAAGAGGAGAGAAACCAGAAACGAGGTGGAGAGGTAAGCTACAGAGATAATTTTTCATCTGACGGAACTGGATCAATCCTTTAACATGAATACTATATCGCGGTTGCATGAACTTCGATGAACCTTAGCTATGAAGTAGGAATGAATCTCCTTGGTTACTAGTCAAATCTACCTTCCAGTCTGAATATATCTGACCATCAACCACGCTGAAAGGGGTTAGGGATCTTTGTCAAGTTAGAATAAACGCACTATGGGAGAGTACCAGTTTATGAGGAAGAGTAGGAGGAAGGAAAGAAAGAAGAGGGCAGGAAAGTAAAATATGAGGGAGTTTGGTGTGCTGTGGGGGGAAGGAAAGAGCAAGGCAAGAAAGTATATGAGGGAGGGGGGTCTGTTGTGGAAGGAAAGAAAAGGAGGAGGAAGGGAAGGAAGGAAGGAAGGAGGAGGGTAGGAAAGTATATGAGGGAGGGTGATGTGTTGTGGGAAGAAGGATCATTACTGAGTGGGGATGAAGATGCCTAAAGGTCTTCCTGTGTAGGCCACCCTTCATAATATACAATGGTAGGTAACAGATTCACAAACAGACATCACATTTCACTTTAACACACCATATTAGCAGATGATGTAATGGCGTATGATGTTTGGGCATAAAATCCACTCTAAACACATTATACTTCACGCTATCACTTACTAGAACCCATTTGTCTAGCACATTATACCATGAAGCATTATGTGAGGTTTTAGTATACCATGGAAGCATACTACATTACACCATAGCACATTATAACAAGCTATACTACACCATATCACCCACATCATACTATAGTGTTAAATTGCTCGTCTCATCACATTTCTAGCCATCCTAATCTTTTATGGCTCATCACATTACACTTTCGCACACTATATCGTATAACATTAAACCACAGCATAGTTCATAGGGTAACATCAGGTTGCATCACACACTTCACATTGTATTACGGTACATTGCACTATACGCATTACAACACATGATATTACACTATATATATCACTACAACTAAGAACCTACCATAATTACATATCACATTCAATTACATCTCATCGCATCACAAAACCCACAGTACAACATTTTTTACTTTGTTTTTTTCTTGCTACCTTCAGACGGTTTTATTCGCCGTAAGAAGGACCTGAAGGGAGTAATGAGAAGAGGTCGCCGTCCCATGATTTTGCGCTCCTACCCAGGCGGAAGACCGAGGATTAAATAATTGTTTTTATCATTCTTTCGTTTGTGTGTGTGTGTGTGTGTGTGTGTGTGTGTGTGAGAGAGAGAGAGAGAGAGAGAGAGAGAGAGAGAGAGAGAGATTAGATTAGTGAGTGAGTTATCGACTAAGTAACTGCTTGACTAATTGAGTGACTGACTGACAGAGTGATGTCCAGTGCAGAGAGGAACAGGAGCGAAGGAAAGAGAAGTAAGTGAAATGAAGTGAACGGTGGGATGTGTGTGTGTGTGTGTGTGTGTGTGTGTGTGTGTGTGTGTGTGTGTGTGTGTGTGTGTGTGTGTGTGTGTGTGTGTGTGTGTGTGCGCTGTAAATATATGTATGTACAGCTGCCATCATTAAGAAAAAAAAAAAAAAAATCTGGGGTTTCGAAATATGGATTCAAAATTTCCACTCGAATATTAATTTGTAGCAAGATTTCCTTAGGTTTTGACACAGTTTCGAGCCTTTGTAAATTAACTATTGACCTTACCCGTGCGTAAAATAAACATAATATGCCGGGAACTTCATACATCACTGTACATATATCCAAAACTCAGATAATAATGATAATAATAAAATGCAACTTTGTCTCTCATTTTGCACGGTAATTTCGAGGGGCAAACTATGCTAAATATAATACACGTGCAGCTCTACCTATCACTTATGCTTAATATTTTCGGAGCCCAGACTGAAATAAGTATAATGTGTGTACAACTTTGTCCATCACTCCGCTTAATAATATTTTTGAGCGCCAACCAGCCCAGCCAATCCTCACGCGTGCCATTATCGACTTAGCCTTAAATATTCACGCCCCTTTGTCATTCGAGGACCCCTGGAGTCCCTTGCTTGCCAAAATATTCGTCCCCTCACCCCCTCCAAGGTCCTCTTTCTCCTCTGATGGACGTCCCGATTGCGTTTTGGCGCGACCTGGAATGACGCCTAAGCTGGATATTTGTGCCTGACTCAGGGGTGGCTTAGGAGAGGGTTTCCGTTCGTGGGGAGTCAGTGAGGGATTAGTTTGTGACTCAGGGTGACTTCGAGAGGATTTGGGTGACTCTGTGGTGATTTCTTGGGGATTTTTGGTGACTCTGTGGTGACTTCGTGGGGATTTTTTTTACTTTGTAGGATTTATAGGGATTGTTTTGTGAATTTAGGTGTTTCAAACTTTTTTTTTTTTTAATTTTGTAACTCAGGATGGGTTGGGTGGGATTTAAGCGACTTTTTTTTTTATTTAAAGGTATAACTCTGAGGTGACTTGGGTGTTTCGTATTTATCTATTTTATTTATCTATTTATTTATCGATTTATTTACTTAAGCCGTGGAGAGTTAGCTTAGTTGGGGTGACTCATATAGCAATTCTCTGTGACTCAGGCTGACTCATCTTGGGGATCTGCCTGACTCTGAGGGGACGGCCAGGGTAATCGTTGTGACTTACGAGCGACTTGGGAGGAGAAACTTTCTGAACTGTCTAATTAATTTGCCAGACCTCGTGAGAAATTAGACGGAGATTTTGGTGTAGAGTGATTTAGTTGGGATTTGTGTTTTACTTTGTACCTGATTCGCCTGGGGGGGTTGTTTGGCTTCGTGGGGATTGAGAGAGAGACTTTTTTTTGGGGGGACAGGAGACATACTTGGGGATTATAATGTTTTTGAGGTGACTTGTGTGGGGATTTGAAGGCATTTTTTTTTTTCAAACTTCAGTCACTCCTTTCCTTTTCCACCAACTCGTCCCTCATTTTCCCTTTCCCTTCTCTTCCTCTCATTCTGGCCACTGTCACACGCTGCTCTGTCTGTCTTTAACCATTCCCCCGTCCCTCCTTCCTCTAGGAAGCCCTAGCCAACAAGGAGACCTGCTACCGGTGCACCAGGTGGGGCGTCCAGGCGGTGGAAACGAAAGACGTGAACCGCTTCGAGCTCATACAGGTGGCGGAGTGGCTGCCCTTGCCCGGCCTCACTCTCTTGGACGACCTCTTCCCCCACGTCACTGGAGGGTTCAGGGGTCGTACCATCGCCGTTACCTCCGTCCATGTGAGTCGTAG